>NC_084793.1:286632937-286956437 GCF_963169125.1 Humulus lupulus | reverse complement strand
CATGGGTCCCCACAGCGGCTCTATCAACACTATTCAAGGCAAGAGTTGATATAAAGGGGAAAATGGTTGAAAGACATATTTAAGAAGAAATTTGTTCTTTGGGCCAAATATGCAATTATGTGATAATAATGATTAATTAATTAATTATAAATTAGTTGTAATTAACAAAATTAATTAATATTTAATTATTTTGTAATTTTTGAAATTATATTAAATAATTAATTAATTATAATTTTCAAAATTATAATATATTAAATATTTAATTTCAAATTTTATATTGGTTTTAATTAATTAGTAGAATTAATTAAATATCTTTATTTGAGTGGGAGATAATAATCTGATAAGTTCAAATTGGATTTGAATTTAAAAAATTGATATTTATTCAAATAATTAATTATATTTGATAATTAGTTAAAAAGATATTTAATTCAAATTTGAATTAGTTATCACGTTGTTAGATTTTTATCTGACAAAGTAGTTTGGATAAATAATTAAATAAAAATAGAAAAATCAAATATTCCTAAAATATAGAGTGGTACACGACCACACACAGTCCATGGACTGTGGACTGTGTGTGGCGAGTATTGCATAATTTTCAGGGATAGATTTTTTAATTTTATTTATTTAATTAATTAATTAATAGAAAATTCAAAAATGAGTTTTTAGATATTTTCATTAATAAGATAATTAATTAATTAAAAGATAAATTGTAAGTTGGTTACAGATTTATTTTTTAAAATTTAAAAAAATTTCTATTTAAGTTAGACTTATCAGAAAATATTTAAGACAATCATTCGCTCTATGAAAAAGAACGTTACTTTTCTATCTCTCCCTGAAAAGATACAGAACCAATTTCAAGCCTTATTCTCTTGATCACATGTGTTGATTACATCAAGTAGAATCAGAAATTGACCATCCTTTATTCTCTAAGTGCCCACAGACTTCTTGAGGTGTAGAGAACGTTGTGGAAGATCTTGGTGTGAGTACCTGGGAGCAGATTGGATAGGAAGTTCGTTCAAATTATGAAAAGATAGTAAGGACACTTGATAGGCATCAAGAGGTATGTTTTCTATATAATTGCTTATGATTAATGTATGTATATTAATGGATCCGCATATTTAAAGGTAGTTTAAATATGTTACAAAATTTTTGTTGTACACTGGGCCAAACCCACCACCTTTCCGCTGCACATTAGGAAACTCGTTCATAATAGCTTGTGAAGTACTGATGATGTTCTGGGACTCAGTTATGGGTTTGGCATTGTTTTGGGGTGAATTTTAAGGGATTTAGCTCGGAGAAAATGTTTGAAAAACTGGGTTCGCGGGGACGCACCACGACCTTGTTCTTGGGGCATCGCGTCCCTCATGAACCCAGGATCCTAGGTGGTTCCCTAAACCGTCATCGCGTCGAGGCACCTGCTGGGCTGCGCCGTGGATCGTGTCTAGAGAAAGGAGAGGGTAGGCTCTCTGACTTGAGGAGAGTCGCGGCGCCCCTCAGGCGCTAAAATGGGAATTTGAGCCAAAATAGGTTTTGGGTGGCGGGAACTCAAACCTAAGGGGTCCGGAAGGATTCTACTACCCAGTTTCATAGAATTCAAGGTCCTGGAGGCTAGGGCTCAGTTCGTAAGCCTTTATTTACTCGATATTAATAAATATCATTTATTATGGTTGTGACTAGGGTATGGCTAGGGCTCGGAACAAGATCGTGCTCAAGGGTTGTGGTTAACTAACTTGTGCTTGGACCAGAGGTAAGAAAACTGCACCTAATACGTGTTGTATGTGATTAGGGCTTGGCCTGGTAGTTAAACATAGGTTTGATTAGGGCTCGGGCTCTTGTGAATGAGCATGATTATGATTGTGCCTGTGATTGCTTGATTAAGCGTGCTTGTATACTTTGTATGTGGATAATTGTTAGATGTTGTATGCATGTTCGTATTATCTAATTAAAAAGCATTGACTTATAAGTCAAGGGAGGGAATAGCATGCTGAGCGTTGGTCGATATGGTTAGGCCTAATTGGGAGCGTGTCATACGCTTGTTCGGCCCAATGGTCGTTGGTAAACTAAAGTGTCAGATACACTGGGCCAGCTCCAAGGCTGGTTATACAGAGGATAGGGCAATGGGCCCATGAGTGACTCTATAGTCTCATATCCTAGGGCACTAGGCCCTGACATGACTTATTAGTCATTAATATAGGGCAGCGGCCCCGGGGTGACTCTATTGTCACGTGTTTAGGGAAACGGCCCCCGGTATGACTTATTAGTCACTTATCTGAATAGAGTGCATGCATGAGTAGGGTTATTACTGCTAGGCATGCTTATTATGATTTTGTGATGTGTTATTAACTGCTTATGAGTATGTTTAAGTTTTCTTGCTGAGCCTTGGCTCACGGGTGCTATGTGGTGAAGGTAAGGGGAAAGGGAAGCTGGACCAGCCATGAGTTGGAGAGCTTCAATGGCGATGTAATGCCCCAAATTTCCTAATAAGGTTTAGGACCTTGATTAGGAGGCCGGGAGGGCCATAATTGATTTATTATGATATTTAATGATTATATGCATGCATATTGGTTCATTTTTAATTATGAGGGCCTTTTGGTAATTTGGCCCGTTAAGGGCGTGATTGTGTATTTCCATGCATGTGGGTGAATTATAAATAATACCACATTATATGTGGATTGGTTCAAGCCATTCGTCATGAGATGATCATGGAATGCAAGTTTTTGGTCTAGTCATAACAGGATTAAGTTCGGGGCTCGGAGTGAGTCTCGGGGTAATTTGGTGATTAGAACGTTGTCGAGAATTAAAGGGTAACGAGATATGACTTATTGGTATTTGAGAATAGCGGGAATTGGAGGGTGTTAATTATAATTAACGAGATAGGCGGGAAATGACGATTTTACCCTTGGGATTCTTTAGAAGCCTTTATTTGACCTAGGGGCAAAATGGTCTTTTCACCCCTAAGTTATATATCAACCCTTTAAGTTTAGAAAGCTGTAGAAGATATAAGAAAACAGAGCATCATTATCATTCACATCTCTCCCTCCCGTACATGTTCTTCCCTCCTTCTTCCTTTCAATTTTTGAGAGCCAATTTGAGGTAACAAGCTAGGAGATCAAAGGTGGGAGCTTAGAAACTTAGTTCATACATTGAAGAGGATCTAAATCAAGCTTGAGGTAAGATTTCATCCATGAATTTAAGCTATACTCTGTTTTTTTAAAGTAAGTTTTCAGTTGAGAATTTGAGGTGCTAGTTGTGAGAATTCATGGAAGTTTTTGTGTAAGATTGCTTGGGTTTTGATGAGGGTGTGGTGTAGATGAAGTTTAGGGGTTGAATTGGATGTTTGGGTGAAGTTTGGGATTGGTTTGGAGGCTTAGTTTCAGGGGGAAATAGCAAGGAGGGAAACCAGAAAAGTTTATGGTCTGCTGATGGTGCCCCAGCACTAGGCAGGGCAGGAACTGGGCTTCTCTGACTTTGGGGCAGCGCCCCAGCGCCACTAGGCAGCGCCCCAACGCTAGTGTATTTTCCAGCAAGCTTATTTTAGGGCTCGGGATGACTTTTAAGGCTCGGGGGTTGGTTCCCTTACCTCGTTTGGGTAGATTGAGATTCCCGAGAGTGTGGGATGGATCCCAGGAGTGAGGTTTTAGATTATAAACCTTTTTATGATTTGTTTTATTGATGGGATTCCATATTTGGTTATGACTAGGTGTCCGCTAAAGGATCAAATGATTGATCGTTCTCAAGGGTTGTTCTTTTACTAATTCTTGCTCGAACCCGAGGTAAGAAAATTGCACCCCATATGTGACATGCATGGTTATTCTTGATGCATATTGGATGTTTAAATGTGAATATTGATAGCATATTGAATGCTTAGCAATCTTGCTCATGTGGATATGGTTATTATTGAGGCATGTTGAATGATTAAGTGTGATGCATATGATGCACGAGAAACATGTGATTAGGGCATGCCATGAATATTGACTATGAGACTAATCAGAGCTTGAGTCTCTGTGTTTGTGCATGATCATAATTATGCTAGAAATTGTTAATTAAGCATGCTGAATGCCTTACTTTTGGATATTTGACATAAAATATATACTGCCAGCATTGCTTACTTGTGCATGGTACTGACTAATTAGTCAGAATTGGCAAAGGTGTCAGTATCAACTGTGAAGCTGGGACTTATTAGTCAAGTTCGGTAGTGGTACTAGGCACTTGTCACACAGTGCTGACTCATATGTCAGGACAGCCTTAGCATGTTCAACGCAAACCAATAAAGATTAGATCTAATCGACATCTGCATCAAAAGACTCAGAAGAGCGTTAATGCCGGGCCAACCACAAGTTCGATGAAAACTAAAAGCGCTTGAGTGGCTTACCCACCAATCACTCATCTGTTTAAGCTAGTGACTACCCATCAGTCACTCATCTGTTTAAGCTAGTGACTACCCATCAGTCACTCATCTGATAGAGCCATTGCAGGAAAGCCCAGGTAACGGTTTCATTACACGACTATGGGCACCGAGCCCTATAGTGACTTGCTTGTCAGTCACTCATTATGGTTGACATAACCTCAAAGTGATATTCACTCATTTGTTCAGGGCTATAAGCTCTGTTTGATCATTCTGATCATCATTTGCATGGCTTTGGGTGCTGAGCCCCATAGTGACTTGCTTGTCGGTCACTCAGTATGGTTTACCAGAACCTCTAGTGTTAAATCACTTATCTGATTAGGAATGACTTAATAGTCATCCAATCAGGAGGGCAGGATTTCTTATCCTCGATTCCCCAGCATTGTTTGAATTTATTTGCATGCTTGAATAGAGCTATGTTTGTTAGGCATGCCAGATATGATTTGATATCTTGATATGACTGTTCATGAGCATATTGAGTTTTCTTGCTGGGCTTTGGCTCACAGGTGCTATGTGGTGCAGGTAAAGGAAAAATAAAGGTGGACCATTCTTGAGTTGGAGAGCTTAGGTGACGATGTGTACATATGCAGCTGCTCGACCGCCATGGCCGAGGTTTGAAGGAGAGGAACAAGGGCTAAACCCTGTTTTGCCGCTTAGATCAGCTGGTTGTAAATATTTTCTTGTAATAGACCTTTAAATTATATTTTTGGGATCCCAATGTATATAGTAAACTAACTAATGAAACGTTACATCTTAACCGAAATTTTTAATCCCTTAATTTCTAATCATACTTAGTTACACGTTTATGGCCAAATGACTCGATTAGTGAGTTTAGCACTGTTTGCAATGTGCACCGTAACGGTCCCTGGAGTTTAGGGCGTTACAGGTGACGTGTACATATGCGGCTGTTCAACCACCACGGTCGGGGTTTCTCAGAGGAACTAGGGTCAAACCTTATTTTGCCGCTTAGGTTGGCTGGTTGTACCTTTTGAACTGTAATTAACCTTTTAAACGTTATTTTGGGATCCCATGTATGAATGTAAACATTTTTATGAAATGGTTATTCCTTTTGACCAAATTTTTTAACCATGAACCGTTAATCACGTTTAGTTACACGTTTATGACCAAGAGACTCATCTAGAGAGTCTATCACTACTTAAAACACACAGTGTAACGGCCTTGGCTATCCAAGGCGTTACAACTAGAGAGTCTATCACTACTTAAAACACACAGTGTAATGGTCTTGGCTAATTAGGGCGTTACAAATTGGTATCAGAGTGTGCCAAGGTTAAGGGTTCCTGAAGACTGGCTGGGCATGTACACTCGCCATTAAAGACAAGCTCGACTTAGGGTTTGGTAACTATTTATGTGGTTATGTGTTTAACTACTTAAATAGGATATAAAGGCCTTATCTGCCTGCTTATTAGGGAGCATGAGATATTCTGATAGGGCTTGGCCCTTGACTGTTGAATGATTGATAAAGAAACGCTTATTGTAATGCCCCGAAATCCCTAATGTGGTTTAGTGGCTGGATTAGTAAGCCGGGAGGGCCATAATTGTTTAATTATGCCATTAACTGATAATATGCATGTTTATGTGAATTATATTATAATATGATGTTAAATGTATGCATGTGGGTCCACATTTGATTGTTAGGGTGTTTTGGTAATTTGGCCCGTTGAGGGCATATTTGTGTATTTTGGAGCATATTGTGATTTATGGATGAGATCCCATTATTATGGAGATATATTCGAGCTATTCGGCATGAGACGATCTTATATTGTAAATTAGCAGTTTTGTCATAACGGGGTCATTTATTGGGATATTGAGTAATGGGAATGTTTATTTGATGATAAATTGGGGAGTTATTGAGATTAGGAGGAAATTCTAGGAGTTTTGACTATTATGTCCCCGGGGGTGTTTTTTGGACCTCGAGCATTAGGTTTTATTTGAGGTTACTTAAGCCTGAAGTAGTTCGTCAGATAGAACCGTACGTTTAAAAACACTTTTTTCTCTCTCCCTTTAACCTTTGTGACGTTCGAGGCAATTTCGAAGAAATCTTGAGTTCTAGGAGTCGGAATTAAGCGAGGATCAAGGCATAACGATCCTAGGAAAGATTAGAAGCTTCATGACCGAAGGATTTAACAAAAAACAACCTAATCAAAGGTAATCTAAGTTTTAAGTTTTGAGTTTTTAGAGTTTCTAAGCTTAGAATTGGATTTTGTGAATCGATGAGTTTTTGATTCGTTTGAGCCTAGGGATTTGATGATTTTGGATCATTGGGATGTTTGGGAACTTTGATTTTTGGATTTGGAAGTGTTTAGGTATGTTTTTGGAAGGTTTTAAATGGGAAAATTTGAGTTTATGGCAGGTCCTTGGGTGGGGGCCGCGGCCCAAGCTCGAAGAAGCTGGTGGAGGAATTTGGGCGTGCTGGGCGCCGCGGCACTGGGTAGTGGGTGCCGCGGCCCTTGCTCCTGGTGTGGCTGGGGGCCGCGGCTCACGCTTCTAGGGTCGCGGCTCTTGAGTGGTTCTGAGGCCAATTGAGTGTTTTGATCTCGAGAACTTGGTTTTAGGCCTAGGGATTGTTCCTACTACCCGGATTAGTGGGGTTCGATGTCCCGGAGGCTAGATCTTGGTTCAGGAGCCTTTGTTAACCATTTTATTGATGGTATCCCATATTTGGTTATGACTAGGTGACTGGTAAGGAACTTAAAGGTTGATCGTTCTCAAGGGTCGTTCTTATACTAACTCTCACCCGAATCAGAGGTAAGAAAACTGCACCCCATATGTGACATGCATCATTATTCATGAAGCATGTTGAATGTGTAAATGTGGACATGGATTGATTATTGAATGCTTAGCAAATCTTGCTCACTTGTGTATGGCACTGACTCATTAGTCAAAATTGGAAAAGGTGTCAGTATCAACTGTGAAGCTGTGACTCATTAGTCAAGTTCGGCAGTGGTACTGTGCACTGGTCACACAGTGCTGACTCATAAGTCAGGAACGGCCTTAGCGTGTTCAATGCAAGCCAACAAAGATTAGATCTAATTGACATCTGCATTAAATGACTCAGAAGAGCATTAATGCCGGACCGACCTCAAGTTCGATGAATACTATAAGCGCTTGTCTAGCCAAAGGCTAGTTACTTAGAGCCACAGTGACTATTTAGTCACATGGCTGTGGGTGCTGAGCCCCGTGTGACTTACCCAGCAGTCACTCATCTGTTTAAGCTAGTGACTTGCTTGCCAGTCACTCATTATGGTTTACCAGAACCTCAAGTGTTAAATCACTCATTTGATTAAGAGCTATAAGCTCTTTCATGGTTATTGTAAACACAAAGTGATATTCACTCATCTGTTCACAGCTATAAGTTCTGTATGATTATCATGATCATCATTTGATATTATATGTTTGCATTATTGTGTTTTCTTGTTGGGGTTTGGCTCATGGGTGCTATGTGGTGCAGGTAAAGGGAAAGAAAAGCTCACCTAGATTTGAGTGGAGAGCTTAAGTGGTGTTGTGTACATATGCGGCCGCTTGACCACCACGGCCAAGGAGTTCTCAGAGGAACTAGGGGGTTTACCCTATTTTTGCCGCTTAGGTCGGCAGGTTGTAAATTTAAACAGTAATGACCATTTTGAGTTGTAAATAACTTGTACACGTTTTTATAGGCCCACGAACAGTTTTATGTTTTAAATAAAATATATCCTTCCCTTTTAATTGGTTTTCCACCTTAACCTGTTAATAACACCTAGAAGCACGTTTTTAACCAAAGGACTCGGGTAGCGAGTTAAATTCACGGTTCATCGTTTACCGTAACGGTCTTGGGGAACTAGGGCATTACACTTATCATCACTATTATATGGACATGTAGGTCAGGAAACACTTATTAGCGTTGTTATATGTACATGTATATTAGGAAATTCTTATTAACACTGTTAAATGTTAGACAAATGCTTATTAGCATCGCTATTTGTCTATAAATATCATAAAATGCTTATTAGCATCGCTATTTGTCGATGAGTGCTAGAAAATGCTTATTAGCATCATTAATATCTTATAAATGTCGGGAAGTGCTTATTAGAACCATGTTTTGGTATGAATATGAATCGACATGCTTATTAGCATGAATGTGGAGTGTGAATGTTTGTTTGTTCGGTCTTGGACCATAGGCAACAAGAGGTATAATTATTACTACCTAACTGGCTTAATTGATTACTGCAGCAAGGTACAAGTTTGGAAGTATGCTTCTAGAACAGTCAGAACTACAAGCCGGCCAGGGAATACAGGCTGAGAATGACAATCAGGGTCAGACCCCTCCGCTAGCTCCTTAGAACTGGCAGCAAGTGCTTGCTGATATGCAGGCCAGATTACAGAGGCAGGAGGAAGAGATCTGCCTCCTGAGACAACAATAGGTTTCTGCAGGGAAAATTCAGCCAGAGGTGCCACCTATGTTGGTACCAACAGTATTACAGCCGACAGAGGCTGGGAACAGATGGGAACCTCTCTATGAAAGGTTCAGGAAGAAGCACCCTCCAGTCTTTGAGGGTAGTGCAGATCCGGCTAAGGTCGAGCGATGGATGAGCATGGTTACAACTATCCTAGATTTTATGAGGGTAGTTAGTAATGAGAGGGTGGCCTGTGCCACCTATATGTTTCAGGAGGATGCCTGAATCTGGTGGGAAGTGATATCCCAGACTAGGAACGTGAATACCATGGATAGGGAGGAGTTCAGAATGGTGTTCAATGAAAAGTACTATAATGATGCAGTTAGGGCTGCAAAGGCAAAGGAATTCAGTAAGTTGCTTTAGGGAAACATGTCAGTGATGGAGTATGCATTGAGATTTGACAGATTGGCCAAGTTTGTGCAGACTTGGTACCCACTGATGGGACAAGGAAGGAAAGATTCCTTTAGAGGCTACAACCTATGATAGCCTGGGATGTTCGCATTACCATCGGGCCTGGGGTGACAACATATGCACAGGTAGTAGAGAAAGCCCTTACTGCAGAGGGCGCAAAGAACAAAATCTAGCTCGAGAACGCGGCCAGGAAAGACACTAGGTGTAACGACCCGAAAATGCTAATAGGGTTTAGTGCCTTGATTAGCGTGCCATCTGCATAATTGGATATATGTGTGATTAATTGGTTAAATGCATGATTATGTGGCATACGTGATTTATATGATAATATGAATATATTTATATGCATGTTTGTGGGTATTAAATATGCATGTAGGCTCGTTCTTGCTTGTAGGGCCATATTTGTAATTTTGGCCCATTGAGGGCATAAATGTGATTATATGTGTTAAATGGTTGATACCACATTATTATGTGGATATATTTGCAGCATACGACTCGAGGCAATCTTAGTGAACAGATTAGCGGAATAGTTACAGGAGGTTTTAATACCCAGCTCGGGGGTGAGCCTAGGGGTATTCTGGGAAGTTGAACGTATATTTGGGATTTACCGTGTAATGAGTAAGTATTTGGTAGTTAGTTGGGCATAACAGGGTTAATTGGGAATTTGTAAGAAGGCTCGAGGAATTAGCGGAAAACGGGGCAAATGACCATTTTTCCCTTAAGGGAAACAAAGGGGCTGAGTTATCTTGAGGGGTATTTTGGTCTTTTAGTTAAAGGATATACTCAGATGAGACTCTAGGAAATAACCAGAACCATTAGGAACATTTCTCAAACACACTCTCTCTCTCTCTCTCTCTTACACGTTCTCTTTCTCTCCCTCTCTTGTGCTTGGAAGTTTAAGGAAGTTGTTGAAGGAAAAGCTTAGGATTGAGTTGAGAAATTTGGGGAATTAAGCTAGGAACAGTCAAGGGGACAACTGAGGATCAAAGTCACCATTGATGTAAGATTATAGACTTTAATCTGTTGAATTTCTGGCTGGGTTATGAGCATGCTTAGGGAAGCTTGAAATGGTGTCTGAATTTGGGATTTAGGGAAGTTTTGAACTGCTGTTTTAGGCTATATGTGTTATTTATGAGGTGATATTGGGAATTCTGGACCTAGTTTTGGCTTGGGTATATATTTAGGGTTGATTTATGAGGCTGTAAGTTAGGGAAAATGCAGAAAAACCCAGGGATTTCTGGGTTCACGAGGGCGCGCTACGACCCAGTTCATGGGCGCCGCAGCCTACGTGACCCAAAAGGCCTTGGGGGCTTGCTAATTCGTGGGCACGCCGCGGCCCTATAGGGCGAGTCGTAACCCGCCTACCCTTGGAGCTTGAAGCTGGCGCCTTTGACTTGGGGGCGCGCCGCGACCCTTAGGGCCAGGTTGCGGTCCGCCTAGGCAGCCTTAGCCAAAATTGGATTTTAGGCTCGGGGACTTTAACCTAAGCACTCGGGACAAATTCTACTGCCCGGCTTAGTAGAATTTGAGGTCCCGGAGGCTAGTATATTATTCCAAAGCATTTTATTGGATTATATTTTTGATAGCTATCAATTGTCGCTTGTGACTAGGGTTACCGCTAAGGTTCGGGATTAAGGATCGTGCTCGAGACTGCTCCACATCATCCGCTCAGGACTCAAGGTAAGAAAACTGCACCCGAGTTGTGAATGGGACTGAGATTCCCTTGTATGTAAATATATGCAAGGTTATAAACATATTTGTGATTGGAAACATCTGGTTAGGCAGGTTAGCTCGTTCTGATTTCGATTGCGTGTTTCGCAACCTGTATATCTGTTATGTTTGATATGAAAGTCCGGCCTAAGGGAGTCAGGGATGATGTTAGTGTACTGAACGTAGCTCAGCCTAAGCGAGCCAGGATCAACTAAATAACTAAGGGGCTTGGCCTATGTAATGCCCTGGATAGCCAAGACCGCTACACTGTGAATTTATAAAGGTGTGAGACTTGCTAATCAAGTCGTTTATTCAAAGTGTGTCATTAGCTAAAGTGTTCTAGGGCTTAAAGACATTTTGGCCTCAAAAGAAACATTTTATAAATTATAAACAATTTACAGAAGGGATCCCCAAAAGTATAATGTTTAAAAGCTGGTTTACAAAATTCAACAGTTAAGAGTAAACATTAGCCATACTAAGGCAAAATACAAGGTTCTGGTCCTCTCGTCCCTGTAATCTCCTTAACCGTGGCGGCTGAGCAGCCTGACATGTACACTCACCCTGCAGAGCTCTCCAATCAGGGCTGATCACTCTTTCCCTTGCCTTACCTGCACCATGCAGCACCCGTGAGCCGAGGCCCAGCAAGAAAACAACATACACAACATATACAATAATGACAATCAAATACTTTAATGAGCATGTTCAATCATTCAATCCATAGCATGTAAGCAAACTTCAAGGTGCAAACAAACCTCATCTATACTTAGATTATTCAACAATGTCACTAATTCACATTTATAGCCAACACAATACTCAATTCACACAATAGCTAGGGCTGACACCTTAGGCCGCACCCTCTGTTTAACCCACTGACTCCAGCACGCTTAAACCGAGCTTAGTGCATAATAAGCTGTCCTCGGATACCAGTGTCCGAGCCGCGCCGTTTGCGCAAGTTAACCATGGCACGCTTAGGCCGTTGGTTTATAATTTACATGGCGTAATACCATTCTCTCAATCATATATATCAGGGAGCCCTTAGCCCCGTTCAATTATTCTACCGGGTATAGTTTTCTTACCTTTGGCTTCCACGTGAACTGGTTATGAGCGATGCTTCTTCAGCGCGATCCGATCCCCGAGCCCTAGCTTAGCACCTAGTCACAACCAAGATAAAGGATACCATCAACAATCTTAAATGAGCTTCTAGACAAAGTTCTAGACTCCGAAGCATTGAACTTCACCAAACATGGTAAAAGATTCAATCTCGGGCACCCTAGGTTAAATTCCCAAGTCTAGAATCACAAAATCCCAAAATCCCTTAAGGGTCGCGGCATTATCCAACCATGCCTCGACATGGCCCCGACCAGGGGCCTCCAAATGCCCAAAAATAGGTAAGGGCCGCGACATTCCTTAGGCCATGCTGCGACCCGCCCTCCTTCCTCAGCACAACTCAGATTCGAAGGGTCGCGGCTCACCAAGAACTATGCCGCGACCCGACCCCTTCGAACCCAGAAAAACCACCATTTTTAACTCCCAAACCTCATGGAAACTCACTCAAAACCACCCCAAATACACAACTCAATTATCCAAAGACTTCCTACAAGATTCCAACAACACACCCCAGCTGAATCCTAGGCTAGAAACCCATAGAAAACCCATTTCAATTACTGAAACCTTCTAACCCAAGAACACAAAACCAGCCATGGAGATACTAGAATTCAACCATAAAACCTTGAATTGAAACTTACCTCAGCTGTAGAATCACTTCTTCAGGAGTTCCCTGACCTATCTTCAAAGTTTCAGCCTCAAATTCCACCTTGAATACCAAAACCACAACCATTAAAAACTCAGCCATTTTCTCAAAATTCCCAACCACAGAAACGAAAATCATTGCTTACCTTGGCTCTAGTTTAGTTCTTGATCAGTCCTTGAGCTAAACCTCCAAATTTATCCCTTCAATTCTCAAAGATTCAGCTTGATTCCAGCAATTCCTCCTCAAATTTCAGTGTTTTCCTTCCTTTAAGAGAGAGGAGAGAGAGAAGGCTGAGAAAAGGTCGGTTTAAGTTTTTTGTCTAGTATTTTCTAAAGTCTTCCAAAGTATATCCTTAGGTTATTAGACTAATCCCAAAGCTCGGGGTACCGGAAACGTCCCCAAAGGAAAAACAGTAAAATTCCCCAGTATTCTCGCCTAGACGTCCTAACCTCAAATATATCTCCAATTATTTATTTTCATAACCTGATAGTCTAAATCACTACCCGACACCTATAATACCCCTGACTTGTCCAAAGTCAATTATAATGCCCCGTTGTGACTTTTCCCGCTATCTAGCCCTAGGATCGCCTCGAGTCGCCGACTGCAGATTTATCCACATAATAATGTGGTTCTCACATATATCTCATATATATATATATCATATCATCAATTATCATATGCACACTATTAATCATATAATTACGCATTTAAATCAATAAAATTCATTCTAATCCCAATTATGCCCTCCCGGCACACTAATCAAGGCCCTTAAGCCTTATTAGTGATTTTGGGTCGTTACAGCCTAAGGGCGCTGACCCCTAATTAATTATATCGAGATTGAATTATATGTTTGGATTAAATTGTTATTGCTGCTTAGCTTAGTACTTGTACTCTGTTGTTGATTGAACTGGTTGATTTGAAGTTAATATGCACTTTGTTGTTGTCTATGCTTGTTGAATTTGGTTTTCTTGTTGAGCCTTGGATCATGGGTGTTGCGTGGTGCAGGTAAAGGCAAGGGAAAGCTGGACAAGCCATGAGTTGGAGAACTTTGGGGGTGGGGTGTACATCGGCAACTGCTCGATCACCACGGCCGAGGGATTTACAGGGACTAGAGCCAAAAAATTTATTTTTCCATTTAGGTTGGATGCAATTGTATTAAAGTTTGAGGGTTGTAGCCACCATGTAAACATTATTTTTGGGATCCCATGTACCAAACTCTTTTTTAATGAAAGTCAACCATTTTACGATCAAACTATTTTTACCCTAACCTGTCGGTTGACTTTAGAAACACGTTTATGTTTAAACGACTTGACTAGCAAGTCTTGCACTACTGTAAATACAAAGTGTCACGATCTTGGTTATCCAGGGAATTACACTAGGAGGAAGGGTGTAACGCCCTAAACTCCAGGGACCGTTACGGTGCGCATTTTAAACAGTGCTAAACTCGCTAACTGAGTCATTTGGCCATAATCGTGTAACTAAGTATGATTAGCGATCTATGATTAAAATTTTTGGTTAAGATATAACGTTTCACTAGAACGTTTACTGTATACATTGGGATCCCAAAAATATAATATAAAGGTTCATTACAAGAAAATATTTACAACCAGCCGATCTAAGCGGCAAAACAGGGTTTAACCCTAGCTCCTCTTTCAACCCCCGGCCATGGCGGTCGAGCAGCCGCATATGTACACATCGTCACCTAAGCTCTCCAACTCAAGGATGGTCCAGCTTTCTTTTGCCTTTACCTGCACCACATAGCACCAATGAGCTGAAGCCCAGCAAGAAAACTCAATATGCTCATGAACAGTAATAACATGTCATCAAATCATAAAGTGCATGCCTAGCAATAATAGCCTTAATCACGTATGTAAATAAGTTTAGACAATGAACAAGTGACTGATCAACAAGTCACTGTCAGGGGGTCTATACCTTTAAACGAGTGACTAATCAACAAGTCACTAATAGGGGGTCTGTACCTTTAAACAAGTGACTAATCAACAAGTCACTAATAGGGGATCTGTACCTTTAAATGAGTGACTAATCAACAAGTCACTAACAGGGGGTCTGTACCTTTAAACGAGTGACTAATCAACAAGTCATTAACAGGGGGTCTGTACCTTTAAACGAGTGACTAATCAACAAGTCATTAACATGGGGTCTGTACCTTTAAACGAGTGACTAATCAACAAGTCACTAATAGTGGGCCTGTACCTTTAGCCATGTGATGAAGCAGTCACCTGAGCTTTCTGGCCCTGGCTCTGAGTAACTAGTCATAGACTAGACAAGTGCTTATAATTTCATCGAACTTAGGGTTGGTCCAGCATTAATACTCCATATGAGTCATTCAATGCCGATGCCGATGTCAATTAGATCTAATATTTTATCAGCTCTGCGTTCATGACACTTATGCCACTTCTGACTCTTAGGTCAGTAACACGCGACCAATGCCGATTCTGACTAGTCAGTGCCACACACAAGTAAGCAATGCTACCAGGCATATATCATATGTCAAATATCTGAATACAGGGCATTCAGCATGCTCATTTAACAATCGCTAGCATAATTAGGATCATGCACAAACACAGAGACTCAAGCTCTGATCAATCTCACGCTTAACATTCATGGCATGCGCTAACCACATGTTTCTCGTGCATCACATGCATCACATTTAAACACTCGACATGCCTCAATAATAACCATGCGTGTCATATATATATAGGGTGCAGTTTTCTTACCTTTGGTCCAAGCACAGGTTACCAATAAGCGAGCCACAAGCACGATCCTGATTCCAAGCCTCTAGTGATAACCTAGTCACAACCATAAACGATGATCCAATGAGTTCAAGTTCTAAAACCCAATCCCGGAACCAAGACCTAGCCTCCGGGACGTCAAATCCCACTAAACCGGGTAGTAGGAACGATCCCGAGGCCTAAGTTTTGAGTTCCCATGATCAAAACATCACTTCGCCCATAAATGCCCTCAAGCAACGCGGCCCCAACTCACTGAGTCGCGGCCCCAGGCATAACAGAGGTGCCAGCATCAAGCACCTGCACCAAGTGTAACGCCTTGGTTACCCCAGAACAGTTACGGAGAACGATGAACGAGAAATTTGACCCGCTACCCGAGTCCTTTGGTTAAAAACGTGTTCTAGGTGTTATTAATAGGTTAAGGTGGAAAACCAATAAAAATGAAAGGATATATTTCATTAAGTATATAAACTGCTCATGAGCTATTTAAAACATTTACAAGTTGTTTGCAGTTGATGGACCCAAAACGGGTATGTTTTAAATATTTATAACTCGCAAGCGCACGAATCGTATATGGAATATAGTGTTCGTGTAAGCACGAGGTCGAAACCAAAGGAGTTGACTTAAATCGAAAATAAAACTATTTTAAATAAAAATTAATAAATTCTAACCTAGTTCCAAATATTGATGGGATTTTTGTATAATAAAAATAAAATAAAAGATAATAATAAATAAATTAAAGACAATATATATAACATAAATTAAAAGTAGAAATTAAGATAGTAAAATAAGATTATTAAGGATTAGAATCCACAAAATATAAGTTCAATAATATTTATAAGTACATTGATTCCCAAGTTTTAGTGATAGTTAAAATAAATCAAGCTATCATTTTCCAAATATATTTATAATTTTAAGCACAAATTACTTCTAAAAAGATAGGATTTTTCTTCACTTTTCAAAAAGTTATAATTTCAAAGCATTTAGTGTAAATCAATCTAATGAAATAACAAATAAATCAATGAACATTATTTATAAGGCAAAACATAATATTTTTGTTCTAAGCATGGATGTGTACAATTTAATGACACATCTTACACAAAGAATATTATGTTTTTGCACTAATGAAGAACAAAGTGTAAATATGTGCTAACAATCCAAAATACATGATATTTAAGATGAAAGAAGATATTTGAACAAGAAAAATCCATAAACTTTGTTGCACAAAATGAGAAATCAATATACCAAATAAGCACTATCTAGTTACATATTATTTCATCATCACCTTAATAATCTTAAAAAGATTAGAAACACATAACTAGAATAGCAAATACAAATTAAAAATTACAAACATAAATAGGAAAATTTGGAGGAGAAACCCCCAAATTGTTCCTCTAAAAATACATAGAAAATAACCAAAAAGAAAAAGAAGATGAAGAGAATAGAGATGTTTTGAAATGTGTAGAATTTTTGGTATGGTAACCTCCCTCTAAAATTGACACCCAAAATCCCTTATTTATAGCCAAAAAATGAGTATTAAAATAATCAATTTAAATTAATTAAATTGATTAAATTAATTTAATTAATTATAATATGGAAAATAGGGATAAATTATAGGGTGTAATAATGATGTTTTGGGGTAAAATGTGTAGAAAGTGGGGTAAAAAATGACATTTTTTTAAAATAGGGGACAAGAGTACATTGTGGCATTTTTATGAGCTCGAGAAAACATTGCTTTGTGGCTACTTTGCTTAGGGGCAGCTATGTTGCTCTGGGCCGAATGGGGTGCATAGGCCTTGCTTGTGGAGATAAGCTGCTGGAGGTGTGTTGGTTGAAGCAAGCTGCTGGGAAGGAGGCAAGGCAGGCGTGAAGGAAATGCTTCAGGAGGCAAGCGGATTGGAGGCAACGTGGGAGACAGCTGGCGGCATGATTGCAAGAGGCAGCTTGGAGAGGCATTGGGTCTGGAAGCTTGGGCGGGCCTAGCTGGGCAGGAGGAGTGGCTGCGGGCCTTCAACTGGCCCAAGGTCAATTCCATTTGTTTTTTTTCACAAAAATGACACTTTTTCATCATTCTTCTTTTCAAGAGCAAATAAAATATAACAAATTTCCTATAAAACAAACATAAATTAAATTAAAATTAAATATTTTCAATAATAAATATACAACCAAAAGTTCCATGAAAATATTAATTAAAACTTAATTTACTTAAACATTTAAGCTCAAAATTGTATCTTTTTACCTCAAACTAAATAATATTAATTTTAAATAATTAAACTATAACATTTTACAACAAAATAACTATAAAAACACACAAAAATCTATAAAATTAAAATAAACCTAATAAATTCAAAATTACTTAAAAACTTAATAAATCAATTAAAAGCTCAAGAATTAAGCAACAATTAGCACATAAAAAGTGGTAAAATAACTCTATTTTGTAGAGTTATCAACAGTACAAAATGGTCACTACTGTTTCAAATTACAACCCCGCCGACCTAAGCGGCAAAAATAGGGTAAACCCCCTAGTTCTTCTGAGAACTCCTTGGCCGTGGTGGTTAAGCGGCCGCATATGTACACATCACCACCTAAGCTCTCTACTCAAGGCTAGGTGAGCTTTTCTTTCCCTTTACCTATACCACATAGCACCCATGAGCCAAGGCCCAGCAAGAAAACACAATAAAGCATGATATAATATCAACAATGACCATAATAATCATTCAGGACTATCAGTCCAAAACAGATAGGTGACAATCGCAAAAGTCACTAAATTGGGAATAGCTCCCTTCAGCCTTGTAAAGATAGGGTCACCAGGGCTTAACAAGTAAGTAAACCATTCTTTAGCTTAAACATGATAGGTGCATGGTGACTGGTCACCAACATAACCTTCCTCATGACCATAGAGTCATAACCCTGGAACATCGTTCCCTAGCCATGTGACAAGCAGTCACCTGGGCCTTAAGCCCTGGCTCTCAGTAACTAGTCTTAGACTAGCCAAGCGCTTATAAGTTCATCAACCTTAGGGTCGGTCCAGTGTTAATGCCTTAGAGCCATTCAACACTGATATCGATTAGATCTAATCTTCATTCGGCCCTGCGTTCAGGATGCTTATGCCGTTTCTGACTCTTAGGTCATGGTCCCTGACTAGTCAGTGCCATATACAAGTAAGCAACATTCACTAGCATTTAATATGCAATCCATATCCACATTTATCAATCAACATGCCTCAATAACAAATACACATGTCATATATACACAGGGTGCAACTTTCTTACACTGTTTTCTTACCTCAGATTCGAGCTAGAATGATTAAAAGAACGACCCTTGAGAACGATCAACCTTTAGTCCTTTAGCGGTCACCTAATCATAACCAAATACGGGACATCATTAATAATAATGATCAACATAGGTTCCCAAATCAATATCTAGCCTCCAAGACATCAATCCCCACTAATCCGAGTAGTAGGAGTGATCCCGAGGCCTAAAACCATGTTCCTGGGGTGAAAAATGGCCAAGGGCTGCGTCCCTAGCACCTTGGGCCGTGGCCCCCAAAACTTCCTGAAGCAAGGGCCGCGGCGCCCAGCAAGCACAAAGAGCCCCACCTGCTTCTTCATGTCAGGGTCGCGGCACCCCAAGAACAGGGCCGCGACCTCCAACTCTGGGCCATTCCAAAACACGTTTTTAACACTCCAAAGCCTCCAAAATCATACTCCCCAATCATCAAATCAAAGTTCCCAAGCTTCCCAATGCTCCAAAACCCTCAAAACCCAAGGTTCAAACGAACCGAAAACTCAGCAATTCACAAAGTCCAATTCAAAGTTTAGAAACTCTAAAAACTAAAAACTTTAAACTTAGATTACCTTCGATTAGGTTGTTTCTCGTCAAATCCTTTGGTCAAGAAGCTTCTAATCTTTCCTAGGATCGCTATGCCTCGATCCTTGCTTGATTCTGACTCCTAGAACTCGAGATTTCTTCGAAAAGGCTCAAACGGTAAAACGAACTGACGAAAGGGAGAACGAGAGGTTTTCTAACATATGTTCTATCTGACAAGCTACTTCAAGCTTAAGTAACCTCAAATAAAACCTAGTGCTCGGGGTCCCAAAAACCTCCCCGGGGACATTATAGTCAAAACTTCCAGAATTCCATCCTGATATCAAATACTCCCAATTTATCATCAAATAACATTCCTATTACCCAATAATTGACCCCGTTATGACAAAACCGCTAATCCATTACATAGGACCGTCTCATGCCGAATAGCTCGAATATATCTCCATAATAATGGGATCTCATTCACAATTCACAATATGCACCCAAATATACAAAACCCTTAACGGGCCAAATTACCAAAATATCATAATATTCAAATGTGGACCCACATGCATGCATATAACATCATATTATAATATAATTCATATAAACATGCATATTATCATTTAATGGCATAATTAAACAAGTATGGCCCTCCCGGCCTACTAATCCTGGCATTAAACCAAATCAGAGAATTCAGGGCATTACACTAAGCATCGCGGCCCTCCTTCCCAAGCGTCACGGCCCCCAGGCCCTTCAGCTCCACCGCCCACCTACAACAAGCTCGAGTCGCGGCGCCCAAGAACAGGGCTGTGGCCCCACCTCGAAACCCAGCCAAAACCACGATTTCTCCTTTTAAAAACCTTCCAAAAACCTATCCAAACATCTCCAAATCCAAAAATAAAAGTTCCCAAACATCCCCATGATCCAAAAACAACAAAACCCTAGTCTCAAATCATCCAAAAACTCATCAAAATACAAAATCCAATTCAAGCTTATAAACTTTAAAAACTTGGATTGCCTTCGATTAATTTTTTTCCCAACTAAATCCTCCGGCTAATAAGCTTCTAATCCTAGGATCACTATGCCTCAATCCTCGCTTGAATCTGAGTCCTAGAACTCAAGTTTCCTTCGAAAATGCGATCGGGAGACGAAAATGGAACTTTGAGGGAGAGAAAACTTACTGAACATTCTTTTTATTTCTTAACAGGTTACTTCAAGCTTAAGTAGCCTCAAACAAATCCTAACGCTCGGGGTCCCGAAAACGTCCTCCGGGGCAAAATAGTCAAAACCTCCAAAATTTCCCCCTGATCTTACTAACTCCCAATTTATCATCAAATACTTATTCCCATTGCCCAATAACCTGGTAATGTGCTAAATACCCCTTGACTCACTCCGAGTCAAGAATAAAAAAATCTCGTTGTGACTATTCCACTAGCTTACCTCCTAGGATCATCTCGTGCTGAGTAACCCTAGCATAACCAAATAATAATAAAGCACCATACACATATCACATATATGCCAAATATGCCCGAAATGGCCAAAATATGAAAATCACCCAATTAATCAGAAATGAGTTCACATGCATATTTAATACACCTAAAAATGCATATTATCATTAAATAGCATAATAAATAAATTATGGCCCTCCCGGCCACCTAACCAAGGTCCTAAACCTTATTAGGAAATTTGAGGCATTACAACTATTCCCTCCTTACAGAAATTTCGCCCTCGAAATTTATCTGAACTACCCGGAATAAGAATTTCGCACAACTGATTCTAGTTTCCCAGGTCGCCCCCTCAACCTCACTGTTTTTTGTAACATTACCTTAACTCAAGGTACACTTTGTTCCTTAGAACTTTATTCTTTCTGTTTCATATCTGGACGGGCTACTCCTTACAGGATAACTTAGCCTCAAATCCACAGATTCTCATAACTCAACACATGAGTTCCTTTTAACCCATGTCCTCAGCATGGAAATACATAATACACTGTATACAACTGACAATACCAAAGATAAGGCCGATCCAAAATCAACCTGACCAGTCCTATCCAGGACTCAAACTGTTATACCTCTCTAGGGTTCAACTTTCCCCTATATCCTCACCCCTTTTCATGGTGATACTTTTAAGGAAGATACAATCTTTCACTTGGAACTCCATGTTCCTACTTTTCAATTCAATAAAACTTTTCCTTTTATTCTTAGAAATGAGCATCCAAGCTGTAACCTCTAATAATCCCAATGGTCCCCTAAACTACCTCAGGATCCAAAATCAACACCTCACCCATCTCATTCCAATAAATGGGTGATAAAAGTTCTCAAACATACCTCATCTCATAAGGTACCTTTCCAATCACTGGACAACTCTCTCTCTCTCTGATTATCATCAGTCTGAGGACAATGAACTGTACTGAATTCCATCTATATACTCATCGCCTTCCTTAACCCTTCCATGATCTGGAAGTAACAATAGAGTCTTCATCTAATAAGTTAGACCCTGAATTTTATGAAGGCGCGCTATCTCTTTCACATAGAGATCTGAATACTGATCAATTGCATTACTTGCTCTTATTGATAGGAATGAACTCGCTTGAAATACTGCTCCATGATGACCCAATGCCAACTCATACTGGCCCACTATCCTGGGCAGCCCCATCGCGATGTTTCCTTATTTCCACTATGAAATACTCAAAGGCTACAATGGCCCCACTGATTTCTAATACTCTGTCTTGACCTGCTAACAGGTTAAGAATTTTACCACGTATTCCATTATGTCCCTCTCTATCCCAGGCCATTAATATTAAACTTTCAAACTCTGGTACACTGTCATGATGCCTGAATGAAGGGAAAAAGATAGTAGCATAAGATTCATCCATAATCTCCCAATTAATCTCAGTGTCCATCGGATTCCAAATCTGATCCTTATACCTCAATAAACTCATACCTGACACTGTTTAATCCTTAGCTAATCCAGCTAAGACTTTCCACTCAATCTTTCCTATATGTGGTTCACTTAATCATTTTCTTTTTAATCCTCTCTGAGATAGTAATCTCAAGCATAAAACTGGCCACCTGGCCCACTAGAAACTCTACTCTAGTTCTGGTCAGATCCTTTAACCAACATGATGCATAGGCAATCACTTTTCTCTGTCACTAAGGTATCGTAACAACCTACTAACTGGTTCTGATCTGCAAGAAGACTCATAACTCTTTCCTGAAGCACCTATAATATCCTGCCCGTCCAAGGAAACTCCTGCCCCTAAGGCGTTCCTTGACCTTGGCAAACCTCCGCAGAGAATATACCATAATACCATTGATCAAGACAATCATAAATCCAATTCATATAATCCTTGAATACTCTGTTCATCTGATTCATCAAAGAAATCTTAGCATTAACCAAACTCTCAAATCATAACCCAACACTCCTAGTGCCCTTATATGATATAGTAGTCTTTTGTTTAACCTTCTCCCTGATCTCCAACTGGTACTAACCAGATCTAAGATCCACCTAGGAGAATACCATCTTATCCGATAACTGAATCTCTTGGGTCCCACAACTTTGCTGAAGCTGTTCAAACAGTGCCCTAGACCTGAATCCATCCCTGGCATTAATCCACTCACCATTCTATCTCTTCACATAAAGGAAACATTGGCAAGTCCCCTGGAAGCACATCCAGAAACTCACAGACTAATCCAGTCTATCCTGATCCCACTGGCATAATCTAAGTGGTATCCACCACACTAGCTAAGAGTTCTATGCATCTCCCCTGCAATAGATCTCCAGCTCTAAATACAGATGTCATCAGCATACAAAATCCATGCACATTGCCAACTGTCACAAGGCTTTCCACTCTCAAACCCAAGAGCTACTATCATTTCCTTGCAGTCTAGCATTGCCCCATACTTACTTAACCAATCCATAAACTGAATCATATCGAAGCCAGTCATAACCAGCTTTATCAAAATCACTGATAAGTCCTTTCCACAACAATTCACCTATTCTCTTAAATCACCAATACAGTATCGCATTTCCATCACAACATAACCATGTGATCTGCATATCATCTCTATGCCTCTCTATATGCAACAAACAAAGGAATATCATGGAACCAAAGCTAGTCAGCATAATACAAAAGTCAGAACTAGAAATTCGATCTGCCATCCCTGAGGAACCAGTCTCTAACTGCCTCAGAATAAATAATCGAGCTGGAGTCGAGCTATCCATCCATTTTTGCTCATCCTTTCTTAGCCTTGGGCAATCCTTCTTGAAATTCCCAACCATGTCACATAAGAAACATGCTTTTGCTCGACATTCTCCCAGATGACGCCTCTTACACCGATTGCATATTGGATAAGACTTCCAGCTTTCCTTCTTGCTTGCTCCAATAAATGGAGGTACCACTACCTGAGCTCTGTCCTTTCTGGCACTCTTCTTCTCATTTCTTATGCTCTCAACAACAAGAGCCTTCCCTACCACCTGAGCATAGGTAGAGATTTCATGCACTGGGACAACTCTAATGCCCTGAGCTATTTTGGAATTCAATCCCTGGATAAGCCTTTCCTTCTGAGCTACATCTGTGGGTACCATGTCAAAAGTGAACTTGGCCAACCCATCAAATATGTTAACATACTCAGTTACTGTTGCATTTCCTTGAACGAGATTCAGAAATTCATTCACCTTAGCAGTCTTGGCTGCATTATAGTAATACTTTTCATTAAACAGCTGCCTAAATTCTTTCCAGTCCATCACAGCTGTCTCGTGTCTGGGATACCAATTCCCACCATATCCAACATCATCCCGCAATACATATGTAGCACAGATCACCCTATTGTGACCTACCAGCTCCATACTATCAAGAATGGAAATGATCATGCCCATCCATTGCTCAGCTCTGAATGCATCTAGGCCTCCCTTAAAGGCTGGAGGGTAATACTCCTGGAATCTTCCATAGAGAAATTCCCATCTGATCTCAACCCTAGGCTGAGCCAAAGCTGGTACCACTCTTGGTGTTATCCCCAAAATTTCAGTTCGATGACATGGCAATCAGAAGTGACAAGTGGCAATGCATGGTCAGTAAATGACACATTAATAGTTAATAAATGTGTTGACCAAAGAAGTGCAAAGGTTGGAAGTTGACCTATGGAGTTGTGAAATTACTAGTCAGGAAATGAATTTACCTGGTCGGAAAGTGATTTGGCTGACCAGGTAAAGTTTCTATCAGACCAGTAAAGTGTTTTGCCCGACCAGTAAAGTGTTTTGCTAGAACAGTAAAGTGTTTTGCTAGAACAGTAAAGTGTTTTGCTAGACCAGATATGTGCAAGAGGTGCTTTGCCTATACCGACCAGAGGTGTGCTAAAGGAGTGCTTGCCTATGCCGACCGGTGAGTTGTCTTGGCCGACCAGTCACTTTGGGGATGGATTTGGTCGGTCCACAGATCAGAATCTCAAAATTACCATCTAGTAACTCTTCAGTAAAGCTTCAGTAATGGCTTCAACCCGAATCATTTGCAACTGCCGCATGAATCTCTCAGATATCCTGGAATAATTGCTATATTATTGTAATTTGAATTTATTTATATTTTAGTTAATTAAAGTTGGTTGGAAGAACCAAGGACCCGGTCAAAGAGATATTTCTGATGTACGATTCATGAGCCTATAAATAAATGGCTCATGGCATCATTTAAGGGGATCTAGTCTTTTGAAAGAAAAAAGAGCTCTCTGGTTTTGAGAACTTGGGATTGTTACTTGGGGCATTCTTGGGGAATTTTCTAAGAGAGCTTAGAGAGAGAAAGCTTGTATTCTCTATAAAGAGAAACTCTGTATTTTTCTACTTACACTTAAGAAACTCAGTTAGCTCAAGTTCATCTGATCTTAAGTGTAGGCTAAATATATCACAACTCCAAGTGGATTAGGCTATGACCAACAAATTGGGGCTGGACCACTATAAAATTTATGTGTGTAATTTACTTTTTATTCAAGGTTTATTGTCGTTTTTGCATCTACTCGCAGTTGGCCAAAATCGTGGTCAACACCTGGCAAATCAAAGGAAGAGGTTTTTCCCGACAGGTTCCGCTGTTGCTTCAAACACCTAATCTCTTCCTCATGCCTCTGCAATCTTGATTGCAAATCTGAAAACATTTGCTGGAAATTCTGAGGGGCAGATGACGAACTCAACCCCTGGCTAAAACTCTCAGCCTCAGTATAACCACCACCAGGCCTCATTATCTGCCTTGGATATAAACCTGCTGATTGAATCTGCAGTCAATAACTTGACCCATTAATCATGATGAGCATATCAAGAGCTTTTCCCATGGGATCAATCTTACCACACCACATTCACAAATCACTGTAGTGCTAAAAACATGCCTATGACATTCATACATCAATCATAATCCCTGCTCTTCCAACATACCTACCACGCCTCCAACTCCAGCATGCAAATATCACAATTGTATATTCATGTAGCTGGTAATCATATGTTCACATTCATATATATATTCACGGAGCATGTAATCATATAGTCAAGAGCCAGGCTCTATCAGAATCTCATGCTCCCTAATACAATGTGTAGGTAAATCATTTAGATTCTATTTAAGCAGTTAAGCACATAACTACATAAATAGTTACCATTCCCTGAGTGAAGCTATCTTCAGTGACGAGTTTACATGCCCAGCTTGTCTTCAGGAACCATTAACCTTGGCTCACTCTGATACCAAATTGTAACGCCCTAAACTCCAGGGACCGTTACGGTGCGCATTTTAAATAGTGCTAAACTCGCTAACCGAGTCATTTGGCCATAATCGTGTAACTAAGTATGATTAGCGATCTAGGATTAAATTTTTTGGTTAAGATATAACATTTCACTAGAACGTTTACTGTATACATTGGGATCCCAAAAAAATAATTTGAAGGTTCATTACAAGAAAATATTTACAACCAGCCGATCTAAGTGGCAAAATAGGGTTTAACCCTAGTTCCTCTTTCAACCCTCGGCCGTGGCGGTCGAGCCGCATATGTACACATCATCACCTAAGCTCTCCAACTCAAGGATGGTCCAGCTTTCTTTTGCCTTTACCTGCACCACATAGCACCCGTGAGCCGAAGCCCAGCAAGAAAACTCAATATGCTCATGAACAGTAATAACATGTCATCAAATCATAAAGTGCATGACTAGCAATAATAGCCTTAATAACGTATGCAAATAAGTTCAGACAATGAACGAGTGACTAATCAACAAGTCACTATCAGGGGGTCTATACCTTTAAACGAGTGACTAATCAATAAGTCACTAACAAGGGGTTTGTACCTTTAAACGAGTGACTAATCAACAAGTCACTAACAAGGGGTTTGTACCTTTAAACGAGTGACTAATCAACAAGTCACTAACAGGGGGTCTGTACCTTTAAACGAGTGACTAATCAACAAGTCACTAACAGGGGGTCTATACCTTTAAACGAGTGACTAATCAACAAGTCACTAACAGGGGGTCTGTACTTTTAGCCGTGTGACGAAGCAGTCACCTGAGCCTTCTGGCCCTGACTCTGAGTAACTAGTCATAGACTAGACAAGCACTTATAATTTTCATCGAACTTAGGGTCGGTCCAGCATTAATACTCCATATGAGTCATTCAATGCCAATGTCGATTAGATCTAATCTGTTATCGGCTCTGCGTTCATGACGCTTATGCCACTTCTAACTCTTAGGTCAGTAACACGCAACCAATGCCGATTCTGACTAGTCAGTGCCACGCACAAGTAGGAAATGCTACTAGACATATATCATATGTCAAATATCTGAATACAGGGCATTCAGCATGCTCATTTAACAATCGTTAGTATAATTAGGATCATGCACAAACACAAGACTCAAGCTCTGATCAATCTCACATTTAACATTCATGGCATGCCCTAACCACATGTTTCTCGTGCATCACATTTAAACACTCGACATGCCCTAATAATAACCACGCATGTCATATATATAGGGTGCACTTTTGTTACCTTTGGTCCAAGCATAGGTTACCAATAAACGAGCCACAAGCACGATCCTGATTCCAAGCCTCTAGTGATAACCTAGTCACAACCATAAACAGTGATGCAATGAGTTCAAGTTCTAAAACTCAATCCCGGAACCAAGACCTAGCCTCCGGGATGTCGAATCCCACTAGACCGGGTAGTAGGAACGATCCCGAGGCCTAAGGTTTGAGTTCCCATGATCAAAACATCACTTCGGCCATAAATGCCCTCAAGCGCCGCAACGCCAACTCACTAAGCCGCGGCCCCCAGCCATAACAGAGGTGCCAGCATCAGGCACCTACACCAAGCGCCGCAACCCTCCTTCCCAAGCGCCGCGGCCCCCAGGTCCTTCAGCTCCACCGCCCACCTACAACAAGCTCGGGTCGCGGCCCCACCTCGAAACCCAGCCAAAACCATGATTTCTCCTTTTAAAAACCTTCTAGAAACCTATCCAAACATCTCCAAATCCAAAAATCAAAGTTCCCAAACATCCCCATGATCCAAAACCAACAAAACCCAAGTCTCAAATCATCCAAAAACTCATCAAAATTCAAAATCCAATTCAAGCTTAAAAACTTAGAACTTAAAACTTGGATTACCTTCGATTAAGTCGTTTCCCAACTAAATCCTCTGGCTAATAAGCTTCTAATCTTCCCTAGGATCACTATGCCTCGATCCTCTCTTGAATCCGAGTCCTAGAACTCAAGTTTCCTTCGAAAATGCGATCGAGAGACGAAAATGGAACTTTGAGAGAGAGAAAACTTATTGAACGTTCTTTTTATTTTTTAACAGGTTACTTCAAGCTTAAGTAGCCTCATACAAATCCTAATGCTTGGGGTCCCGAAAACGTCCCCGGGGGCAAAATAGTCAAAACCTCCAGAATTTCCCCCTGATCTTACTAACTCCCAATTTATCATCAAATACTTATTACCATTACCCAATAACCTGGTAATGTGCTAAATACCCCTTGACTCACTTCGAGTCAAGAATAAATCCCGTTGTGACTATTCCACTAGCTTGCCTCCTAGGATCGTCTCATGCTGAGTAACCCTAGCATAACCAAATAATAATAAAGCACCACATACATATCACATATATGCCAAATATGCCCAAAATGGCAAAAATATGAAAATCACCAAATTAATCAGAAATGGGTTCACATGTATATTTAATACACCTAAACATGCATATTATCATTAAATATCATAATAAATTAATTATGGCCCTCCCGGCTTCCTAATCAAGGCCCTAAACCTTATTAGGAAATTTGGGGCATTACAAAGGGACCTCCATTTATGGGTTCAGGTAGGGGCGAAGGCCCTAGTGATTAGAAAAGAAAGGCTCCATATGCCTTTCTAGCTCCAGGCCCTGACAGGAGACCACACAGTATACAGATTGGCTGCCAAGGTGGCAATGAGGGCTGGAAGACTTATCCAGAGTGCGCCAGATGTAGGAGGCATCACGTAGGAGAGTGTCGGGCGAAGGCCTGCTTTTTCTTTGGGATAGTGGGACACCTAAAGAAAGATTGCCCGAGAGTAAAGAAAGAAGAACCACGGAAGGCGGACAGCTCGACTCCAGCTTGAGTGTTCACATTGACACAGGCAGAGGCTGAGGCAAGTCCCTCATTAATGACAGGTCAGCTTTCTAGTGTTGGAACCTTTTATACTGTTTTGGTTGATTCTGGTGCTATACACTCTTTTGTTTCTAGTAGGATTATTGACAGATTGTGTAGGCCATGTGATTATTATGTTGTGGGGTTTGGAACCTTATTGCTCACTAGGGAGTTAGTAGTTTCCACGAGATTGGTCAGATCACTGCCAGTGACAGTGGATGGTAAAGTGTTATCCGTTGACTTGATAGAGTTGGTTATGACCGACTTTGACATGATTCTGGGTATGGATTGGTTAGTGAAGTATGGGGTATATTTGTAATTTTTGACCTGTTGAAGGAATATTTCCTTTATGTATGTGTTATGAGTGAGACCCCAGTGTTGTTGGGATATATTTGAGATGTCTGGTCTGAAGCGATCTCGGTGAGCGGATTAGCGGAATAGTCACAACGGGGTCAAATACCCAGCTCGGGGTGAGCCTATGGGTATTTTGAGAAACTTAGCGTATATTTGGTGATTATTTGGGCACGTCGGGATTAATTGAGAATATATAGGATCACTTGAGGATTAGTGAGAAATGCGGTAAATGACGAGTTTGCCCTTAAAGGCATTAAGAGGCTAAGGATAAGTACAAGGGCATTTTGGTCATTCTCTAAGCTTTGGATAGACTTAGTTTTTGGCTCTAGACTTTAGTAGAAGCTAGGGAAAGGCAGAATGGAACAATCTATCAACTCACACTTTCTCTCTCTCGTTCATCTCTCTCTTATGTGAACCTTAGGGAAACTTCTGGATTTTTTGAGAGAATGGCTTAGGAAATCGAAGATTTGAGGCTGAATTTGATTGGGGATTTAGCTCATGGATCAAAATCACTTCTGAGGTAAGCTCTACAACCTGATTTTACTATGAATTCTTTGATTTTTTGGGGTTTTTGGTTGGTATTATTGTTAGCTTTAGTTATTAAATTGGGGTAAGATTTATGGTTGGTTTTTGGGGTAATTATAATGCCTAGGTTGTGTTGTTAAGAGTCCTTGTAACGCCCCACGTCACTATGGTTGCTTCCTGGAATGACGACTGGCCCTACAAACAAACACAAGTCTTTCCAGCGTGTTTTGTCCTCACTCGCATGCTTCCTAGGAAAGCTTCCCAGGAGGTCACCCATTTTGAGATTACTCCAGGTCAAGCACGCTTAACTTTGGAGTTCTCAAGTGATGGGCTACCGAAAAGAAGATGCATCTTGTTGATATAGGTAGTACCCATCAATCCATTTAAGCCCTTTTTAACTGTGTAGTCCCATACCTACACAGTCTTAGAATCATCACACTTGACCTTCCCCAGGCGATGTGGGATTGCACAACATTACCTGGTCGTTTCCCCTTACGGATCACAGGATTCTGACTGTCACAATCACCACCCTTACAGGCCCGACGTCCCCGTCGGCCACACTTCCGGATGGGTCAAGGCTTTGATACCATTTGTAACGCCCCACGTCACTATGTCTGCTTCCTGGAATGACGATTGTTCCTACAAACCAACACAAGTCTTCCCAGTGTGCTTTTTCCTCACTAGCACGCTTCCTGGGAAAACTTCCCAGGAGGTCACCCATCTTGAGATTACTCTAGGTCAAGCATGCTTAACTTTGGAGTTCTCAAGTGATAGGCTACCGAAAAGAAGATCCATCTTGTTGATATAGGTAGTACCCATCAATCCATTTAAGCCCTCTTTAACTGTGTAGTCACATACCTACACAGTCTTAGAATCATCACACTTGGCCTTCCCCAGGCAGTGTGGGATTGCACAACTTTACCCGGTCTTTCCCCTTACGGATCACGGGATTCTGACTGTCACAGTCCTAGACTCAATTCTGGTATTATTTCAAGGTTACAATGAATTTTGGTGAATTTGGTTCGGAGAAAACGCAGGGAAAAGGCCCATAATTTATGGGTTTGTAAGGTCGTGCCGCCATCCTGTTCTTGGGGCGTCGCGACCCGCTTGAACCCAGGGCCTGGGGTTTTCGATTTTCACCTAGGCGCGCCGCGACCCTGCAGGGCTGACTCGCAGCTCATGTCCCTCGCAAAAGAGAGCCTGATCTCTTTGACTTGTAGCGCGCCGCAGCCCTAGGGGCTGGACGACTTTAATTAAGGGAAATGGCTAAAACAAATTTTTAAGTTCAGGAACCCAAACTTAAGGGCTTGGGAGGGATTCTACTACTCGGTTTAGTATAATTCGAGGTCCCGGAGGCTAGTATTTTATTTCGAAGGCTCTTAAGTGATTTAGATTGTGATGTCTATTTATTATTATGTTGTGACTAGGTTTGTAACACCCTGGATAGCCAAGACCGTTACACTGTGTGTTTGTAAAGTGCTAGACTCGCTAATCAAGTCCTTTAATCAAAAGCGTGTTATTGAAGCTATAAAGGCACTAGGGTTAAAATGTTTTGGTCTCAAAAGCCACATTTTCATTAAGAAACATTTCCTGTTACACGGGATCCCAAAAATATTAAGTTTTAAGATCGTTTACAAAAGACATAAGGTTTAAATACAATCTCAAGCCATATTAAGGCAAAACAGACAGTTAGGCAATCCCTGTCCTGATCCACTCCTCGACCATGGCGATCGAACAGCTGGCTATGTACATTCAACCCCGCAGCTCTCCATCTCAGGATTGGTCCAACTTTCCCTTGCCTTTACCTGCACCACGAAGCACCCGTGAGCCAAGGCCCAGCAAGAAAACACAACAACAGAGCACAAGCAATCAACTGACAAATCAATATCACATATCGCATCACATGTTCTCAACCATATAATCATTCAGTATAACCAAGTATTCAACATACTAAACATATCAACTCATAACATATATCAGATCACAATTGATAACTAGGGCTAGTGCTCTCAGGCTGCTCCCTCCGTTATCCCACTGACTCCGGCCCGCTTAAACCGAGCTCAGTGAATATTAAGCTGTCCTCGGCTACCAATGGCCAAGCCGCGCCCTGTGCGCAAATATTATGTATGGCACTCTTAGGCCGCTTTCACGTGTCCCATGGAATATTACCATCCTTGACACGATACAAATATCAGGAGCACTTAGTCCCATCACAAACATATTACCGGGTGCAGTTTTCTTATCTTTCGATTTGCTAGCTTTGATCACTTGACTCCTTGAGCACGATCCCTCTCGAGCCCTAGCACTCACCTAAACACAACCATAGGCCAAAAGTCATCATCAAACCTTAAGTCCAAAACCTAGCCTCGGGGCCAATCCCGAGCCCCCGGGAAGTCCTAGTTCCACCAGACAAGGTGGTGGAATCAAACCCCAAACCCTTGGTCAAAAACTCTTGCAAACAACCCTAAAATCCCCTTCAGAAGGCAGGGTAGCGCTACAGCGCTCATGGGAGGGCGCTACAGCGCTATAAACAGAAGCAAAATCCCCTCAGCATGCATGGCCTAGTGCTACAGCGCCCAAAGGCTAGTGCTGTAGCGCTAGTCACAGACAGACAAACACCAATTTTCCCTTCCTGCAATTTCCTCGAACCAAACTCAACCAAAACCTCTCCAAACCTCTGCCAGCCTAAAAAACAACCTTATAAACATACTCCACTCATCCCCAGCACCCCAAAAACTCAAAACCCAATCACATGCATCTCTAATCCTAAAATTCACCATAGCTGTCCCTAAGCTCAGAAACTCAGCAAAACCAGTCAAAACATCAGAGTTAGAGGCTTGGAATTCATACCTTTAATGGAGTTTCGATTTCAAGACAACCTCTACACCTCCTTAGCTTGCTCTCCCTCAACTCTTGGCCTGAATTCCCATCAAACTCAGCTTATGCACCATAGTTCAAAAAACCAAAACCAGAAACTGAAGAAACTATAGAACCTTACCTCAAGTGTTAGAGTGTTCCTGCTAAACCTCTGCCAATTCTCTAAGCCTAGCTTAGGATTCCTGATACTCAGCCTAACCCAGCTCTCCTTCCTGAACTTTGCTCCAAAATTCTCAGGAAACTGATGGAAAATGCATAAACCGACCTTAAGAACTCTCTGTTTTCTCCCTTTCCTTTTTCTTTCTTTTCCTTCTTTTCTTTCCAGACTTCTACTACTTTCTACAATCCCCACTAACATAAAGCCTCAGCATATCTATCCCTTGTAAGACAAATGACCTTAATGCCCTCCCTATTAAGTCTAAATCCTTTAATCCACTTAGGGGCATTTTAGTCATTTTACCCAATTCCCGCTAACTCCTCGAGGGTCTCTAATATTTCCCGCTTAATTCCCGATACCTAACTAATCTCCAATTATGTTCCTCGATGTTAAAAATAGACTCCAATATACTAAATTCCCATTTATACCCCTAGGCTCACCCCGAGCCGGGTATAAATTCCCGCCATGACTTTTTCGCTACTTTGCTCACTAGGATCGTCTCAAGTCACAGATCATAGATATATCCACATAATAATGTGGTCCCGACAGTTATCACATATATCAAAGCAATTATGCCCATAATGGCCAAAATTACAATTATGCCCTTCTAACCTAATCAGGGCCTACATGCATACTAATACACATAGTCATGCATCTCAAATATTCAAGTAGTCATATAACATGATTTAAATCATAATCATGCATCTTACTCATTAAAATTACACATAATTCCCATTATTCCCTCCAGGCACACTAATCAAGGCCCTTAAGCCTTATTAGCAAATTTGGGTCGTTACAAGGTTTTACCGCCAAGGCTCTGGGTTAGGGATCGTGCTCGAGATCGCCTGGCATTGTCAGCTCGGGACTCAAGGTAAGAAAATTGTATGTGCCTGTAGAGTTATATTGTGCTTAGTGTTATGTGTAATTGTTTGTAACTATTACGTCATACATGTGTTTATGACGGAGCGGCAAAGGATGGGATTGGAAAAGGCAAGAATTGGCATTAAGCACATTGAATGCAGGGCACTAAGGTGAGACCCTCTAAGGGTGCTGTACTCACCCACTCGATTAAGACCGTGAACTTGGTGCCTGGTAATGCACCCTGATCAGCGTAGGTCACAGATGTGAATTCTGATAGAAACTTCTAGATTGTATATTGTGTTTGATTAGTTTTGCATTTGTTGAAATAAGTTATTATATGTAGTGATGTGAAGTTTTCTTGCTGGGCCTCGACTCCCGGGTGCTCTATGGCGAAAGTCAGCGCAAGGAAAAGGTCGATCAACCATGAGTTGGAGGGCATGGAGTGGTGCGTACATGTTTGGCCTACCTTGTCACCACGGCTGGGGTAGTTTTGAGGAATAATGTGTAAATGACTGATTTTTTCGCCTAGATCGACTATATAACCACTTTTGAGTTGTAAATATGCCTTAAACAACATTTTGGGATCCCATGTGACTTTTCTATAATTTTAATAAATGTTTAAACCTTTTTATGAAAATTTTATTAAATGAATCTTTATTTTAACTTAACCACACTTTTGGGGCTAAAACCTCGATTAGCGAGTTAATTGCACATTTTAAAATCACGTAGTAACGACTCTAGGGTAGTAGGGAATTACACAATGTGTGTTGTATGTGATTAGGGCTTGGCCTGGTTGTTAAACATAGGTTTGATTAGGGCTCAGGCCTCTGTGATTGAGCATGATTATGATTGTGCATGTGATTGCTTGATTAAACGTGCTTGTATACTCTGTATGTGGATAATTGTTAGATGTTGTATGCATGTTTGTATTATCTGATTGAAAAGCATTGACTTATAAGTCAAGGGTGGCAGTAGCATGCTGAGCACTGGTCGATATTGTTAGGCCTAATCAGGAGTGTGTCCACGCTTGTTCGACCCAATGGTCATTGGTAAACTAAAGTGTCAGGTACGTTGGGCCAGCTCCAAGGCTGGTTATACAGAGGATAGGGCAATGGGCCCATGAGTGACTCTATAGTCCCATATCCTAGGGCACTGGGCCCTGGTATGACTTATTAATCAATAATTTAGGGCAGCGGCTCTGGGGTGACTCTATGGTCACGTGTTTAGGGCAACGGACCCCGGTATGATTTATTAGTCACTTATCTGAATAGAACGCATGCATGAGTAGGTTTATTACTGCTAGGCACGCTTGTTACGATTTTGTGATGTGTTATTAACTACTTATGAGTATGTTTAAGTTTTCTTGTTGAGCTTTGGCTCATGGATGCTATGTGGTGTAGGTAAGGGGAAAGGAAAGCTAAACCAGCCATGAGTTAGAGAGCTTCAGTGGCGACGTGTACATATGCAGTTGCTCGACCACCACGGTCAGGGTTTTTTAGAGGAACTAGGGTTAAACCCTATTTTGAATCTTAGGTTGGCTGGCTGTACCTTTTGAACTGTAATTAACCTTGTAGACGTTATTTTGGGATCCCATGTATGAACGTAGAGAATTTTATGAAATGGTTATTCCTTTTGACCAAAAATTTTAACCCTAAATCGTTAATCACGCTTAGTTACACGTTTATGGCCAAAAAAACTCATTTAGGGAGTCTATCACTACCTAAAACACACAGTGTAACAGTCTTGGTTATCTAGGGCATTACAACTAGAGAGTCTATTACTACTTAAAACACACATTGTGACTGTCTTGGCTATCCAGGGCGTTACAGGCAGTAAACTACGCAAAGTTTTGGGTGATACTTCAGGTATGGACTCATCGGCAAAGGTTGCGAAGCAACCTCGATGCTCCTCATGAAAACATTATCTTGAAATGCTCAGGGATTGGGACACCCTGTTGCATTCATTAATTTACGTAGACTCATTCAAAGTACACACCCAAATTCGGTATTCTTAATGGAGTTTTTACTATATGGAAATCTAGCGAGTCAGGTTTGGGAATGGCTTGAGTTTTTGAATGGTTCCTATGTGGATTGTTGTGACAGGAGTAGGGGGCTTATTCTTTTATGGGATGATGAAGTGATGATAGATTTAATTCGGTATACTCGGTGCCATATTGATTGCTTAGTGACACTTAATAACAGAGTTCAATGGTGATTTATCGGGGTGTATAGAAACCCGACTATATGTCGCAAGAAGAATACAAGGCAGCTAATGTGCTGCGTTGCACCATTATCTACATTATCATGGTGCCTTATTAGGAGACTTCAATGTAATTCTTTCTAACAATGAAAAACTGGGTGGGCTGCCTAAAAGCTTCTCTTCGATATCCCAGTTTAGATATGTGTTGGAGGACTGCGGTGTTGGTGATGTTGGGTTTGTTGGGATCCCTTTTACATAGAATAATGGCAGAGTAGGGATAGCCAATGAATTGGAAAGATTGGTTAAAAGCCTAGATTGCTCAAATTGGGGTTTGTTGTTTCCTAATTTCAAACTTTCTCATTTTGGAATTATGAGGATCATATCACAGAGCTATTCTATTGTACCTATTTCTATCACTATCGGGTCGATGAGGGGTTAAGTTGTTAGGATTTATGCCCTAAAAGCATGTAAAGACATTTTATTGATTTAAATAAAAGTACAATATTATTATATTTGAATGTTATAATTATTATTTGAATAATCTATATGAATATCAAGAAAATTTCATATTCATTTATGATGATGTGATCTTGTATTAGTACGAGAGAATTAAGATCATATACAATGAATAAAATAGTCAGTAACATATTAAAGTAATGAATCTTTAATGAATGGTTACTAGTACAGTTTACTAAGCATACGTGATGCAAATAATATAGATTCAGATTACTGATGTGGATAGACATCTTGGTTAAGGTATTGTATATATAATGGAGATTCTATATGACATGACCGATATGAATTAACTATCTTTATAAACTTATCATTTGTCGTAAAGATTTAATTCTTATCATAATAGATGATCATTTGTAGATCAGTCTAAATCTCGAGTAGTCATGAACTCTTGTTTGTGCTTATTTAATATTTTGATTCACTCGTTAAGGTTTCTTAGTATAATGAGGCTAGTGACTTTTGTTTTGGAGATTCAATATCATGAATCACTGGGAACATGATTTACAATAATGGAATTCATACTTTCCTATTGGATCGAATATTGGTTCCCTTAAGGGTTAATTTTGGAAATGAATAATTATTGAGCTCAAATATATAATTTGATTATAGATTAATTATTTGGTAGTGAATTAATGGTACTTAAGGAACAAGAGGTAATTAGAAGGGTAAAACGGTAATTTTGACAAGCTCTAATCAATGAACCAATAATTGAAGGACATAACTACATTTATTGATTATATCAATGGCCTACAAAGAAAACTCTGTAAATATAATTCTATAAATAATTAGAGTGCAATTCCATTCTTATAGTGGTGTAATCATTGAATTAATAGATATGATTATTACATTAAAGAGCTTAATTAATAATTTGGTTTATTGGAGCTTCGTATTATAGGTCCATGGTCCATAGGTCACATCTGTCCTACACTGTCAATGATAAGGATGTCATAAGGAAGATTTGTAGAGAGAAGGACTAAATTGTAAATGAATTAATTTTCTGGGGCAAGGAATTAATTATGTGATAATTATGGGCAATTGATTAATTGTGAACTAATTAATTATTTAACTGTATATTTTTTATTTTGAAAAAATATATGTTAAACTAAATATTAATCATGTTTGGATTAATATAGAGAGAGATTAATAATTATCTTATTTATAATAAGATATTTAAAAAAAAACTAATGTTTTAAGATAAAATTAATTTTGAATTAATAGATATTTACTTTTGGATAAATATATATTAGCTTAAATATTAATTAAACAGACAAATGAGAAAATCAGGGAAATCTTATATGTGGCTCATGACACACTCACTGTACAGTAAGTGTGTGGCGCTAGCCAGGGATATTTTATATCCCTGCAATTTGAATTTTGAATTTTGCATTTCAAATTTATTTGTTTATTTAATTATTATTTTAAATATGATTTAAATCAAATAATTAAATAATTTGTAACTGAACACTTCTATTTTAAATAAAATACAGATTAATTAAATTAGTTAATTATCTTTATAAACATGAAAGAAACGATACTTTCAGAAGAAGTTTAATAAGTTGTTTTGGACTATCACTGTAACGCCCTGGATAGTCAAGATCGTTACACTGCACATTTTAAATAGTGCTAGACTTTCAAAATGAGTCTCTTTGCTATAAACATGTAACTAAACGTGATTAATGGTTTAGGGTTAAAAAATTTGGTTAAAAGAATAACCATTTCATTAAAACGTTTAATTCCATACATGGGATCCCACAATAACATTTAAAAGGTTAATTACAACTCAAAAGTTACAACAAGCAGACCTAAGCAGCAAAATAGGGTTTGACCCTAGTTCCTCTGAGAAACCCTGGCCGTGGTGGTTGAGCAGTCGCATATGTACATGTCACCACTGAAGCTCTCCAACTCATGGCTGGTCCAGCTTCCCTTTCCCCTTACCTGCACCACAAAGCACTCGTGAGCCGAGGCTCAATAAGAAAAATTAAACATGCTCATAAGCAGTACAACATCTTACAGAAACATAAATAACATGCCCAGTAGTAATAACCCTACTAACCCTACTCATGCACGCATTCTATTTAAATGAGTGATTATAGTATTACACCGGGGCCCGTTGCCCTAGGATATGGGACTATAGAGTCACCCCGGGGCCTTTTTTCCCTATCCTCTATATAACCAGCCTTAGAGCTGGCCTAGTGCACCTGCCACTTTATTTTCCAAACGACTAAAGGGTCGGTCAAGCGTATATCATGCTCCTCATTATGCCTAACCATATCGGCTTGCATTGCACGCACTATTGTCGCCTTTGACTTATAAGTCAATGCTTTCGACCAGCACTTGGCGCATACTATCATCCTTGACTTATAAGTCAATGATTTCAATCAAATAATACAAACAAGCATACATCATTTAACAATTATCTTGATACAGAGCATTCAAGCATGCTTAATCAAACAATCACAAGCATAATCATAGTCATGCTCATTCACCGGAGCTCGAGACCTAATCATATATATATTTAACAACCAGGTCAAGCCCTAATCATATATATCACGTATTGGGTACAGTTTTCTTACCTCTAGTCCAAGCACAAGCTAATTAACAACGCCCACTAAGCACGATCCCATCCCAAGCCCTAGCGGTACCCTAGTCACAACCATAATAAGCGATATCCATCAACATCGAGTAAATAAAGACTTCCAGACTGAGTCCTACTCTCCGGGACCTCGAATTCTACTAAACCGGGTAGTAGAATCCTTTCCGAGCCCTTAGGTTTGAGTTCTCGCCACCCGAAACCTAATTTGGCCAAAGTCTCAAATTTAAGTCGCGGCACCCCTCACAAGCGACGCGCTTCTCCTCAGGTCAGAGAGCCCAGACCTCACTATACTGGACACAGGCCACAGCGCAATGGCGATTTAGGGAACTGCCCTGGCCTCTAGGTTCATAAGGGTCGCGACGCCCCACGAACAGGGACTCAACGCGGCCTTGCGAACCCAGAAAAATAGTGATTTTCTTTGAGCCAAATCCCTTAAAACTCCACCCAATGAATAACCAAAGTCCTAATTAAGCCAAGAACTCTCAATATCCCAACATAAGCAACACAATTATCCCAAAAACCAAGCCATAACCTAACTCCAATTTAAAGCCCAAACCAAAAGCTAAAACTCAAGAAACAACTTAGTTCACTAGAATTCTCAGCAAGACAGAGCTAGGAATCTTACCTCAGCAGTATAATTCATCCTCCTAGCTGCACCTAATCCAACCTTAGCTCCAAACTCCTTCAATTCAAATCAACTCCTCCAAAATTCAAAGGTTTCAAGCAAACCAATGGAGAGACATAGAAAGAAATGTGAGAGAGGGAAATGGAGCTGCTGAGTATATCTAATTGTTTCCAAAAGGTTCCCCTTGGTTGAGTATATTATTCCTTTAGGCAAGTAAATGACTAAAGTGCCCCTTGCTTATTAGCTTACTCTTCAATGCCCTCAAGGGCAATTTCGTCATTTTCCACATTTCCCGCTAATCTCAATTAACACATCATAATTTCCTGTTACTTCCAATATTCTCAAATAATCACCAAATAATTTCTCATTACTCGATAAGTCCCGATAATGTACTAAATTACAAAAATACCCCTAGGCTCACCCCGAGCCGGGTATTTGACCCCGTTATGACTAAACTGCTAACTTACTCCTTAGGATCGCCTCGTGCCGAATAACCCAAATATATCCACATACTAATGTGGTCTCAATCCTAAAACATATATATATTTATGTTGACGGTGAGAACTCATCAACTAAGTTAAGTTGGAAATAATTGCAAGATAGAGATTATCAATACACAAGCCTTAGAAATTTAAGTATTAACTCTAAGAACAATTGCAGAAGAACAATGGTGAAATTAGTTTTTCATTCATTATGGTGCCCTTGCTACAGTAAATTTTCCAACCCCCCATTAGGTGGGGTTAGAGTTCATTTTATAGGGGGCTCTAATGGCCCTGGGTACATGGTGGTCCAGAAGGTACACGAGTACACAAACAGGAGAGTGGCTCCAGGGGTAGTGGTGTCGGCTCTGGGACATGGTCAGAGTTTGTGGGAGCACCTCAGCTTTTGTACCTGGTCATGACTCCACTACTTGTCTTGTACGGGTGTCAGAGACTTGGTGGTGGTGTAGCCACTCCTCATACTATTCCCAACCGCCACTACTTGTCGGGTACAGGTGTCAGGCCTGTCCCATGATCCTTGTAGGCACGTACGTACCCCTTTAGATGTACCTTGTTCATATTCTTTTTGTCTCTTGTGGGCCACCTTAAACCCTGGCATCATGCGCGCGTAGCCTTACACCTAAAGGTTGCTGGGCCTCGCGTGGCCGAGGCTGGGCGATGACAGGCCTCACGCCTGGGCACAGGCTGCACTCGCGAGACGCAGGGACGTTGGGCCTCGCGTGGCCGAGGCTGGGGAATGACGGGTCTTGCGCCTGGGCACGGGCCGCACTCGCGAGACGCAAGTACGTTGGGCCTCGCGTGGCCGAGGCTGGGGAATGAAGGGTCTCGCACCTGGGCACGAGCCGCACTCGCGAGACGCAGGGACATGGGGCCTCGCGTGGCCGAGGCTGGGAAACGACGGGCTTGCGCCTGGGCACGGGCCGCACTTGCGAGGCGCTGGGACACGGGGCCTCGCGTGGTCGAGGCTGGGCGACGACGGGCTTGCGCCTAGGCACGGGCCGCACTTGCGAGGTGCTGGTACATTGAGCCTCGCGTCACCGAGGCTGTGCGCGAGACGGGTCTCGCGCCTGGGCACGGGCTGCACTTGCGAGGCACTGGGACACGGGGCCGAGGCTGGGCAACGACGGGCTTGCGCCTGGGCACGGGCCGCACTTGCGAGGCGCTGGTACATTGGGCCTCGCGAGGTCAAGGCTGTGCGCAAGACGGGCCTTGCACCTGGGCATAGGCGAGGGCTTCGGATGGCCTCGCGTGGCCGAGGCGCGACGCCGAGTTGGTGACTATGCGGACATGGCCTCACGTGGGCGTGCTGAGAGCGAGGCGGGGCCTTGCGCCTGGGCATGGCCGAGCGAGGCGGGGCCTCGCGCTTAGGCGCGTCTTGGATCTATTGTGGGCGCGGAATGTTGAGCATCCACAATTTATATTCAAATATGCCCTCAACGGGTCAAAATCACGATAATGTCATTCTAATAAGAAACAAGCCCACATGCACGCTTAATACACCTAAACATGTAAATACAGTCATATTGTAATATAACTCACATAATTCATATAATTATGCATATAATCACATAATAATTCAATTATTGCCCTCCTGGCCCTCTAATTAAGGCACTAAGCCTTAATAGGGAAATTGAGATGTTACAATCACACTAAACGATAGAATTTTCTAAACCTAAAATTCTAGAAACTTCTATTGCCTATTTCTTCTCAATCCTCTCTAGATCTCATGTTTTGAGTACATCTAGAGAGTCTAAATCAACATTTGAATCCTACGTGCCTACACACGTCCTTGTGTGTTTGAGGATTGGCTTGGACGACTAAGGTGTGAGCTTTCAGAAATGATAGGAATATCGTTGATTTATACTAAAAGATTCAAGGACACTTGATAGGCTACGAAAGGTAATCTATATTCCTTTTATGTGTTATTTAATATATCTATATATGTATGATCTCGGCTGGTATTAATAAAATTTTAAATTATCATATTCCATTACGTATTCTGATTTTCATATTTAATATCAACATAAGCAAGGTAGGGTTTTCGATTTGAGCCTGGCTGGTTATGGGATGAGGAGTGCATAAACACCATCAAAAATCTTTGGAGCAACTCATCCTTTGATGGTACAGTGACACCTTTTCTTAATGGGCTCCAACATTTTGGTCAAGCCTTGCGTTCATAGAAAAGCCAAAAGTTTGGGAATATCCCAAAACGAATCAAAAAGGTTAAAATCCATTGAAAATTTACAAAATGGTCCCCAAACTTTAGAAAATATTGAGAAAATTAGGGGGGTCCAATACAGAGCTGAATAAATTGCTAACCATGAGTGAATTGTATTTGAAGCAACGAGCACAAACTAAATGGCTGGCTCATGGAGAACGTAACATGAATTTTTTTCACAGCAAGGCTTGTTAAAGAAATACAAGGAATGAGATAAAGGGACTGGAGGAACCAAATGGGAGTTGGTGTGAAAATTTGGGAGAGATTGCTTCTATCATTGAAAATTATTTCTCAAATCTCTTTAATTCTAGTGGGTGGATATTGGTGTAGTGGAAAAGATCATCTATTCTATGGAAATGGTTGTTTTAGATGAGCTCAATGGAGACTTGGTCAAACCTTTTGAGGAAGAGAAGATTAGAAAGGCAATGTTTAGTATGAATGGTTCAAAAGCTCCAGAGCCTGATGGATTCTATGGGATCTTTTTTCAAAAGAATTGGGCTACAGTGAGTAAAAAGGTGGTAGATGTTTGCTTGAATGTGCTCAATAATGGGATGGAAATGGGGGACTTAAATAAAAACAAGTGTGGTGTTAATTCCAAAAGTCGACCAACCTAGCAAGATCTTTGAGTTTAGACCGATAAGTTTGTGCAACGTTATCTATAAGGTAATCACTAAATCCATTGCTAATTGGTTTAAACTTGCCCTCGCCTTGGTTATTTATGATAGTTAGAGTGTCGTTGTGTTGGGTTTTATGCTCTTATAAAACCATGTTGGACATGTAATGTGATTTTATATTGTCAATAAAAGTAGTAGAAATCATTTAGTTTGACAACTGTGTTGCTTGCTTTTTTTATTACATGATTATTGAAATAATACAAACATTTATAAAATCTCAAACATATGGATAGTTACAATTGTAGTGATGTAATGACCCACTAATCTAGACTATTTGGACCATTAACGAAGCTATACATAAAACTTACAATTTTGCGGAAATACCATAATTTTATTGAGTAACTTGTGAAAATAAGAGTTACTTACAAAATAGAATACTAAGAAGGATATGGGACCCCATTGTCTTTAAAAACAAAAACATGATTTAAATGAAAAGAATTACATAATTGGAGCGGAAAATACACATAAAACCATAAAAACATAAAATGAGACTACATCCTCGAATCGAATAACGCTCGGCCCCTTGACTCCATTCACCATCGATACACATCCTCTAAGCATCACGAATCTTACCGCCTCTAAAGCTTATTTTCCTGCACATAAAACAGAAAGGAATGAGCTTAATGCCCAGCAAGGAAAATCTAACACATAGTCATATACATAATTTCATAAGAAACATAAAGACTTAACATAATACATATAACATACACTTATTATAATGGCCATTATTACTTGGGGTCCCATAGACTAAACAAGCATATGCCCATGGAATTAGTGGGGTCCTACTAGCTAAGTAGGTCATATGCCCATAATCCATTTGGGGTCTTGTTAGTCATATGGGTCATATGCCCAAGCCTACAAACATACATACATATCATAACACATTAATAACATAAAACATATAGATAACATAAGCACATAACATATTGATTCTAGCCTATTTTCCTTACCAAAGTTACCGGGATATAATGGACTGAGTTGGGACTTTTTGGAACACTCCTAAAACCATAAGAAAGAGTGAGTCTAAAGAAAGGAGATGAAATGAAAGAGATGGAAAGACTAAACCATTTGAGAAACACGCTTACCGAACTTATGTGCTCAAGAACTTAGATTCCCTAACCAAAATGAAGATTAAGGTTAGAGATTGAGTAGAAGACTGTGAGAAAGAAAATAACATAATACAGAAAGGAACTAGAGTTTTGGTTACCTCAAAGACTTGAAAGACCAATCTACACCTCCACCGAAATACTATAGAACTCACATCCCAAAGTGTTTGATAAGCTTATGATGTTTAAGCTTATAGTTTTCCCAAACCAGGTGTTTACACTCTCACACTCACTTAACACTAGCAGCTTCTGAACTTAGAGCAAAAGGTGAATAATGGCTGGGTACTAGGTCCTATTTATAGAGTTTGGGAATGAAAGTATCTTGATTTTACTTGAATAAAAATAATGGCTTTTTAGGTGAAAATCATTTGAATAATCGTTCAGCAGAGGCTGAAGACTCGTTCAAAAGATGCTGGACTGTTGAAGGAGTTTGAATGGCTGAAAGGAAATGAATTCAAAAATGTTTGAAAACATACTGGAGGAGGTGATATATCGCCCCCTATAGGCGATATATCGCCTGGGCCAGTATGCCCGAGGCGACCGTGCATCGTTTCGTGTTTTTCCGTATTTACGTGCTGCGATATATCGCCCCCTATAGCTGCGATATATCGGCACACACAGAATAATTAAACACGAAATTACACATTTTTAGCTAAGTTTGAATGGAGTAAACAGCCTTGACTAAGCCCTCAACGTATTCAAAGCTGCTGACTGACCCTACAACATTCAAACTTTACTCCTTATTAAATTAAATCCTCAAAAATATTTAATCCTTAATCACCATTCATAACATGTGCTTAAAATCCTATTGGTTGATGTCTAAACCTTATAATATAATAAATATAATCCTTAATATCAGTCACATTAATCAAACCTTAGGTTATACTTAATATTCTTAAACTATAGATTAAACTTAGAAAATCTATAAGTACTACTATGAGTGTCCAAATAATTCCCGGTCTGAACCAAAAATCCAAAGTAACAAGGATAACACTAAACATACTATAACACTACTAAACAATTAGCTAAGTAAAGTTCTTGGACTCTACAAGTGACTAGGTCACAGTGGATTATAATTGTAATTATATGTTCAAAAGAACAAGCCCTAAGATTAGATCAGTGCATTGGATTTTCACTGATTAGGCAATCCACGATATGATCTACTTACACATTCGAGGTGTGATGTCTTGTCCAAGACATTGACCAAGCAGATAAGATTGGAGGTATTTGGTTACATCAGACTAGGATTGATATTGATTGATAAATAAGTATCGTTGTTATCGAATCTAATCAATGTCACAACGTTGACCATAGGTTAAGTCGATCTTAATTTTGAGTGATAATATTCTGCTAATTATATTATTTAAATATTTTGACTTGTTCGTTACTAGCTTACCCTACGGTCTAGCCCATACTTACATCTTGGAGATTTGGTAGTGTAATTAAGCGGGAGTATTATTCATAGATATAAAATCTATAACTTCTATATGAGAGGTGAAAAGATGATTTCCTTAATTGCTTTGTTCAAAATGTTAAATGATTGAGATCTCATTTCGGTGATTAAGTTAACAGAAATATCATTTATAAGAAACTTAGTGGGGATTAAGGATAAAATACTGATGAGGGGTAAAACAGTAATTTGCACGCAGCTTGTTAGTAAGTCATCGATAAGGGATTGAATGACTGTAATTGTTATAACAATAGAACATATTTATGGTTTGGAAAATACGCTCTATGAATTCAAGAGTTCAATTCCGAGTCTATAGTAGAGTCACGAGGAATTAATAAGGCAGTGAAATTATTCGTAAATAAATTCACAGTAACTTATTGGAGCTTGATTTCATGGATCTATGGTCCCCGCATCACCTTTGAGTAAATAATCTAGAGTGTATCAATTAATTGATTTAATCATCAATTAGGATTTTTAAAGTTGACTAGGTCAATTTTTGGAAAATTTACAAAGATATGAGATTTAGAGAATAAAAGAGAATCTTTGGGTAAAATTATTAATATTGATATATTGGTGTCAATATAAATAAATAATATTAAATCAAGTTTCAAATTATAATTAGTTAATTTGAATAGGGATTTAATTAATTAATTAAAATAAATAAATAAAATGTTTTGAATTTAGGTTCAATTAGGATTTAAATTCAAAACAAAGAGATTGGGCCCAAGTCCATTTATGGGAGCCCAAAGCTTTTATTTTTTTGTTTATTATTTTTAATTAATTTAAATAAAGCTCATTAAGTTGCCTATATAAGGAATATAATATCTAGGGTTTTCATAAAGAAGTCTAAATTGATTCATTGGGTAAGTAAAAATCTAGACAGTCTAATCATTTCTTAGCCATTCACTGTCTTCTTCTCTTCTAGATCTCTATCTCTTGTGTTGAGAACCAGCCCACACTAATTCTAGGTTGATCAAAAGCTTGGTGAGGAAGACTGTGTTGCTGATCTAGTTTAATTTCTTGATAATACTTAGCTACAGAAATGAATCAAGGGTTAGAGAGATTGAAGGAAGGAGTTGTTCCAGTTCTGCTACGTAATGTAAGTTTCTTTACTTTACTCTGTTTTGTATCAATTTCATAGGAGCATGTTCTAGATATTTACATGTTTGTTTGGTAATATGTAAATTACATGAAAATAAATAAAGATCCTGCAATAAGTATTTCTAACCCTTTGTGCCTGGGAGATTGATTTTTGATAACACAATAGTGGCAATCGAAGTGCTCTAATCAATAAAGAAATGTAGTAGTGGAGGCAATGAGTGGGTGAGTGTAAAGTTGGATATGAGTAAGGCCTATGATCGCGTTGAATGAGGTATTTTGGATGCTATAATGGAGGCTATGGGATTTTTTTCGCAATGGCGGGAATTGGTTTTATGGTGTATCAGAAGCCCTCAGTTTTCATTTGTCCTTAATGGTACCAGTAAGGTTCATGTCTCTTCGGAGAGAGGTTTGCGACAAGGATGCCCTCTATCCCCCTAACATGCTTGCACAAGTTTATTGCTTAAGGAATTGGCCTCGTTGCCATAATAGCTTTAGTAAAGTCTTTGGTCCTTATTTCATCGCTATACTTAACAACATATATACCTTGCATCCGCAACTTGACTTTCCTCCAATACAAACTCAAATAGAACTTTAGTTTCATCACTATTTGAAAATACGATGTCTTCGTAGTTGCCAACAATTTTCCTCAACAAATCAATCCAATAGAAAAATAAGCAACTAAATAATTAAAAGATACACACTACATATGTAATTTCACATGAAACTAACAAAGTAACAACTATAATTTACCAGAATTCATCATAAATGCAGGAGGCATCCTATTTTTTTCTTGGAAACGCTCCCTTGTTACAATTATTTTTCTTTTTTTCCCTTTTTTCCCGAGAAAGATGATAATTTTTCTCATAAAGCTGATTTTTTGTTTCCTTTACATTTTTTGGTATGCAAGTCTCAATAAAGGACTGCAAATCATTGCTGGTGCAACCGAATTGACAAACGCAATGGATTTGCAAATGCAGAGTTGCGGTGCCTGAAAACACCAAACAAGAAATCAGAAAACTTAACAAGAACAATAAAATCAATAGCCAAAGTAGAGAACACAAATAACAACAACATAGTTATGTGGTTCAGCACAATGAATGTGCCTACATCCATAGGAGAGAACAGCCAGAAGGCTTTGATCTTTATTGATGAAGCTCAAGTATAGATTACAATGATGATTACAAACTCAGCCTTATAACAACAATGGTGTCTTGCACCGATTACAGAAAACAAAAACAATGTAGAAGAAAGGTTTTAGAACATAGGTTCTCTCCTCTGAACTATCTTCTCTTCTAATCTCTCACTGAAAATTTTGATCATCCCTGAAATGAGATTGCAACCTTCCTTTTATAACCAAGTGAAGCTGACTAGGACCAATCTTGAGTGTAACTGTTTTAACTGCCAAAAAATAGAACATAGGTGAGTTTTAAGTGAGTTGAACCCAACAAAATCCACCTAGTTTAGTTCACTTAAAAGAATCTGAATGTGTAACTATAACTGAGCAGACTATTCTCTAATCCCAAAGAATAAGTCTCAGTAAGAGACTTAACAACTTTCAACACATAGCAAGTTTAGACAATGTCTAAACTTTTTTGTAGTGACACTTTTAGTAAAGATATCGGCTGGATTGTCATGGGTGCTAATTTTCTTGACAAAAACTTGTTTAGACTGAATGATATATTTAATAAAATGTATCTTGATGTCTACGTGTTTATACCTCTCATGAAACATAGGATTCTTCATAAGATCTAGGGCTCTTTGATTATCACAACGAACTGTGATGCCATCCGATTTAAATCCTAGTTCTTCAGTTAATCCTCTGAGCCAAACTGCCTCTTTAATTGATTATGTAGCTGCCATATATTCAGCCTCTGTTGATGACAGTGCAACTACCTTTTGTAAGTTTGATTTCCAGCTGAGACAACCTCCAAGAACTATGAAGACATAACCTGTTAGAGACCTTCGAGTGTCAATATTTCCAGCAAAGTTTGAGTCAACAAAGCCTGTTACTTCTTCATTAAATTAACTCTCATTTCTGAAAACCAAACCTGTATTCAATGTTCCCTTAATATAACCCACCTGACAGCGTCCCAATGCTCAGCTCCTGGATTAGCAATGTATCGACTAACAACACTCATAGAGTGTGCCAAATCTGGTCCTGTGCATACCATAGAGTACATTAGGCTACCAACACAACTAGCATAGGGAACTTTGTTCATGTATTCACTCTTAGCATCTGTACTTGGTGATTGTTTCATTGACAAACAGCTTGAAGTGTTGGGCAATGGGTGTAGAAATAGCCTTGGAATTGATCATTTCAAACTTTTCTAAAACTTTCTGTAAGTACCCTCTTCGAGACAAGGTAATGACAAGTGGTTGAGGCCTTTTAATGTCAATACCAAGAATTTTCTTGGCTGTCCCGAGATCCTTCATCTCAAATTCCTGGTTAAGCTTCTCTTTAAGCTTATTAATTTTTGTTCTCTCCTTTCCAATAATCAAGATATCGTCAACCTATAACAGCAAGTAAATCTGATTATTGGAATATATACATGGATCAAACTTACTCTTCTCATAACCAATCTTAGTCATATAATCATCAAATCTAAGATGCCTCTTGGGGCTTGTCTAAGTCCATTAAGTGATTTCTTAAGTAAGTGTAATGCCCCGAATCCCTAATGCGGTTTAGTGGCTGGATTAGTAGGCCGGGAGGGCCATAACTGTTTAATTATGCCATTAAATGATTATGTGCATGTTTATGTGAATTATATTATAATATGATGTTATATGCATGCATGTGGGTCCACATTTGAATATTATGATGTTTTGATAATTTGGCCCATTGAGGGTAAATTTGTGTATTTGGGTGCATAATGTGATTTATGAATGAGATTCCATTATTATGGAGATATATTCGAGCTATTCAGCATGAGACGATCCTATATAATGGATTAGCGGTTTTTTCATAACGGGGTCAATTATTGGGTAGTAAGAATGTTTATTTGATGATAAATTGGGAGTTATTGAGATCAGGATGAAATTCTAGAAGTTTTGACTATAATGTCCCCGGGGGTGTTTTTGGGACCCCGAGCACTAGGTTTTATTTGAGGTTACTTAAGCTTGAAGTAGCTTGTCAGATAAAACGTACGTTAGAAAACCTCTCGTTCTTCCCTGTTAGCTCATTTTCACCGTTCGAAGCATTTTCAAAGATATCTTGAGTTCTAAGAGTCGAAATCAAGTGAGGATCGAGGCATAACGATCCTAGGAAAGATTAGAAGCTTCTTGACCGAAGGATTTGACGAGAAACAACCCAATTGAAGGTAATTTAAGTTTAAATTTTTGAGTTTTTAGAGTTTCTAAGCTTTGAATTGGCTTTTGTGAATTGTTGAGTTTTTGGTTTGATTGAACCTTGGGTTTTGATGGTTTTGAAGCATTGGGAAGCTTGGGAACTTGGATTTGATGATTTGGTAATGTTTAGGCATAATTTTGGAGGCTTTGGGATGTTGGAGAACAAGTTTAGGTATGTTCTGGGTTGGGCTTCGCGACCCTGTTCTTGGAGAGTCGCGGCCCTAGCTCGAAGAAGTAGGTGGGGGAAAATTGCTCTTGCTAGGCGCTACGGCCCTTGATGTAGGGCGCTGCGGCCTTTGTTTCAGAGGTGGCTGGGGGCCGCGGCCCTTGATGCCAGGGCCGCAGCCCTTGAGCAGGGTTGAGCCCGTTTGAGTGTTTTGGCCCCGGGAACATGGTTTTAGGCCTCGGGATCACTCTTACTACCCGGATTAGTGGGGATTGATGTCTCGGAGGCTAGATCTTGGTTTGGGAACCCTTGATTATCATTTTATTGATGGTGTTCCATATTTGGTTATGATTAGGTAACAGCTAAAGGACTAAAAGCTAGATCGTTCTCAAGGGTCGTTCTTCTATTCATTCTAGCTCGAATCTGAGGTAAGAAAACTACACCCCATATGTGACATGCATGATTATTATCGAGGCATGTTGATTGTGTAAATGTGGACATGGATTGATTATCGAATGCTTAGCAAATCTTGCTCACTTGTGCGTGGTACTGACTCATTAGTCAGAATTGGCATAGGTATCAGTATCAGCTGTGAAGCTGTGACTCATTAGTCAGGTTCGGCAGTGGTACTGGGCACTGGTCACATAGTGCTGACACATTAGTCAGGACGACTTTAGCGTGTTCAATGCAAGCCAATAAAGATTAGATTTAATCGATATCTGCATTGGATGACTCAAAGAGCATTAATGCCGGACCGACCTCAAGTTCGATGAATACTATAAGCGCTTGTGTGGCTTACCTATCAGTCACTCATCTGTTAAGTTAGAGACTTACCTAACAGTCTCTCATCTGTTAAAGGCTAGTGGCTTACCTAGCAGCCACTCTTCTGCTTAAATTAGTGACTTGCTTGTCAGTCACTCAGTATGGTTTTCTAGAACCTCAAGTGATATTCACTCATCTGTTTAAGAGCTACAAGCTCTGTGTGATTATGATGATATTCATTTGAAAATGTTTATATTCAATACTGTGTTTTCTTGCCGGGCTTTGGCTCATGGGTGCCATATGGTGCAGGTAAAGGGAAAGAAAAGCTCACCCAGCCTTGAGTAGAGAGCTTAGGTGGTGATGTGTACATATGCGGCTGCTTAACCACCACGGCCAAGGAGTTCTCAGAAGAACTAGAGGTTTACCCTATTTTTGCCGCTTAGGTCGGCGGGTTTGTAACTTTGAAACAGTAATGACCTTTTTGAGTTGTAAATAACTTGTAAACATTCTTGTGGGCCCATGAACAGTTTTATGTATTAATTAAAACATATTTTTTCCTTTTTCTTGTTTTCACCTTAGCTTGTTAATAACACTTAGAACACGTTTTTAACCAAAGGACTAGGGTAGCGGGTAAAATTTCTGGTTCACCGTAACGGTTCTGGGGTAACCAGGGTGTTACAACTTGGTATCAGAGCGTGCCAAGGTTAAGGTTCCTGTAGACTGGCTGGGCATGTACACACATCACTAAAGTCATGCTCGACTCATGGTTTGGTAACTATTTATGTAGTTATATGTATAACTGCTTAAATATAGTATATATGCTTTACCTGTATGCATGAGACACCATGTTGAACCTGTGCCCTGAAATATGATATCCTCAACAACTGTGTGCTAATTAGTACTGAAATTGCTGGAACATACTCATCAGTATTGTTGATTATGAATTATTATGTGATACATGCTGAGTGTTAAATGCTATAAACATGTATCTGCCTGTATAATTGTATGACTGTGGAATATGATAATTGTCTACTTGTTCTTGGACTGTGAGGCGGCAAGAGGTTTAGTTATTACTACCTGACTGGCCGTATTGATCAATTTTTCAGCAAGGTATCAGAAATAAGAATGAATCCAGGGAAGACAAATACTTCAACTGGCCAAAGTGATCAGGGCCAGAATAATAATAACAGCCAGGGTCAGGAGAATGACCAGTCACAGATTCCACAGCCAGCTCCTGCAAACTGGCAGCAGTTGTTTAATGAATTGCAGGCAACAGTGTTGAAACAGGGAGAAGAGCTTCGTCTCCTGAGACAACAGCAAGCGCCTGCAGTGGCTAGTGTATCAGAGGCACCTCCTGTGTCGGTGCCAGCAGCAGAGTAGTTGCCTGAGGTAGGGAATAAATGGGAACCTCTTTATGAAAGGTTCAGGAAGCAGCAACCTCCAGTGTTTGAGGGCAATGCAGATCCTGCCAAGGCAGAGCAATGGATGAGCATGATTACCACTATCCTTGACTTTATGAGGGTAGCTGGTAATGAGAGGGTGGCCTGTGCCACCTATATGTTTCGGGAGGATGCCCAGATTTGGTGGGAGGTGATTACCCAAACCAAGAATGTTAATGCCCTGAGCTGGGAGGAGTTTCAGACCTTGTTTAATGAAAAGTATTACAATTATGCCATCAGGGCAGCTAAAGCTGAGGAATTCATCAGGCTACTTCAGGGAAGTCTATCAGTCACTAAGTATGCCTTAAGGTTTGATCATTTGGCAAAGTTTGCCATGGAGCTGGTGCCCATTGATGGGACCAGGAGAGAGAGATTCTTGCAAGGGCTACAGCCCAGATTAGCCCGTGATGTTCATATCACCACTGTGGCTGGGGTTACTACCTATGCACAGGTGGTGGAGAAGGCACTCACAGCTGAGAGTGGAGAGAACAAGATCTTGCATGATAGTGCAGCCAGAAAGGATTTCAGGAGGACAGGTCCTCCATTTGGGGGTTCTGGTAGGGGTGTAGGCCCTAGTGATCAGAAGAGGAAGGTTCCTGACACCTTCCCAGTTCCAGGTCCTGACAGGCGGCCCCGTGGTATTACAATGGGTCGTCCAGGGGGTAGTGAAGCCTGGAAGCCTCGTCCTGAATGCCCTAGATGCAAGAGGCATCATTTGGGAGAGTGTAGGGCAAAGGCCTGCTATTTGTGTGGAGCAATATGTCATTTTAAGAAAGATTGCCCTCAGGTAAGAAAGAAGAACCCAGGAAGGCAAACATCTCGGCCCCAGCTTGAGTGTTCGCATTGACTCAAGCAGAAGCTGAGGCTTCTCCCTTAGTTGTTACAAGTCAGCTTCTTAGTGCTGGAACCCTTTATAATGTGTTGATTGATTCTGGTGCTACACACTCTTTTGTTGCTAGTAGTATTATTGATAGACTGTGTAGACCTTGTGATTTCTATGCTGTGGGGTTTGGAACTTTGTTACCCACTGGAGAGTTAGTGGTATCCAGGAGATGGGTCAGATCTTTGCCAGTGACAGTGGAGGGCAGAGAATTATCAGTGGACTTAATAGAGTTGGTTATGACTAACTTCGATATGATATTGGGTATGGATTGGTTGGCAAAGTATGGGGCAACCATTGATTGCAGAAGGAAGATGGTCACCTTTGAGCCTGAAGGTGAGGGTCCTTTTGTGTTTGTTGGTGTTGTGCATGGACCTCGTATTCCTATGATTTCTGTGTTGAGGGTTAGGGATCTATTGCAAAGAGGTTGCATTGGATTCTTAGCCAGTGTGGTTGATACCACTCAGGTCATGCCAGTGAGACCAGAAGATACTAGACTTGTTTGTGAATTCCTAGATGTGTTTCCAAAAGATTTGCCAGGGTTGCCACCACATAGAGAAATTGAGTTCGTTATAGAACTGGCACCAAGGACGGAGCTAGTGTCTAGAGCGCCTTACAGAATGGCCCCAGCTGAGTTGAAAGAATTAAAGGTACAATTGCAAGAGCTGTTAGATTTGGGTTTTATCAGACCTAGCTTCTCACCTTGGGGTGCGCCAGTTCTGTTTGTGAAAAAGAAGGATGGTTCTCTGAGAATGTGTATTGATTACAGAGAACTGAATAAGCTGACAATTAAGAACAAGTATCCTTTGCCAAGGATAGATGATCTGTTCGATCAGTTGCAAGGTAAGAAGGTATTCTCTAAGATCGACCTTCGTTCTGGTTATCATCAGTTGAGGGTCAAGGAGGGAGACATACCGAAGACTGCTTTTCGTACTAGGTATGGGCATTATGAGTTCTTAGTTATGTCATTTGGATTGACTAATGCCCCTACTGCTTTTATGGATCTGATGAACAGAGTGTTCAAGGATTATTTGGACCAGTTTGTGATCGTCTTCATCGATGATATTCTGGTATATTCTCAGGCTGAGTTAGAGCATGAGCAGCATCTAAGGTTGGTCCTGCAGAGACTGAGGGAACACAGATTGTTTGCCAAGTTCAAGAAATGTGAGTTTTGGTTATCTCAGGTATCCTTTCTTGGGCACATTGTCAGTAAGGAGGGGATTAAGGTAGATCTAGCGAAGATTGAAGCGATCAGAGATTGGCCCAGGCCAAAGAATGCTTCTGAGGTTAGAAGTTTCCTTGGATTGGCAGGTTATTATAGGCGTTTCGTGGAAGGGTTCTCAAAGATTGCTACTCCATTGACTGAGCTGACACACAAGAGTTAGAAATTTGTGTCGTCAAATAAATGTGAGAACAACTTCCAGGAACTGAAGTAGAGATTGATTACAGCTCCGATTTTTAGCCTTCCAACAGATCAGGAGAAGTTTGTGATTTATTGCGATGCTTTTCATCAGGGTTTGGGCTGTGTTTTAATGCAATCAGAGAAGGTAATTTCTTATGCTTCTCGTCAGCTGGAGTATGAAAAGAGATATTCTACTCATGATTTAGAGTTGGCAGCTGTGGTTTTTGATTTAAAGATATGGAGGCATTATCTCTATGGGGAGAAGTGTGAGATCTATACAGACCAAAAGAGCCTGAAGTACTTCTTCACCCAGAAAGACTTGAATATGAGGCAAAGGTGTTGGCTGGAGTTAGTAAAAGATTATGACTGTGAGATTCTGTATCATCCAGGAAAAGCCAACATGGTAGCTGATGCTTTAAGCAGGAAGGGTCTGGAACAGATTCATGGTATGAGGCTGATAGCCAGGGAGCTAGCTAATGATATGACCAGAGCTGGTATAGAGTTGTTGGTGGGACAGTTGGCTAATATTACGCTACAGTCTACAATATTGGAGAGAATTAAGGAGGGTGAATTGAGTGATCCACAGCTGATCAAGATCAGAGAGGATGTTCTGGCTAGAGCATCCAGAGATTATTCAGTGTCTGAGATAGGGTTGTTGAGATACAAGGGGCGGATATGTGTTCCGCTAGACACTGCTTTGAGGCGAGAGATTCTGGATGAATCTCCTACTACACCTTACTCTTTGCATCCAGGCACCACAAAGATGTATCAGGATGTGAGATCGTTGTATTGGTGGCCAGGGATGAAGAGAGATGTAGTAGAGTATGTGGCTAAGTGCTTGACATGTCAACAATTCAAGGCTGAGCACCAGAGGCCGGCAGGGTTATTGCAGCCTCTAGATATCCCAGAGTGGAAGTGGGAAGACATCACAGTGGATTTTGTGGTGGGCTTACCCAGGACTGTTGGTCAGCATGATTCTATTTGGGTGATAGTAGATCGCTACACCAAATCAGCTCACTTTCTGCCAATGAGGACTACTTATACAATTGACCAGTATGCAGATCTCTATGTGAGAGAGATCGTGCGCCTCCATGGAGCACCTAGGTCGATCGTGTCAGATTGGGACCCTACTTTTACTTCCAAGTTTTGGGGGAGTTTGCAAAAGGCCATGGGGGCATGCTGCGGGCATGTGTGCTGGACTTTGGTGGATCTTGGAGCAAGTATCTACCTTTGATAGAGTTCTCCTACAACAACAGTTATCAGTTTACCATTGGAGTTGCACCTTATGAGATACTGTATGGTAGGAAGTGCAGATCTCCCATTCATTGGGATGAGACAAGTGAAAGAAGATACTTAGGTCCTGAGGCAGTTCAGAGGACCAGTGAGGCCATTGAGAAGATTAGAGCTCAGATGCTCGCTTCTCAGAGTAGACAGAAGAGCTATGCAGATCCCAAGCGCAGGAACGTGGAGTTCTAAGTGGGAGACTATGTTTTCCTTAGAGTCTCACCATGGAAAGGGGTGAGAAGGTTTGGGAAGAAGGGCAAGCTGAGCCCTTGATTTGTAGGTCCATTTGAGATCCTGGAGAGGATTGGTCAGGTGGCTTACAGATTGGCTTTGCCTCCGGTGTTGTCAGCCGTGCATAATGTGTTCCATGTATCAGCTCTTCGGAGGTATGTATCTGATGTGAGCCATATTTTGAGTTATGAAGATCTGGAGCTTGAGCCAGATCTCTCCTTTGAGGAGCAACCAGTTCAGATACTTGACAGAAAAGATAAGGTCCTCAGGAATAAGATGATACCTTTGGTTAAGGTATTGTGGAGGAACAACAAGGTCGAGGAAGTGACCTAGGAGCTGGAGTCAGATATGCAGATTTAATATCCCGAGTTGTTCAGGTAAATTTCGAGGACGAAATTTCAGTAAGGAGGGGATAGTTGTAATGCCCCGAATCCCTAATGCAGTTTAGTGGCTGGATTAGTAGGTCGGGAGGGCCATAACTGTTTAATTATGCCATTAAATGATTATGTGCATGTTTATGTGAATTATATTATAATATGATGTTATATGCATGCATGTGGGTCCACATTTGAATATTATGATGTTATGATAATTTGGCCCATTGAGGGTAAATTTGTGTATTTGGGTGCATAATGTGATTTGTTAATGAGATTCCATTATTATGGAGATATATTCGAGCTATTCGGCATGAGACGGTCCTATATAATGGATTAGCGGTTTTTTCATAACGGGGTCAATTATTGGGTAGTAAGAATGTTTATTTGATGATAAATTGGGAGTTATTGAGATCAAGATCTCTGGAAGCTTTGACTATAATGTCCCCAGGGGTGTTTTTGGGACCCCGAGCACTAGGTTTTATTTGACGTTACTTAAGCTTGATGTAGCTTGTCAGATAGAACGTACGTCAGAAAACCTCTTGTTCTTCCCCGTTAGCTCATCTTCACTGTTCGAAGCGTTTTCGAAGATATCTTGAGTTCTAGGAGTCGAAATCAAGCGAGGATCGAGGCATAGAGATCCTAGGAAAGATTAGAAGCTTCTTGACCGAAGGATTTGATGAGAAACAACCCAATCGAAGGTAATTTAAGTTTAAAGTTTTGAGTTTTAGAGTTTCTAAGCTTTGAATTGGATTTTGTGAATTGTTGAGTTTTTGGTTTGATTGAACCTTGGGTTTTGATGGTTTTGGAGCATTGGGAAGCTTGGGAACTTTGATTTGGTGATTTGGTAATGTTTAGGCATACTTTTGGAGGCTTTGGGATGTTGGAGAACGAGTTTGGGCATGTTCTGGGTTGGGCGCCGCGGCCCTGTTCTTGGAGAGCCGCGGCCCTAGCTCGAAGAAGCAGGTGGGGGAAATTGCTCTTACTAGTCACTGTGACCCTTGTTTCAGAGGTGGTTGGGGGCCGCAGCCCTTGATGCCAGGGCCGCAGCCCTTGAGCAGGGTTGAGCCTGTTTGAGTGTTTTGGCCCTGGGAACATGGTTTAGGCCCCGGGATCACTCCTACTACCCGAATTAGTGGGGATTGATGTCTCGGAGGCTAGATCTTGGTTTGGGAACCCTTGATTATCATTTTATTTATGGTGTTCCATATTTGGTTATGATTAGGTAACCGCTAAAGGACTAAAAGCTAGATCGTTCTCAAGGGTCGTTCTTCTATTCATTCTAGCTCAAATCTGAGGTAAGAAAACTACACCCCATATGTGACATGCATGATTATTCTCAAGGCATGTTGATTGTGTAAATGTGGACATGGATTGATTATCGAATGCTTAGCAAATCTTGCTCACTTGTGCATGGTACTGACTCATTAGTTATAATTGGCATAGGTGTCAGTATCAACTGTGAAGTTGTGACTCATTTGTTAGGTTCAGCAGTGGTACTGGGCACTGGTCACATAGTGCTGACTCATTAGTCAGAACGGCTTTAGCGTGCTCAATGCAAGCCAATAAAGATTAGATCTAATCGATATCTGCATTGGATGACTCAAAGAGCATTAATGCCGGGCCGACCTCAAGTTCGATGAATACTATAAGCGCTTGTGTGACTTACCTATCAGTCACTCATCTGTTAAGTTAGAGACTTACCTAACAGTCTCTCATCTGTTAAAGGCTAGTGGCTTACCTAGCAGTCACTCTTCTGCTTAAATTAGTGACTTGCTTGTCAGTCACTCAGTATGGTTTTCTAGAACCTCAAGTGATATTCACTCATCTGTTTAAGAGCTATAAGCTCTGTGTGATTATGATGATATTCATTTGAAAATGTTTATATTCAATACTGTGTTTTCTTGCTGGGCTTTGGCTCATGGGTGCTATGTGGTGTAGGTAAAGGGAAAGAAAAACTCACCCAGCCTTGAGTGGAGAGCTTAGGTGGTGATGTGTACATATGCGGCCGCTTGACCACCACGACCAAGGAATTCTCAGAGGAACTAGGGGGTTTACCCTATTTTTGCCGCTTAGGTCGGCGGGTTTGTAATTTTGAAACAGTAATGACCTTTTTGAGTTGTAAATAACTTGTAAACGTTCTTGTGGACCCATGAACAGTTTTATGTATTAAATAAAACATATCCTTTCCTTTTTGTTGTTTTCACCTTAGCTTGTTAATAACACTTAGAACACATTTTTAACCAAAGGACTCGGGTAGCGGGTCAAATTTTCGATTCACCATAATGGTTCTAAGGTAACCAGGGCGTTACAGTATGCATACCTTATTTGGGTCTTTACTTTCAAATCCTTTGGGTTGATGCATGTATATTTCTTCTTCTAGACTTCCATGAAGGAAAGCTATTCTAACATCCATTTGGTCCACCTCTAGATTGTACTTTGTAGCCTTTGACATCATTACTCTAATCAAAGTTTGCTTGACCACTGGTGAGAATATCTCATCAAAATATATGCCTTCTTGCTGTGTGAAACCCTTAGCTACTAATCTTGCTTTGAACCTTGTACTTTCAACTCCTGGAATGCCCTCCTTTTTCTTGAAAATCAACTTGCAGCCTACAAGCCTTTTCCTTTCTTGTTTGTCTACTAACACCCAGGTGTTGTTCCTTTGCAAGGACAACATTTCTTCTTGTATGGATTTAACCCATTCTGCAACATCTTTACCGTTAGTAGCTTCATGATATGTTGTTGGTTGTGCATTATCTATCTCCTCGGCAACAGACAGAGCAAAAACAATAAATTCAGCATAACCAAGTCGATCTAGAGGTTTTGTCTTTCTTCTTTCTCTATCTCGAGCTAGCTGGTATGAGCTTAAATATGTATGTGTAGTGTCCATTTCATCTGTTTTATCTGCATTGTCTTCATCAGTTTTATCCCTGAGTTGTTGGTCCACCTCAAACTGTACACTGTTAGATTTTTCAGATTGACATGCTGTCACTTGAGGCTTTGGTTTCATAGCCATTTCATTCTCTCTAAACACCACATCTCGACTGATAATACATTTCTTGTGCCCTGGTTCTAAACACCATAGCTTGTAGCCATTGACACCATCAAGATAGCCTAAGAACATGCACTTCAGTGCTCTTGAATCAAGTTTGTCTTGTTTGATATGCACATAAGCTGTGCAACCAAATACTTTCAAGTGATCAAACTTTGGTGGCTATCCTATCCACAATTCTTGAAGGGTTTTGAAATTATTGGCAACTGAAGGGCATCTGTTTATAAGATAGCAGGCTGTTTTCAAGGCTTATCCCCAAATATGTTTCTCCAAACATGCACTCTTCATCATACACCTAATTCTCTCAAGTAGTGTCCTGTTCATACGCTCTGGCAACCCATTTTGTTGTGGTGTTCTTTCCACTGTGAGATGTCTTCTTATCCCTTCTTTGTTGCAGAATTCTTTGAATTTATTTTAGCAATACTCAAGGCCATTATCTTTCCTTAGAACTTTGATTCTTTTACCAGTTTGGTTTTCAATTAGTTTATTTCAATTAACAAAGGTTTCAAATGTTTGATCCTTACTTTTCAACAAGAAAACCCATACCTTACTACTGAAGTCATCAATGATGCTCATGAAGTAGTTTTCTCCACCTAGTGTTTGAACTCTTGAAGTACCCCAGAGATCCGAGTGTATGTATGCCAGTTTCTCAGTAGTTGTGTGCTCACCCTTACTAAATTTGACTCGGCTACTCTTACCATAAACACACTCTTCACAAAACTCAAGTTTGTCTTTCAAACCTCCCTTGAATAATCCTTGTTTATTAAGCTCATACATACCTCTTTCACTCACATGTCCTAACCTCAAGTGCCACAATCTGGTTGTTTCTTTTGAGTTGTTGTTGATGACAGTAGCAGCATTTCCAGTCACAGTTTTCCCCCAAGAAGTACAAACCATTTTTCAATTTACCTTTCATAATCACCAATGAGCCCTTTGTAATTTTCAATGTTCCATCGTCAATTTTAACTGTAAATTTATTCTTGTCAAACATACCAATCGATAATAGGTTTCTCTTTAACATATCTCACATTTTGTATTATTCTTAAAATGCCATCATGCATTTTTATCACTATTGATCTATTCCCTTTGACTTCACAGACTTTATTATTCCCAAGAAACATAGTTCCACCATGTTCTTCTATAATAGATCTGAACAAATCTTTGTTTGGACTCATATGAAATGAGCAACCCGAATCCAAGATCCATTCTCCACCTGAAACAGAGTTTGAAACTACAAGCACATTTGTAGAATCATAACCATCAGTAGCTACACTTGCCTCACCATTGTTTCTGTTCTTGTGATTACCTCCCCTTTTCAATTTAGCCTTCAAAGCCAAACATTCATCTCTGAAATGGCCTTCCTTTTTGCAATAATAACATTGTTTTCCTATTGCATTGTTTCTTGTCTTTGATATGGATCTGTGATAGCTTTGGCCTCGAGAGTATTTTCCTCCTTTGTACTCTTTCCTTTCTGACCTTCCTCTTACAAACAACCCTTCACCACTGGTTTCACTTCTGTCATCTCCTCGTTTCTGTATCTCCTTTGAACTCAATTCAGACTTGACTTTGGACATGGTCAAGGCGTCTTTTCCATAAAGAATTGTATCCACAAAGTGTTCATACATCTTTGGTAATGAACTTATAAGAGAATTACTGCAACACCCTCACTTATTTTAGTTAAAACCATATCTGAGGACGTTTTAAACTATATCATAATTTATTTCTGCGGAAGTCTGGACATTTTTTTTTTGTTGAAAACTTATTTCACATTATTTACATTAAATATAAAGTGTGTCTCAAACATATTATACATAAGTATTAAATAACCCAATTTGTTTTCAAAACATAACTTCACACTTTATTACAGATATCACATTGGTAAACTGAAATAACCCATAAAAGGTCGATGTGTTCATATGTACAAATCAGGGTCAGGACCATGCTTCAGTTCTCCTTATGTCATTCACTCATTTCTTTCTCTACCTGCAACACAAGACAACTGTGAGCCTAATGCTCAGTAAGCAAAGTAATGCATGCAATGCTAATGATTACCCAATGTCAATGCACATACACAACTTATTTTTTAATTTTGGGCCCCTTAATATTGTGCACACTGTTTGAATTGGTCAATGCCTGCAGTGCTTGTTACACATATAATATAAAATCCCATGGGTTCTCCTCCGGCTAGCCATCACCACAGTAGGGCGCATTAAAAACCTTATTCCATCGTTGCCCCGTCGGGCTCAAGAGTTAAGGCGGCCACACACTGTGGTGTCAATACATATAACAATAACTCATATGGAGGAGAAATAAAAACGGAAACATGGCAAACAATATAATTGGTTCACTAAAACCTAGCCCAAATTATTGGGCAGCCACTATAAGCCTAATATAGGCCCCCGTTTACACTTATTAACACTTTCATTTGCCTTTTCAAAACAGTGGCACTGAACTTAAACTTCTTATTACAACTTGCTTTTATGTTGCACAAAACTTGCTAAGGCATCATATAATTATTCATCATAATATCATACATGGTCTTATATCATATAATAATTCACCATATCACTATTATGCCATGCATACAAATTTGTGATGAAGTTTCAATGTATGTTAATACCACTTACTCACAAAATATTAATATAATGCATACTTTCACATAACATGTAATTCTTGTGTTGCAGTTGAGTACTTTACTTACCTTCTGTCCAAAATATAATTCACCGTGTAACAAGTGGTGTCTTAGGTGTTGATGTGCTTATCCTGACAATGGCATGGATTTCTCATCATAATGATGGTAGTAAGACATTGAACTATCATTTATAAATACCCATAAAACATTATATAAAATTTCATATCCAATTCATGCCTAAAATGCCTTAACCCACCTAGATCGAGCGTTAGATTTATCTTAGACATTTGGAGAAATTTTGACAGAGTTTCCCCTTAATTTTAGCTATCCTCAAATATCAAAATAAACCAATAATCAACATCAAATAACCTGCCATAACCATATATCCCAAATACCAACATGATTCATCATAAAGTTATCATATACCGATTTTGATAAAATTCTAATCTCCTAGATCATCACCCAAATTAAATGAGTCTCCACGTCTATTCAAAAATTTATAAACATATCTACCATCTTATAAACTCAATAAAATAACCAAAAATCAGCTTGTACTCCAAGAACCCCAAAACCTCATAAAACACAAAATTTCACTTACCGAGCAACTTTTCGGCGAAAAAAATCTCTTCTAGCTTTTCTAAGCCTCAAACCACTTGGAAATCACCAAGAAATATCTTAACAAGAGATAAAACACCATAGATAAGCTCTCATAAAAATTCAAAAACATAGTTTAACTTCCAAGTACAAGAACTTACCATAAAAAGGCTAGAACTAAGCTTAATCCACTTCTTTGGCTTTGATTTCACTTGGATCTCCTTAGAATTTCTTCAAACTAGCCAAGAAATGGTTTTTGGTTTTCTTTTCTCTCTGTTTTTCAGAGTCTTGGTCGTGCAAAGTGATAAGGTTGATGAAAATTATTTATTTTCAATGATTTGGCCTTATTGTATCAAAATTTGACACCTTTCACCTCATCATTTCACCTTTTGACTTATGAAAACCTTATCACTTCAATAATTTCGACTTAATCATCTGCTAGGCCTATTATCCTTATAGGTAAAACACTCACACCAAACCTTAGGTCCATATGAGTTCATACCCAATAGTTATGCTTACCCGATCGAGCGTAGCGCACTTATGCTAAGCTCGTTTTGACTTTGCATCAATACCACTGATTATGTATACCTCCCATCAAGAATTGATCTAATGGTTCTAAAACCATTTTTAATTCATCAATGAGACCTTAATCATACCTCAATTATATTTGGTAAATCCACTAATACTCAATTTTACCCCGAAATACTAGTAATCGACATTTTACTATTTTTCACCACTTAACATTTTTTGCCTTCTATATCTCACTTTTCTCACTTAATTCCATGCCTTGTCCATATTTTTTATCCTTTCTTATATCTTGAGCACATCAAACACCCATAAAAGACAACTCAAATGCCACAAGGTTAATAATATTGAGCATACATATAGACATCACATACACAACTTTTATACTTATACATGAAAACACTTATAAGAATATGATATGCTCAAAGTATACATATTGTATGATATGTAATGCAATGCAATCATGTGATTATTGGCTATATTATATCAAAATAATGTGGGTGCTACAATTACAGCTTGATCTTCTTCATCAAATTTGACACCAAGATTGTTTAAGTCAAGTATAATTCTGTTGAAATCATCCAAATGCTTCCTTAGTTATTTAGATTCATCCATCCGAAGAGTGTATAACTTCTTCTTGAAATACAATTTATTTGCTAAGGATTTTTTCATGTAAATCGAACCAAGTTTGTTCCATAATCCAATAATTGTATCTTCACTAAACATTTCCCTCAAAACTTCATCTCCAAGACTCAAAAGGTTAGCACTATGAGCCTTTGATTCAATGTCTTTCTTAACCTTCTCATCTTTTACATCCTTCAATAAATCTGCATCTATAGCTTCAGATATGCCTTGATGTACTAAGAGTGCTTTCATCTTGATTCTCCAGAAGCTCAAGTCATTGGCTCCAGTGAATTTGTCCACCTCGAACTTGGTTGTCCCCATTTCTTGGTCAGTTCTTGAACCCCCAAACTGGTTTCTTGAATCAACTTAATGAAACCTGGCTTTGATACCAATTGTGGTGCCTGAAAACACCAAACAAGAAACCATAAAACTTAACAAGAACAATAAAATCAGTAGCCAAAGTAGAGAACACAAATAACAACACAGTTACGTGGTTTAACACAATGAAAGTGCCTACATCCACAGGAGAGAACAACAAGCAGACTTTGATCTTTATTGATGAAGCTCAAGTACAGATTACAATGATGATTACAAACTCAGCCTTAGAACAACAATGGTGTCTTGCACTGATTACAGAAAACATAATATAATGTAGAAAGGTTTTAGAACATAGGTTCTCTCATCTGAACTCTCTTATCTTTTAATCTCTCACTGAAAATTTTGATCATCCCCAAAATGAGATTGCACCCTTCCTTTTATAACCAAGTGAAGCTGACTAGGACCAATCTTGAGTGTAACTGTTTTAACTGCCAAAAAATAGAACATAGGTGAGTTTTAAGTGAGCTAAACCCAACAAGAGTCATGGAGAATATGAAGCTCTGTGAGATTCATTACTTGCAAGGGTGTCATCGGCATTACAAGGAGATAGTACCAGAGTTGCTGAAACTACAAAGAATGGCGACGAAGAATAAAGTACTTCATAGAGATCAAAGTAAGCTCAAATTAGGGCAAAGAAAGAGGAAATCTGGAGTAGTTTGAGCATCATCGGAGTCGATTGGGAGTCGTTGGAGTTAATGGTGAGTTGTCAAGGAGTGGCTTCGTCTATTGTGCTCATCGTTGCCACTTCAACGAAGATCTGGGTATTGAGCGATATCGAAAGCTTGGATTGTAAAATCCAAATTTGTGAACTTTAATCATTATATCCATATTTTTTTAATATCTATAAAAAACCATATCTAAGTAAACTCCTAATAAAAATCCATAAAAATATAAAAAAAAATCCCCAAAAAAATTTGAGAAAATATTGACAGACGAATCATTATCACTAAAGCAGATAAGAACTACACAAAATAAACTATTTTTTTTTTACTATATCAAACATCCAACTTCCAGATCCACATACAACAAATTACAAAATAAACTATTTAATAAATCTATTCAACCAATAACGAGACATGTAGCCCCTAAATTGTCATGTTAAAATCAAACAACCAAATCCCACAAAAACAAACCTTATTGTGTATAACATCCTCAATAGTTAGCGAATGTATTATCTCAAAATACCAAAGCCAAAAATAAAATAAACCTTATCAGGTATAAAAGTCATTAAAAATATTATCTCAAAATACCAAATCCACAAAAACCCATAAAATTAAACCAATTTTTTAAAAAATGGCTAGTTAAAAATTTTCTACTTTTGAAGGTTTTTGAGTTTGCAATTAATTTATAATATAAATGTTAATATTTTTTTAAAATAGTAATAAATCTTTGAAATTATAAACTAAAATGTACCTCAAACTATAATACTTTTAAAATGTTATAAATTAGTCATAGTAAAAAAAAAAGTGATTTGGCTTTTTTTTTTCTCATATGATACATTGATTTTTTTTTTCCTAATATATATTTTTTGAAATGTTTTAATTTTTATTTTAAATATATATTTTTTTTATGTAAATGATACAATATTTGTAAGAATGAGAAGTGAGTGAATGGAGAAGAAAGAAGGAAATGAAATAGATAGAAGGACATAAATTATCTTCTCTTAGCAAGAGACATTGAATGAGAAGAAAGAGAGATGTGAGAATTGCAAATCCTCTCAAACCTCCTAGTGAAAATCATTTCATTAACGAAAGAATTCATTCACTCCTTATTACAAATATAATAATTTCTTAATATATTATTAAAAATAATTATAAAGATGAAATAATTATTTTATAAATAAGTAATAATTTACTTTAAGTAAATTGTCTCATGCTTTGCTAATGACTATTCAAGAAGTCAACCAACCACAGTGTTCACACTTCAATCTAAAAAAATTAGGTCCACAAGAAAAATAATAATTTCATTCTCATTACTACCGATGAGAATCAATCTTTGGTATCCTAAAATGAAAACTTTGTTAGATCATTCTTTGTTACTATGCTACCACCACTAATAACGGTAGTAACATAAGATGTGTCTTAGTCGTGTCTAATTTGAAGGAGATTCCTTGTCCAAGTGTATGCAGAATGGAAATAGAGAGACAGATATGGGTAAGCATTCCCCGCCAAAGCTTATTCATGGTCTCACATTCATTCATTCGAAGCATAAGCATAGGGAAATGTCACTATTCATGCATAATAGTGTGTATTATTATAAAAAAATACCACCCTTATTGTTTATTTCATTTTGATGCTAAACATACCTCATCTACCCAAAATATTCCTCCCATTTTTCTACCCAAAAAAAATCAACACTCCTAGTTTCTGTCTTTGTCTGTCTGTCTGTCTTTCTCTCTCTCTCTCTCAAACATAACAAAAACCCCAAAATCCCGGAGAGCCCCAACCCGTCGAGCCCAACCTCGTCGATCCCCAAACCCTGTCAAGCCCCATACCCCGTCGAGCCCCAACCCTGGTCGAGAGCATCTTAGGCGAACCACGGCCACACAATCCTTTGGAACCTGACGGTCGACAGACGAAGTCTAAACTCCAATCAAATCAAAGGTTAGATCTCGAATATTCACTCCATATTTAATTGAAAAACCAATCATTCTTAGGAATTTGGGCTTTGTCATCTATAGAAGGGAATGGGTACGTCAACATTGTGCAATTTTTTTTTGGGTCATACCATATGCTCGATAGGTTTGATAGTGGCTCGATAGGGGCAGCATGAATGGTTCGATAGGTGCTCGATATGAGCTCGATAGGATGCGTGAAGGGAATGGGTTCGATAGGTGCTCAATATGAGCTCGATAGTATAGCTTGATAGTTTTACAGATGATGTTTCTCGATTGTAGCTCGATGTGTGCTCGATGGTTCTTCATGTAGTCAGAATATGATTTTCTCGATAGGCTCGATAGTAGGCTTGATATAGTTAGGCTCAATGGAAGCTCGACATTATCTCGATATAAGATCGATGGTATACTAAAGATTAGGTTTAATAGTGGCTTGATGGAAGTTCGATAGAGGCTCGATGAATAGATCGATTGAGCTCGATAGGGATCGATAGGGCTCGATAACAAGCCGATATAAGCTCGATGGCAGGGTTTATTTCGGTTTTTGATGATTTTTTTAAAAAAAAATTCCATATTCTATTTGAAATTTTGTTTTCTTACCAATTTTTTTTCATGTGTTGTTGCAGATGCCTAAGTTGCTTGTTCTGTTCAGTGATCACTTTCCTGGTCGAGTGACATATCGGGGTAGTAGCACTTTAAATCACATTAAGACTAGGTTTGTGGAGCTCGGGCTTCTTGAAAGGGCTAAGGAATCCCTTTTCAAGTAGTTCTTTTTGGCTTTAGAGTTTAATTTCTCTGGAGTCTTGGTGAATCAATTGTTGCTGAGGAAAATCGCCAGAAACAATGAAGATGAGGTGCATTTTTTCTTGTGGTCGAAGTCTTGTAGATTCGGCATGGGAGAGTTTGCAGGGTTGAATTTCAGTACCTTCCCATCACCAGAAGAGTTGGAAGGGCGTAATCTCAGCGACTGGTTGATAAATGAATAATTCAACGATGTTGAGAAAGTAAAGCTCTCACAGGTGGAGCATGCTTTCAAGACTTGTACTGTTGTGGAAGATGTGTACAAGCTTGGTCTATGTTTGTTGGTTGAGGGGGTTCTGAATGCCATTGAGGGCAAGTTGCACATTTGGCGAGATATTATGAAAATTGTTGAGGACGTAGAGTACTTCTTCAGCTATCCATGGGGAAAGTACTCTTATAGGAGGCTATTCCAGTCTTGTAAGAAGGACATGGTGAAGCAAAAGGCCAACTATGATGCTACTATCGAGTTAATGTCAAGCTACAATCGAGCTCATCGAGTTTACATCGAGCTTAACATAACTTTTAAGAAAAATCAAATAAAAAAGAAAGGAAAACAACATAGGTTATTAATACAACAAGACCAAAATTGAAAAAAGAGTTTATAGCCTAGCTTTGCACGTAGCCCTGTTGTGGACAAGCCCACCACACATGCTACATTTGCGCTCTTTCCGAATGATTTCGCCACTTGATGGGTAGCGGTTTGTCTCCCTTCTTCCCACCTTATTCTTCTTTGGTCGACCAACTAGTTGTTTTTCAACGGGAACCCCAACTTGAATTTTCTCTATGTTCTCGGGAACTTCCCAATCATCCTCATTGCCAGTTGGGTAAATTGTTTCTTTGTAAGACTCCCTCCACATCTCAGTAGTGTAATATGGTGAACACAATGAGTAAATGTTGACACCGTGCAAGATGGCCGCAGCCACACCATGAACACAAGGGTAACCCATTATTTGAAACTGGCCACAGGAGCATGATTTTGTCATCAAATTCACCTCACCATCACCTTCTGGGTCTACCACATGAAATTCGAACTGTCCAAGAGGATGGACTTTTAAGTACCTTGCATCATCCGCAATGCCTGAGACATCTTTCTCATATATTGTTACTAATTTGGATGTGCACTTCTCTACCTCCTCACGACGTGCGGCAAGCCATGACTGAATTGTGAAACGAATGAATTCCACAAAATTAGTGACTGGGAAGGTTCTTGCGTCTCTGGTTTTGTTGTTGAAACTTTCAGCGTAGTTGCTTGTCATTACATTGTATCGATTCCCAAGAAAGTAAGCACGAGTCCACTTATCGAAGCCAATACCCTCGAGATATTGAGCTATGGCAGGATCCGTTTGCTTTATATTGTTGAAGAACCTATGAAATTTTGACTTTCGAAATGCATATGTCGCATTCCACATCTCCTTGTGACAGTGATCGATCTTGAACTTAGCGATTACATTCATACTTATGTGATGGTAGCATGTGCTGTGGTAGGCATCAGTGAATACCAACTCAAGAGCATGAATAATGCTAGCATGCCTGTTTGATACAAAAGACAGATTATCAACAACTCCAATGGCTTCCTTCAATTTCATCATGAAATACTTCCAAGAAGCATGATTCTCACTTTCAACAATCGCGAACGCAATTGGATAAATGTGGTTATTGTTAGGAAAATATAAATTGCCTCAATGGAAATGGTAAGAAAATGTTACAACTCTATGAAAAATATTACAATAGACAAGGATTGATTAAATAAAGTGTTACAACTCTATAACTGAAAATACAAATAAAATAAAGGAAATGAAGAAGAAGAGAATAGTAAAATAAAACTCTAAGCAAAAGGTTACAAATAAAGTAGAGTGTTTGAAACAAAAGAAAAGAAAAGATTACAACTCTAGAACAAGAAATACAAGTAAAAAGAACAAGAGAATAAGAAGAAAACAATACAATAGAAAGGAGAACTGAAATACAAGAAACTCTCACGTACACAACCTAAGTGAAGAGGGTTGGGGATCACCAACTTGAACAAGGTTTAAATCCTTTGTCCAAAAGCTTATTTCCCCCTAACTCAAGCACTAAGAGATCTCTCTCAGATATTGGAAAAGCTTTCTGGAATTATCAAGCCTCAAGGTGTTTCTAGCCAAGTGCTCTAATGGATAGAAATGTTGTATCTTACAAGTGAGCTATAGGCTCCTATTTATAGAGTTTAGAGACACCCTTTGAATTTCAAATTCCGCCAACCCCCATGGCTGTTATCAATGTTTAATTGGATTAATATGGAATTAAAAAAGAGATTTGGGAGTTATTTGGGTTTTTTGAGTCGTTCAACAAAGATTGAAAAAACTAAAAAAAATGGTCAGTTTTTGGCCTGTGGCCGCAGCCAGAGACATTAGTGGCCGCGGCCACTAGCCTCTGTCCCACAGGCCGCGGCCACCGACCATTTTTAGCACTAAAAAATGTGTTGTTTTTCCTAACGGTTCCAAACCCTCCCAAATGATTTTGTACTCCCAAAAACACATTATTGAGGTTAAAATCATATTTCTAATAGCCATATCACATATGGCTTTATGAAATTCATCTCAATATTGTGTAACAATAATTTTACACAATAAAGGGTAATATTTGGAAGTTACAAATTTGTAACATCAAATATGTTACATTATTTGGATATATCTCATGTGACAGTCAAAATCCCGTGATCCGTAAGGGGAAAGACCGGGTAAGCTGTGCAATCCCACACCGCCTGGGGAAGGTCAAGTGTAATGATTCTAAGACTTTGTAGGTATGGGACTACATAGTTGAAGAGGGCTTAAATGGATTGATGGGTACTACCTATATCAGGAAGGTGCATCTTCTTTTCGGTAGCCCATCACTTGAGAACTTCATGGTTAAGCGTGCTTGGCTTGGAGTAATCTAGGGATGGGTGACCTCCTGGGAAGCTTTCCCAGGAAGTGTGCGAGTGAGGACAAAGCACGCTGGAAAGACTTGTCTTGGTTTGTAGGGCCAGTCGTCATTCTAGAAAGCAGCCATAGTGATGTGGGGCGTCACATAATGGTATCAGAGCCTTGACCCAGCCGGAAGTGTGGCCGACGAGGACGTCGGGCCCGTAAGGGGGGGTGATTGTGACAGTCAAAATCCTGTGATCCGTAAGGGGAAAGACCGGGTAAGCTGTGCAATCCCACACCGCCTGGGGAAGGTCAAGTGTAATGATTCTAAGACTTTGTAGGTATGGGACTACACAGTTGAAGAGGGCTTAAATGGATTCATGGGTACTACCTATATCAGGAAGGTGCATAAGTAGGTGCATAAGTTGTAACGCCCTGGTTACCCCAGAACAGTTACGGTGAACCGGAAATTTGACTCGCTACCCGAGTCCTTTGGTTAAAAACGTGATCTAGGTACCATTAACAGGTTAAGGTGAAAAACCAATAAAAAGGAAAGGGTACATTTCATTAAGTAAATAAACTGCTCATGAGCCTTTTAAAATGTTTACAAGTAGTTCGTAATACAAAAGAGTTGCTACAGTTTTAAATTTACAATCCCCGCCGGCCTAAGCGGCAAAAATAGGGTAAACCCCTAGTCCCTCTGAGAACTCCTTGACCGTGGCAGTCAAGCGGCCCTGTATGTACATTACATCGCCCAAGCTCTCCACTCAAGGCTGGCCAAGCTTTTCCTTTCCTTTACCTGCACAACATAGCACCCATGAGCCAAGGCCCAGCAAGAAAACGTAATAAAACATGATATAATATCAACAACGATCATAATAACCATTCAGGACTATCAGTCCCACAAATAGGTGACAATAGCCAAAAGTCACAGTAATGAGCATCGCTCCCTCTAGCCATGTGACGATAGGGTCACCAGGGCTTAACTGATAGGTGATTTCTTTCATAAGATTGATCAGGACAGGTGCATGGTGATTGGTCACCAACATAACCTTCCTCACGACTCTAGAGTCGAAACTATGGACAACATCCCTTAGCCTTGTGACAGACAGTCACCGGGGTCATATACCTTGGCTATAATCGTCCGGTCGTAGACCAGGCAAGCACTTGTAAGTTTCTCGACCCTAGGGTCGGTCTGGCATTAATGCTATAGAGCCATTCAATGCATGATTCTCGACTTTAGAGTCGGTCCCTGACTAGTCAGTGTCTCAAGCAGGTAATCAGCGTTCAATAGCATTTAATATGCAATCCATGTCCACATATATCAACCAGCATGCCTCAAATATCAAACCATGCATGCCATATATCTACATAGGGTGCAACTGTATTCATACACTGTTTTCTTACCTCTGGTTCGAGTGAGAATATTATGTGAACGACCCTTGAGAACGATCAACCTTTAAAATCCTTGACGGTCACCTGGTCATAACCAAATTATAGAATTTATCAATAAAAAATGATAACCGAGGGTTCCTAAACCAAATCCCAGCCCTCGAGACATCAAATACTACCCAACCGGGTACTAGGTCCAACCCCGAGGCCTCTGGTTTGAATCCCCGAGCTAAAAACCATATTTTAGCAAAATTGGCCCTAAGGTCCACGGCCCTCCCCTGATGCGCCGCGGCGCGCCCTTCAGACAGAAGGGCTCCCTCCTGACAGACACCAAGGGCCGCGGCGCTCCCCTGCTGCGCCGCGGCGCTCAGCCCAGAATGGCTAAGTCGGCCACACGAACCAGTTTTTCTCCCTGTGTAATTTTCACTCAAACCAGTCCTTCAAACCCTCATAGAACCTCTTCCTAACACACAATTAAACCCACAAACAACTCCCTTAGCTCACTCACATCAAACCCCAATCAAACTAACATTAAAACCCCCTTTGATACACACTTTCCACATCAAAACTCATGACTGAAAAGCTAAAATGAAAACAGAGCATAGCTTAAGTTCAGTGATCAAAACTTACCTCAAAACCTGTTTTGAACTTCCCACAGAAGCAGAACCAAGTCTACCACCTCAGCCTTGAAGTTCCTTAGCTTGATATCCCACCTAGAACTCAAAACTCTCAAAGAAGGCAATGGAGAAGATGAAGCTAGGAGAAGGTACGGGAAGAGAAGAAGCAAACCCCTGTTTTACTCTATTTATTCCACAGCTTTCTAAGCCACTTAAGTCATATATATCCTTCCAAAAAGACCAAAATACCCCTTGTGTCATCTTAAGCCTCTAAAGCCACCCCAAGGGAAAAATTGGTACTTCCCGCTTAACCCGTTAATTATAATTAACGCTTCCCAATTCCCGCTAATCTCAATATCCTCAAACACCAATAGTTCATATCCCGTTACCCTAAAATCCCCGGTAACTCTATAACCACCAATATCACCCCGAGACTCACCCCGAGCCCCGAGCTCAAACCTGTTATGACCAAACCGATAAATCATGTTTAAAGATCGTCTCATGTCGGAATACTCGAACCAATCCACATTATAATGTGGTCTCACAATATATCATTATCATACAAACAAGTATTCAATTATACCCTCAACGGGCCAAATTACCATAATACCCCTGTAAGCAAATGTGGACTCACATGCATGTATTTAACATCATATTATAATATAATTCTCATAAACATGCATAAACACATTTAATGGCATAATTAAACAGTTATGGCCCTCCCGGCCTACTAATCCAGCCATTAACCATAATAGAGAATCCGGGGCATTACAACTATCCCCTCCTTACAGAAATTTCGTCCTCGAAATTTACCTGAACAGCTCGGGAAACTGACTCCGCATATCAGACTCCAGCTCCCAAGTCGCCTCCTCGACCTTGCTGTTCCTCCACAACACCTTAACCAAAGGTATTGTCTTATTCCTGAGGACTTTATCCTTCTGATCAAGTATCTAAACAGGCTGCTCCTCAAAGGAGAGATCTGGCTCAAGCTCCAGATCCTCATAGCTCAAAACATGACTCTCATCAGATACATACCTCCGAAGAGCGGATACATGAAATACATTATGCACGGCCGACAACGCCGGAGGCAAAGCTAGTCTGTAAGCCACTTGACCAATCCTCTCTAGGATTTCAAATGGACCTACAAACCTGGGACTCAGCTTGCCTTTCTTCCCAAACCTTCTCACCTCTTTCCATGGCGAGACTCTAAGGAAGACATAGTCCCCTACTTGGAACTCTACGTTCCTGCGTTTGGGATCTGCATAGCTCTTCTGTCTACTCTGAGAAGTAAGCATTTGAGCTCTAATCTTGTCAATAGCCTCACTGGTCCTCTGAACCGCCTCAGGACCTAAGTATAGCTTGTGGTCTGTACAAATCTCACACTTCTCTCCGTAGAGATAGTGCCTCCATATCTTTAAAGCAAAAACCACCGCTGCCAACTCTAAGTCATGAGTAGGATACCTCTTCTCGTACTCCTTCAACTGACGAGAAGCATAAGCTATAACTCTCTCCGATTGCATCAAAACACAGCCCAAACCCTGATGAGAAGCATCGCAGTATATCACAAACTTCTCCTGGTCTGTCAGAAGACTCAGAACTGGAGCTGTAATCAACCTTTGTTTCAACTCTTGGAAGCTGTTCTCACACCTGTCTGACCATACAAACTTGTGACCCTTGCGTGTCAGCTCAGTCAACGAAGTAGTCATCTTTGAGAACCCCTCCACAAAACATCTGTAATACCCTGCCAATCCAAGGAAACTTCTAACCTCAGAAGCATTCTTTGGCCTTGGCCAATCTCTGACTGCTTCAATCTTTGATGGATCCACTTTAATCCCCTCCTTACTGACAATGTGCCCAAGGAAAGACACCTGAGACAACCAGAACTCACACTTCTTGAACTTTGCAAACAATCTGTGTTCTCTCAACCTCTGCAGAACCAACCTCAGATGATGCTCATGCTCTGACTCAGTCTGAGAATACACCAGAATATCATCGATAAAGACGATCACAAACTGGTCTAAATAATCCTTGAACACCCTGTTCATCATATCCATGAAAGCGGCAGGGGCATTAGTCAACCCGAATGACATAACTAAAAACTCATAATGCCCATACCTAGTGCGAAAAGCGGTCTTCGGTCTGTCTCCCTCCTTGACCCTCAACTGATGATAACCAGAATGAAGGTCGATCTTAGAGAATACCGTCTTACCCTGCAATTGATCAAACAGATCGTCTATCCTTGGCAAAGGATACCGGTTCTTAATTGTCAGCTTATTCAGTTCTCTATAATCTATACACATCCTCAGAGATCCATCTTTCTTCTTTACAAACAGAACTGGCGCACCCCAAGGTGAAAAGCTAGGTCTGATAAAACCCAAATCCAACAGCTCTTGCAGCTGTACCTTTAATTCTTTCAACTCGGCTGGGGCCATTCTGTATGGCTCTCTAGACACTGGCTCCATCCCTGGGGCCAGTTCTATAACGAACTCAATCTCTCTGTGTGGTGGCAACCCTGACAGATCTTCTGGAAACACGTCCAGAAACTCACACACCAGTCTAGTATCCTCTGGTCCCACTGGCACGACCTTGGTGGTATCAACCACACTGGCTAAGAATCCAATGCAACCCCCTTGCAATAAATCCCTAGCCCTCAATGCTGAAATCATAGGAATACGGGGTCCATGCATGGTACCAACAAATACAAAAGGATCCTCACCTTCAGGCTCAAAAGTGACCATCTTCCTTCTGCAGTCAATGGTTGCCCCATACTTGGCTAACCAGTCCATACCTAGTATCATATCGAAGTCAGTCATAACCAACTCTATAAGATCCACTGACAACTCTCTGCCCTCTACTAACACTGGCAAAGATCTGACCCACCTCCTGGATACAACCAGCTCCCCAGTGGGTAACAAAGTACCAAACCCCACAGCATAGAAATCACAAGGTCTACACAATCTATCAATAACGCTACTAGCAACAAAGGAATGTGTAGCACCAGAGTCAATCAATACATTATAAGCAGTTCCTGCACTAAGAAGCTGACCTGTAACAACTAAGGGGGAAGCCTCAGCTTCTGCCTGAGTCAATGCAAACACTCGCGCTGGGGCCGAGCTATCTGCCTTCCTGGGCTCTTCCTTTCTTGCCTTAGGGCAATCCTTTTTCAAATGACCCACTGCACCACAAGAGAAGCAGGCCCTTGCCTTACACTCTCCCAAGTGATGCCTCTTGCATCTAGGACACTCGAGATAGGACCTCCAGGCTTCACTGCCCCTAGGACGACCTATTGTAACACCACGAGGTCTCCTGTCAGGACCTGGAACTGGGAAGGTATCAGGAACCTTCCTCTTCTGATCACTGGGGCCAACACCCCTACCAGAACCAATAAATGGAGGACCTGGCCTCCTGAAATCCCTTCTGGCTGCAGTTTCACGCCAGATCTTAATCTCTGCAGTTTCAGCTGTAAGTGCCTTCTCCACCACCTGTGCATAAGTAGTCACTCCTGCCACAGTGGTGATGCGCACATCTCGTGCTAACTTAGGCTGTAGCCCCTGTAAAAAACGCTCTCTCCTAGTCCCATCAGTGGGCACCAACTCCTTGGCAAACTTTGCCAAGCGATCAAACCTTAAGGCATACTCGGTTACTGATAAGTTTCCCCGAAGTAGCCTCATAAATTCATCAGCCTTCGCCGCTCTAAAGGCGTCATTGTAGTACTTTTCATTGAACAAGGTCTGAAATTCCTCCCAACTCAGGAGATTAACATCCTTGGTCTGACCAACCACTTCCCACCAAATCCGGGCATCTTCCCAAAACATATAGGCCGCACAGGCCACTCTCTCAGTACCAACTACCTTCATAAAGTCAAGAACAGTGGTAATCATGCTCATCCACTGTTCAGCTTTGGTGGGATCAGCACTGCCTTCAAACACAGGAGGTTGCTGTTTCCTGAACCGCTCATAAAGAGGTTCCAATCTGTTTTCAACCCCAGGCAGTGGCCCAATAACTGGCACCGGCACAGAAGGTGCCTCTGCTACACTGGCCACCATAGGCACTTGCTGCTGTCTTAGGAGACGAAGCTCCTCTCCCTGTTTTACCACTATAGCCTGCAAATCATTAAACATCTGCTGCCAGTTTGCAGGTGCTGGCTGTGGAACCTGAGATTGGTCATTCACTTGACCCTGACTATTGTCATTATTCTGACCCTGACCATTCTGGCCAGCTGAGGTGCCTGTCTGTTCTGGGTTCATTCTGCCACTGATACCTTACTGAAACAATAACCAATACGGCCGGTCAGGTAGTAATAACTAAACCTCTTGCCACTTTACGGTCCAAGAACAAACAGATAATAATCACATTCCACAGTCATTCAATATTCACAATCAGATACATGTTTATAGCATTCAGCACTCAGCATGTATCACATGATAACTCATAAACAACCGTACTAATAAGCAGGTGCCAGCAATCTCAGTATTAATCAGTACACATTTGCTGAAGATATAGTATTTCAAGGCACAGGCTCAACACAGTATCTCATACACGCAGGTAAAGCATATATATCTCATTTAAGCAATTATACATGTAACCACGTAAATAGTTACCAAACCGTGAGTCGAGCTTGTCTTCGACGATGTGTGTACATACCCAGCCAGTCTATAGGAACCCTAACCTTGGCATTGCTTTGATACCAAGTTGTAACGCCCTGGTTACCCCAGAACAGTTACGGTGAACAGTGAACCGGAAATTTGACTCGCTACCCGAGTCCTTTGGTTAAAAACGTGATCTAGGTACTATTAACAGGTTAAGGTGAAAAACCAATAAAAAGGAAAGGGTACATTTCATTAAGTAAATAAACTGCTCATGAGCCTTTTAAAATGTTTACAGGTAGTTCATAATACAAAAGAGTCGCTACAGTTTCAAATTTACAATCCCCGCCGGCCTAAGCGGCAAAAATAGGGCAAACCCCTAGTCCCTCTGAGAACTCCTTGACCGTGGCAGTCAAGCGGCCCTGTATGTACATTACATCGCCCAAGCTCTCCACCCAAGGCTGGCCAAGCTTTTCCTTCCCTTTACCTGCACCACACAGCACCCATGAGCCAAGGTCCAGCAAGAAAACATAATAAAACATGATATAATATCAACAACGATCATAATAACCATTCAGGACTATCAGTCCCACAAATAGGTGACAATAGCCAAAAGTCACAGTAATGAACATCGCTCCCTCTAGCCATGTGACGATAGGGTCACCAGGGCTTAAATGATAGGTGATTTCTTTCATAATCTTGATCAGGACAGGTGCATGGTGATTGGTCACCAACATAACCTTCCTCACGACTCTAGAGTCGAAACTATGGACAACGTCCCTTAGCCTTGTGACAGACAGTCACCGGGGTCATATACCTTGGCTATAATCATCTGGTCGTAGACCAGGCAAGCGCTTTTAAGTTCTTCGACCCTAGGGTCGGTCTGGCATTAATGCTATAGAGCCATTCAATGTATGATTCTCGACTTTAGAGTCGATCCCTGACTAGTCAGTGTCTCAAGCAGGTAATCAGCGTTCAATAGCATTTAATATGCAATCCATGTCCACATATATCAACCAGCATGCCTCAAATATCAAACCAAACATGCCATATATCTATACAGCGCGCAACTGTACTCTTACACTGTTTTCTTACCTCTGGTTCGAGTGAGAATTATAATATGAACGACCCCTGAGAACGATCAACCTTTAAAATCCTCGATGGTCACCTGGTCATAACCAAATTATAGAATTTATCAATAAAAATGGTAACCGAGGGTTCCCAAACCAAATCCCAACCCCCGAGACCTCAAATACTACCCAACCGGGTACTATGTTCAACCCCGAGGCCCATGGTTTGAATCCCCGAGCCAAAAACCTCATTTTAGCAAAATTGGCCTTAAGGGCCGCGGCCCCCCCTCTGCTGCGCCGCGGCGCGCCTCCAGACAGAGAGGCTCCCTGCCTGCCAAACGCCAAGGGCCGCGGCGCTCCCCTGCTGCGCCGCGGCGCTCAGCCTAGAATGGCTAAGTCGGCCACACGAACCAGTTTTTCTCCCTGTGCAATTCCCTCTCAAACCAGACCTTTAAACCCTCATAGAACCTCTTCCTAACACATAATTCAACCCCCAAACAACACCCTTAGCTTACTCACATCAAACCCCAATCAAACTAACACTAAAACCCCCTTTGATTCACACTTTCCACATCAAAACCCATGACTGAAAAGCTAAAACGAAAACAGAGCATAGCTTAAGTTCAGTGATCAAAACTTACCTCAAAACCTGTTTTGAACTCCCACAGAAGCAGAACCAAGTCTACCAACTCAACCTTGAAGTTCCTTAGCTTGATATCCCACCTAGAACTCAAAACTCTCAAAGAAGGCAATGGAGAAGATGAAGCTAGGAGAAGGTACGGGAAGAGAAGAAACAAACCCCTGTTTTACTCTATTATTCCACAGCTTTCTAAGCCACTTAAGTCATATATATCCTTCCAAAAAAGACCAAAATACCCCTTGTGTCATCTTAAGCCTCTAAAGCCACCCCAAGGAAAAAATTGGTACTTCCCGCTTAACTCGTTAATTATAATTAACGCTTCCCAATTCCCGCTAATCTCAATATCCTCAAACACCAATAGTTCATATCCCGTTACCCTAAAATCCCCGGTAACTCTATAACCACCAATATCACCCCGAGACTCACCCCGAGCCCCGAGCTCAAACCTGTTATGACCAAACCGATAAATCATGTTTAAAGATCGTCTCATGTCGGAATACTCGAACCAATCCACATTATAATGTGGTCTCACAATATATCATTATCATACAAACAAGTATTCAATTATACCCTCAACGGGCCAAATTACCATAATACCCCTGTAAGCAAATGTGGACTCACATGCATGCATTTAACATCATATTATAATATAATTCTCATAAACATGCATAAACACATTTAATGGCATAATTAAACAGTTATGGCCCTCCCGGCCTACTAATCCAGCCATTAACCATAATAGAGAATCCGGGGCATTACAACTATCCCCTCCTTACAGAAATTTCATCCTCGAAATTTACCTGAACAGCTCGGGAAACTGACTCCGCATATCAGACTCCAGCTCCCAGGTCGCCTCCTCGACCTTGCTGTTCCTCCACAACACCTTAACCAAAGGTATTGTCTTATTCCTGAGGACTTTATCCTTCTGATCAAGTATCTAAACAGGCTGCTCCTCAAAGGAGAGATCTGGCTCAAGCTCCAGATCCTCATAGCTCAAAACATGACTCTCATCAGATACATACCTCCGAAGAGCGGATACATGAAATACATTATGCACGGCCGACAACGCCGGAGGCAAAGCTAGTTTGTAAGCCACTTGACCAATCCTCTCTAGGATTTCAAATGGACCTACAAACCTGGGACTCAGCTTGCCTTTCTTCCCAAACAGAAAATATTTACGTCACGACTGAGAAAATATAATTTCAGAGTCTATTACAGAAAATATTTACAACAGGCCGTTCTAAGCGGCAAAACAGGGTTCTACCCTAGTTCCACTTTAAACCTCGGCCGTGGCGGACGAGCAGCTGCATATGTACACGTCATCACCTAAGCTCTCCAACTCAAGGATGGTCCAGCTTCCTTTTGCCTTTACCTGCACCACGTAGCACCCGTGAGCCAAAGCCCAGCAAGAAAACACCATATAACATGATATGATATCAACAACAACCATAGTAACCATTCGGAACCAACGGTCCATACAGATAGGTGACAATAGCCAAAAGTCACAGTAATGAGCATCGCTCCCTCTAGCCATGTGACGATAGGGTCACCAGGGCTCAACTGATAAGTGGTTCTTTCATAAGCTTGGTTAGGACAGGTGCAAGGTGATTTGTCACCAACATAACCTTCCTCACGACTCTAGAGTCAAAACTATGGACAACGTCCCTTAGCCTTGTGACAAACAGTCACCGGGGTCATATACCTTGGCTATAGTCATCTGGTCGTAGACCAGGCAAGCGCTTATAGTTCTCATTGACCTTCCGGTCGGTCCAGCACTAATACCCCATATGAGTCATTCAATGCCGACCTCGATTAGATCTAATCTTTATTTGGCCCGGCGTTTACAACGCACTGCCACCTCTGACCCTTAGGTCGGTAAAACACGACCAGCGCTCAGCCCGTGGTGAACTTAACTAATAAGTCACAGCTTCACAGACGGATCTGACACCATTGTCGATTCTGACTAATAAGTCAGCGCCATACATAGGTAAGCCATGCCACCAAACATATATCACATGTCCAATATCCATAAACAAGGTATTCAGCATGCTTACTTAACATATATTAGTACATTTAGGACTATGCATTAACACAGAGGCTCAAGCTCTGAACAATATCATACACGGTATACAAAGCATGTCCTAATCACATGTTTCTTATGCATCATATGCAACATATTCAACAATCCAACATGCACCAATAACAGCCATGCATGTCACATTTAATAGTCAACCAACATGCATCAAGAATAGCCATGCATGTCATACATAATAATCAACCGACATGCATCATAATAGCCATGCATGTCTCATATACACAGGGTGCAGTTTTCTTACCTCAGATCTGAGCTAGAATCAATATAAGAACGACCCTTGAGAACGATCAACCTTTAAGCCCTTAGCGGTCACCTAATCATAACCAAATATGGAACACCATCAATAACATGATAACCAAAGGTTTTCAAACCAATATCTAGCCTCCAAGAGATCAATCCAAACTAATCCAAGTAGTAGGGACACTCCCGAGGCCCATAGCTAAGTTCCTGGGGTCTAAACGAGCAAACGGGGTGAAAACAGGGCAAGGGTTGCGGCCCTAGCACCTTGGGCCGCGGCGCCCAGCGAAACAGAAAGACTACCTACTAACTCGAGCTAGGGCCGCGGCGCCCAACCCAGAACCATTCTCCAACGTGTTTTCAACACTTCAAAGTCCCCAAAAACACACCTAAACATTCCCCAATCATCAAAACAAAGTTCCAAAGCTTCCCAATACCTCAAAACCCTCAAAACCCAAGGTTCAAACAAACCAAAAACTCAACGATTCACAAGATCAATTCAAAGCTTAGAAACTCGAAATAATTCAAAACTTAAACTTCAATTACCTTTGACTGGGTTGTTTTTTGTCAAATCCTTCGGCTAAGAAGCTTCTATTCTTTCCTAGGATCGCTATGCCTCGACCCTCGCTTGATTCTGACTCCTAGAACTCAAGATATCTTCGAAAACGCTCAAACGGTAAAACGGACCGTCGAGAGAGAGAACGAGAGGTTTCCTAATGTACGTTCTTATCTGACAAGCTACTTCAAGCTTAAGTAACCTCAAATAAAACCTAGTGCTCGGGGTCCCGAAAACACCCCCGGGGACACTATAGTCAAAACTTCCAGAATTTCACCCTGATCTCAAATATTCCCAATCTATCACCAAATAAACATTTCTATTACCCCAAAATTGACCCCGTTATGACAAAACCGCTAATCCATTATATATGACCGCCTCATGTCGAATAGCTCGAATATATCTCCATAATAATTAAATCTCATTCACAAATTACAATATGCACCCAATATGCAAATATGCCCTTAACAGGCCAAATTACCAAAATGCCCTCATAACTAAAAATACTCCCATATGCATGCATCTATCATCATATAATAATATAATTCACATTAACACGCATATGATCATTAAATATCATAATAAATCAATTATGGCCCTCCCGGCCTCCTAATCAAGGTCCTAAACCTTATTAGGAAATTTGGGGCATTACAACTATCCCCTCCTTACAGAAATTTCATCCTCGAAATTTACTCAACAGCTCGGAACCGGAGTTCCACTCACTGGATATAAATTTCCTTAAGTCATTTCCTGACTTCAGTATTTCGATAACCTTACCTTAATCCAAGGTACATTCTGTTCAATAGAACCTCATTACTCATGTCATAATCTGAACTGGCTATTCCTCATTGGAGTACTTAACCTTAACCTTCAGTTTCTCATAATTCAATTCATAAGTTCCTTCGGCCCATGCCCACTGTATGGAAGCACATAACTCACTGCATACAACTGCCAGCGCCAAAAGTAACACTAATTCAGAGTCACCCTGTTCAGACCCATTCAGGATCCAACTGCTGAAACAAACTAGAGCTTAATTTGAACTGGGGTTTCCTCACTCCTTTCCTCATAGTGATACCTTAGAGAAGATACATTCTCCTACCTGGAATTCCACATTCCTACTTTCCAGTTCGATAATACTGTTCCATCTTTTCTGAGAAATGAGAAACCATAATTTAAGCTCCAGCAATCTCGTAAATCCCCTGAACCACCTCAGGATCCAGATATATATATATTCCCCACTCATCTTATAAGATGTTCCTCCAATAATAATTAGATAACCCTCTCTCTCTGATTCACCATCAGTCTGAGAGTAATAACTACACCGAGTTCCATTTATGTTCTCATCGCCCTCTAACCCTTCCAAAACTTGGAAGCCACAATAAAGCCTTTGTCTGATATGATAGACCTTGAGTTCACGAAGACTCTTTATTCTTCTCACAAGGAGACTCAAACATTGATCAGCTGTATCATTCACCCATCCTTACTGATATAATAAACTCATTTGGACTACCAGTCCACAATGACTTAATACTCATTTCATGCTGATCCATCAACCTGGGAATCCCACCACGAAACCCATTGCGACGCTCACTTATTCCCACTATGAACTATCCAAAGGCTATAATGGCCTTGCTGTTTCCTGATACACTATTTTGACCCGCTAATAGGTAAGAGCTTCATACATGCCTCTTCATCTCAGGCCATCACCATAAAATCTCCATATTAGGTTACCCTTTCACAATGCATGAATGAAATGAAATAAAGAATAGCATGAGATTCATCCAGAATCTCTCAGTTAATCTCAATGCCCACCGGACCCCAGATCCGATCTCTAAACCACCATAAGCTCATGTCTGTCACTAGACAACCTTTAGCTAGTCCAGCTAAAGCTTTCCATTCAATCTTGCCCGTCTGTGGCTCACTTAACCATCTTTCCTTTTATCTTTCTTGAGATAATAACCTCAAACAATAAACTGGCCACTTGGCCCACCAGAAACTCTACTCCAGTTCTGGACAGATTCTTTAATCAACATGTTGCATAGGCAATCACTCTTCTCTATCACTAGGATGTCATAACAATCCTCAAACTAATCCTGGTCTATAAAGACCCAGCACTTTCCTCCCCAAGGCACCTGAAATATCTTTACCATCCATGGACACTCCTGTCCCCAAGGCACTTTTCACTCTTGGCAATTCTACGCAGAGAAAACACCACTATTCCATCGTCCAAGACGATCATAAATCCCATTCAAGTCTACCCTTGAATGCACTATTCACCTGATTCACAAACACTTAACATCAACCCAACTCTCAAGACATGCTCAGCACTCGCGGTGCTCTAGTCTGATACCAGCACAATCCTTTACATAATTTTCTCACTCTGATCTCTAACTGGTCTTAACCAGATCCAAGATCCACCTTAAAGGATTCCATCTTACTCCGCAACTAACTCTTTAATTCTTATAACCCCACTGAGCCACTCGAAACAGTGTTTACATCTGATTCCATCTCTGGTACTACACCAATTACCATTCCAATCTTCTTTTAATAAAAAGAAGGCCTGACAGACCACTTGGAAACACATTTAAAAACCCACAGACTAACCCAGTCTGTTCTAATCCCACTAACACCATCTAAGTGGTATCCACCATACTGACTAGGAGTTCCATGCACCTCCTTGCACAAACTCTAGCCCTCACATCCGGTATCATAAACATATCAAATCCAGGCATAGTGCCAACTGTCACAAGACTTTCTGCTCACAAGCTCAAGAATTACTACACTTTCCCTGCCATTCAAGACTGCTCTCTAGTTACTAAACCAATCCAAACCCTGGATCAACCATAGTCAGTCATAACCAATTCATGGAGCCAACGATGAGTCATTGCCATAACTCAACTTATCTCTTAGGTTGCCTCTACCGTATTACCTTTCCCATCACAACGTAACCATGTGATCCACATATGTACCATCAATATATCTTTCTCTATATACATACCAACAAAAGAATAACATGGCGCCAAAGCCAAACAGCATAATGCACATCTCAGAACTAGAAAACTGACCCGTCATCCCCGAGGAACTGGTCTCGGTCTCAGACTCTGATTGCCGTGGAATAAACACTCGAGTTGGAATCGAGCTGTTTATCCCCTTTTGTTCATTCTTCTTCCGCTTTGGGCAATTCTTCTTTCGATGTCCAAACATCCTGCATGAGAAACATGCCCTTGCTCGACATACTCCAAGGTGATGCCTCTTGCACCGAGTGCATATCGGATATGTCTTCCGACCTTCCCTATTACCTGTTCCAATAAGTGGAGGTACCACTATCTGAGCTCCATGCTCTCCAGCACTCCGCTACCCAACTACCATACTCTCAACAGCAAGAGCCTTCTCTACCACCTGAGCATAGGTAGAGACTTCATACATTGGGGCAACTCTAATGCCCTGAGTTATTCCAGGATTCAACCCCTGAATAAATCTTTCCTTCCGGGCCACATCTGTGGGTACCATGTCTAAGGCAAACTTGGCCAACCCATCAAATTCAGTAACATACTCGGTCACTGATGCATTACCCTGAACAAGTTTCAGAAACTCATTCATCTTGGCAGTCTTAGCTACATCACAGTAATACCTCTCATTAAACAGCTGCCTAAATTCTTTCCAGTCTATTACAGCTGTATCTCGTGTCTGGGATACTACCTCCCACCATGTCCGGGCATCATCCCGCAGTACACATGAAGCACAGATCACCCTATCGTGACCTACCAGTCCCATACTATCAAGAATGGAGCTGATCATGCCCATCCATTGCTCAGCTCTGAATGGATCTAGGCCTCCCTCGAAGACTGGAGGATAAAACTTCAGGAATCTTCCACAGAGAAATTCCCATCTATTCTCAACCCTAGGCTGAGCTAAAACTGATGCCACCCCTGGCATAGCAAAGGAAGAAGTACCACCCAACAGACTCCGCTGTTGCTTCAAATACCTGATCTCTTCTTCCTGCCTCTGCAATCTTAATTGCAAGTCTGTAAGCGTCTGCTGAATATTCAAAGATGCAGACGAAGAACTAATACCCTGGTTGTAACTTCCAGCCCCTGTATAACTATCACCAGGCCTCATAATCTGCCTTGAATATAAACCTGCTGATTCAATCTGCAGTCAATAACTTGATCCATTAATCACAATAAGCATATCAAGGGCTTTCTCCCACGGGATAAATCTTACCACACCACAAATCATAAACCACTTGCAGTGCTGCAAACATGCCCATGGCATTCATACATACTCATAATCCCTGCTCTTCCAAAACTCAAACCATGCTTCCAACCCCAGCATGCAAATAACACAATCATATATATATATTCACAGAGCAGGTAACCATATGATCACAGTCATATATATATTCACGGAGCATATAATCATATAGTCAAGAGCCAGGCTCTATCAGAATCTCATGCTCCCTAATACAATATGCAGGTAAAGCATTCACATTTTATATAAGCAGCTATGCACATAGCTACAGAAATAATTACCATTCCTTGAGTGAAGTTATCTTCAGTGATGAGTGTACATGCCCAGCTTGTCTTCAGGAACCATAAACCTTGGCTCGCTCTGATACCAAGTTGTAACGCCCCAACTCCTGGGACCGTTACGGTGTGCCTTGTAAACAGTGCTAAACTCGCTAATCGAGTCATTTGGCCAAAATCGTGAACTAAGTATGATTAGCGGATTAGGGGTTAAACACTTTGGTTAGGAGGTAACGTTTCACTAGAACGTTTAATACATACATTGGGATCCCGAAAATAAAGTTTCAGAGTCTATTACAGAAAATATTTACAACAGGCCGTTCTAAGCGGCAAAACAGGGTTCAACCCTAGTTCCACTTTAAACCTCGGCCGTGGCGGACGAGCAGCTGCATATGTACACGTCATCACCTAAGCTCTCCAACTCAAGGATGGTCCAGCTTCCTTTTGCCTTTACCTGCACCACGTAGCACCCGTGAGCCGAAGCCCAGCAAGAAAACATAATACATCATGATATAATATCAACAATAACCAAAGTAACCATTCAGAACCAACGGTCCATACAGGTAGGTGACAATCACCAAAAGTCACAATAATGAGCATCGCTCCCTCTAGCCATGTGACGATAGGGTCACCAGGGCTCAACTGATAAGTGATTCTTTCTTAGGTTCGTTTAGGACAGGTGCAAGGTGATTAATCACCAACATAACCTTCCTCACGACTCTAGAGTCGAAACTATGGACAACGTCCCTTAGCCATGTGGCAAACAGTCACCGGGGTCATATACCTTGGCTATAGTCATCTGGTCGTAGACCAGGCAAGCGCTTATAGTTCTCATTGACCTTCCGGTCGGTCCAGCACTAATACCCCATATGAGTCATTCAATGCCGACCTCGATTAGATCTAATCTTTGTTTGGCCCGGCGTTCACAAGGCACTGCCACCTCTGACCCTTAGGTCGGTAAAACATGTCCAGTGCTCAGCCCGTGGTGAACTTAACTAATAAGTCACAGCTTCACAGACGGATCTGACACCATTGTCGATTCTGACTAATAAGTCAGCGCCATACACAGGTAAGCCATGCCACCATACATATATCACATGTCCAATATCCATGAACAAGGTATTCAGCATGCTTACTTAACAGATATTAGTACAACTAGGACTATGCATTAACACAGAGGCTCAAGCTCTGAACGATATCACACCCAGTATACAAAGCATGTCCTAATCACACGTTTCTTATCCATCATATGCAATTTATTCAACAATCCAACATGCACCAATAACAGCCATGCATGTCACGTTTAGTAGTCAACCAACATGCATCAGGAATAGCCATGCATGTCATACATAACAATCAACCGACATGCATCAATAATAACCACGCACGTCATACTCAGTAATCAACCAACATGCATCATAATAGCCATGCATGTCACGTATACACAGGGTGCAGTTTTCTTACCTCAAATCCGAGCTAGAACCAATATAAGAACGACCCTTGAGAACGGTCAACCTTTAAGCCCTTAGCGGTCACCTAATCATAACCAAACATGGAGCACCATCAATAACATGATAACCCAAAGGTTTCCAAACCAATATCTAGCCTCCAAGAGATCAATCCAAACTAATCCAAGTAGTAGGGACACTCCTGAGGCCCGTATCTAAGTTCCCGGGGTCAAAACGAGCAAACGGGGTGAAAACAGGGCAAGGGCTGCGGCCCTAGCACCTTGGGCCGTGGCCCCCAGAATTTCCAGAGGCAAGCGCCGCGACGCCCCACACAAGGGCCGCGGTGCCCAGCGAAACAGAAATGCCACCTGCTAACTCGAGCTAGGGCCGCGGCGCCCAAGAACAGGGCCGCAGCGCCCAACCCAGAACCATTCTCCAACGTGTTTTCAACACTTCAAAGTCCCCAAAAACACACCTAAACATTCCCCAATCATCAAAACAAAGTTCCAAAACTTCCCAATACCTCAAAACCCTCAAAACCCAAGGTTCAAACAAACCGAAAACTCAACGATTCACAAAATCAATTCAAAGCTTAGAAACTCGAAATAACTCAAAACTTAAACTTCAATTACCTATGATTGGGTTGTTTTCCGTCAAATCCTTCGGTTAAGAAGCTTCTATTCTTTCCTAGGATCGCTATGCCTCGACCCTCGCTTGATTTCGACTCCTAGAACTCAAGATATCTTCGAAAACGCTCAAACGGTAAAACGGACTGTCTTTGAGAGAGAACGAGAGGTTTCTAACGTACGTTCTTATCTGACAAGCTACTTCAAGCTTAAGTAATCTCAAATAAAACCTAGTGCTCGGGGTCCCAAAAACACCCCCGAGGACATTATAGTCAAAACTTCCAGAATTCCATCCTGATATCAAATACTCCCAATCCATCACCAAGTAAACATTTTTATTACCCCAAAATTGACCCCGTTATGACAAAACCGCTAATCCATTATATATGACCGTCTCATGTCGAATAGCTCGAATATATCTCCATAATAATAAAATCTCATTCACAAATTACATTATGCACCCAATTTACAAATATGCCCTCAGCATGCCAAATTACCAAAATGCCCTTATCATTATAAATACACCCATATGCATGCATTTACCATCATATAATAATATAATTCACGTAAACATGCATATAATCATTAAATACAATAATAAATCAATTATGGCCCTCCCGGCCTCCTAATCAAGGTCCTAAACCTTATTAGGAAATTTGGGGCATTACATCTCATATATCTATATATTGTAACTCTCTATTATATGTTACAATATGTGACACACTTTGTCACATTTATTTAATCTATATTATAAAATAGTATAACAGTTATTCGCATCCAATGCGACAGCACACAACATGTGGCCACTGTACCTTGACTTCAAGAAAGTGTCGTCCACACATATAACAAGACGACATGATGTAAATCCCCTTCTACAAACTCCGAGTGAGAAGAAACAGTAAAGAAAGCGACCGTCATCTGTGACAAAATCAGTTATTGTACCTAGATTCTTTTGCTGCAACATGTACAAGTAAGAAGGTAACTTGGAATATGATGCTTCAGGTGTCCCCCTGACATAACCGAGTGCCTTCTCTCTGCATCTCCAAGCCTTCATATAACTCATATCGATCCCAAAATTATTCGTCATATCCTCATTTATGTTGTTTAGTGGGTAGCTAGTACCATCAGTAGCATATTTGTTCTTGATAAGGTGTCCAATGACAGAAGGTGCTGCTTGACGGTGGTCTTTTTGTCGCAATTCTAGTGAGCAAGTATGTACACTATTATAAATAGTGATCTCAAACATATCCGATCGCGCTACTTTTTTCCCTCTTATTCTCCAACCACAATCAGGATCCTTGCAGGTGATATACAACACATCAGTACCAAACTTCTTAACCATAAACTCAAAATTATTCTTCATTGCGAAGAGAGCCGCTTTGGTTTTCAATTCCATCTTGTTCTCAAAAGTCTTCCCAAGATGTAATTCCCCCAATGCTACACCCGATGACGGTGATTTAGAACGACTAGAAGCCATGATATCTTCTTTTGTAAACATGGGAGCACTCCATTTTCTGTGATATTCTGTTGAACATATTGGAATGTTCCCTGTATAGTTATATTCTATTCCGCCAGGACGACTAAAGCTGGTGCCAGATGTCCGACGTCCTTGACTTGGTGGGTTCGCCCGTGCAATATGACGTATTGGTTGTTCTTGTGCTTGTTCTACTTGCAAATGTTCAGCTACTGGATCGTCATTCACTGAATTGTATCATAAGTCCTCATTATGTTTAGCTACTGGATCGTCATTCACATAGGGGTTGTACTCATACTGGTTGTCCCTCAGGTCACCAATAGGACATCCTAAAGTACTAACTGCTCCCTCAGGTCTGGGAGTGGGATATGGGTCTGCAATGACAATCTTTTTAACAGGAGTAACACACAAGGCTAACCTTTCTTTAGATGTTACTCCTAAGAATGCACGGACACCAAGATCACTTTCAACATGAACGGGTGTAAACAGTTGGTCGCCACATGTGTAAGGAACCTCCAATTTCAACCCATACATCTGTTTATCAACTTTAAATTCCTTGTGCAATATGTCAAGAAGTTGCAAGTACGTTACAGTACCCTCCATCGATATCACCATGCATTGAGGGTCCTTGAAAATCCACTTATTCCCTTGTAATTCCCAAACACCATTGTAGGATACAAAAACGTAGACAATAAAACCTGTGTTGGAAAAAAAGCATTGAAATTGTCAAGAAAATCGTCATTTTTTCAAAAATTCATGAAAAAAGAACATTATCGAGCTTTATCGAGCTATCATCGAACTTTATCGAGTTAGAATCGAGCCCATAATCGAGCTCTTATCGAGTTAGTATCGAGCTACCATTTCATAAACCGAGCATAAAATCTAACCAAAACCTTCATCGAACCCTATCGAGAAAACAACTACACTAAATATTCTAGGGTCCAATCGAACCCTTATCGAGTTGCCATCGAGCACAATCGAGCAACAAAACCTAAACCTATCGAGCTCACATCGAGCTCATAAAAGACCTTCTTCTACATACCATCGAGCTCATATCGAACCGTTATCGAGCTCCTATCGAGCAAAAAAGTTGCAGAAAACCCGGAAAAACGCAGAACGCGGAATCTCTCTAAGAATCCCAAAAAACACACAAATATAGGTTCAGATTTGTTCAAAATAGCCAAAAAAAATTGTAAACAAATAATACCCAACACATAAAATGTACAATCTTATTACCCATGATTTTTTTCCTCCAAAAACCCTCAAAATGATGTTGCCTTTGATATTGACAACTTCACAGAGACAATGGAGATGGCTAACAATGATTTTGACAAGAAAATCATACAAATTTGTAGGTTTTAGGGATGATTTCGTGAGAATGAAAGAGAGAGAGGGAGAGAGAGGAAGATAATGTTTTAAGATTTTTGATATAATAGGAGGGATATTTTGGATATGAGAGTGTTATCCCCATTTCTTGCATGGGCTTAGGACCTTCGTCTTGGCCCATTTCCGGGGGCCGATTCTGCACGCGGGCCCGGCCCAAGGTACCTTGATATGGAGAAGGCTCAAGGGGAAGGGCGCGAGCCAGGAACTAGTGACTGGGCCCATGGGTGGTGTCCAGGGTGTCCCTCCGGGTCCATACTCGGAAAGGATCGTCCGGGAGGCGAGCAGAGCATTCCAACCGCCAGGTCCCTCGGATCCCCTTCCCAGACACATGACGCGGTCCGGGCCGATGGTTAACAAAGCAGGACGAAGGTAAATGGACCTGGATCGTCTCACCCCTTGTTGAAGGGCCAGGCGTCCAGGATGTTGACGCCGCCTCACTCCACGTGGGCGTTGTCCCCCACTTTTCACCTGCAGAAAAGGTCATCTCGGGATTGCACGCCAATGTGTTAGGACTGCGCAGCCAAATACTCTGACTGGTCTTGTCCCCTGAGTCCGCCTCGTGACTCGAAGCGATCAGGCCAAAAGCGCCGTTTTGTCGGGCGAGATACAGCTCCAAGGTCAGCCTGTTGGGCCTTAACTAGTTCTGGATCTACGGACTTTGTACCTTTTTGTATTGGGCCTCCACTAGAAGGGCCCCTTGTACCCATTTCTCCGATGGGCCCGGATCGGATCCAGCCCAGACCCGGTATTCCCCTCAGCTTATAAATATAAGCTGTAGATCAATGTAAAAAAAGAGGAAACTCTGTTCAGATATTGATAGAAAACTCCATTGTAAAAGCTTCTTCTAGCTCTAATATATAGACTCGTAGACTAAGGCTAGTTAATGCCCCAACCACGTAAAAACCCCGTATCGATCTTCTACTTTCATTATTATTACCAGCAAATATTATTTATTGATAGAGTTGCTGAAAATCTCGGTTAACAGTTTGGTGCTTTCATTGAGAGCTGAAGGAAGCTAGCGCCAACGTCAGGCCTTTACTACGATGGTGAACACGCGACACACCACCTTCGACCCTACCAATCCAGAGCAAGGCAACGGAGACCCGCTACCTTCTCAGCGCATTCCTCAGGACCTGCTCGAGGACGTGCCTCCTCAGACATCCCACCAAGATGAGTCGCAGGACTACGAGGGTGGGGCAGAGTACGAGGTGGAAAACGAGGAAGAGTACTATGAGGAAGAAGATGAGGAGTGTCACGACGAAGCTGCGGATCCCACGACCCCCCGCGATGATCAACAGGAATTGGAGGTGACTAAACTAAGGCAGCGAGTCCTGGACCAGGAAGCCAGGATCGCTGAGCAGGCGGAGGCGTATCGCCGAATGCAAGAGTCTCTCCAAGCCTTGCAGGCGCTCATGGCCGCACATGGTCCGGCAGCCAACCCTACCGCTGGCCCGGTTCCGGGAACACAGCAGCCCACTCCCCAAGACCAGACTGGGGCCCCCAGAGGCCCCAGCCCGGTGCGTCCCCCCCGAACTTTTCTCCGAGCCAGCCCCGGGAGTCCCGGAAAAGGAACGGCGAAAGACCCGGGAAAAGACCACCCCCGTCGAAAAAGCCGGGGTACGTTCACGGCCGTTACCTAGGAGAGAGAAGGTGCGCCACGTCACAGGACGAGGCCACCCGATCAATCCACAGGGGATGATGGACCCAAAACGGGTATGTTTTAAATATTTATACTCGCAAGCGCACGAATCGTATTTATAGAATAGTTTTCGTGTAAGCACGAGATCGAACCCAAAGGAGTTGTCTAAAATAAAAAAGAAAACTATTTTAAATCAAAAGTAATAAATTCTAACCTAGTTCCAAAGATTGATGAGTTTTAATATTATGAACATAAAATAAAAGATTGAAAAATAAAGCTATTTAAGAGAATAAAAATAAAGCAATAATGAGTTGAAAATAAGTATTAAAAGAAAAGATTATTAAGATACTAGAATCCACAAAATGTAAGTTTAATAATATTTATTAGTATATTGATACCTAAGTTTTAGTGATAGTTAAAATAATTTAAACTATCTTTTTCCAAAAAGATTTATAATTTTAAACACAAATTTCTTATAAAAAGATAGGATTTTTCTTCACTTTTCAAAATTATAATTTCAAAGCATTTAGTGTAAATCAATCTAATGAAATAACAAATAAATCAATGAACATTATTTATAAGGCAAAACATAATATTTTTGTTCTAAGCATGGATGTGTACAATTTAATGACACATCTTACACAAAGAATATTATGTTTATGCACTAATGAAGAACAAAGTGTAAATATGTTCTAACAATCTAAAATACAAGATATTTAAGATGAAAGAAATATATGAAGAAGAAAAATCCATAGACTTTGTTGTATTACAAGGGAAATCAACATACAACATAAATATTACCTAGTTACAAGTTGCTTCATCATGATCTTAATAATCTTATGAAAAAGATTAGAAGCACATAACTAGAGTAGAAATTACAAAATAAATGACATACATACTTGCAAAATGCTCTTGAAAAACCCAAATGGAAGAGAGAATGGTAGAGAGAAATTGAGAGAAAAAGATGGTAACCAAAAACATTAAGCCCCCCAAAATGGTCTTCAAAAACCCTTATTTATAGCCAAAATGAGATTATTAAAATAATCAATTTAAATAAAGTAAATTGATTAAATTAATAATAATATGGTAAATAGGGGTAAATTGTAGGAGTGATGATGATTTTGGGGTAAAAAGTGTATAGAAAATGGGTAAAAAGTGGCATTTTGAGCATAGGGGACAAATGGTACACTTAGGCAAATATAGGCTCAAAAAGTGGCATGCATAGCTGTGTTGGAGCTGGGTTGCTTTGGGTGCCAGGCAGTTAGGAAGCTGCTGGGCCGTACGGATGGGCTGGGCAGGAGGCAAGCCTTGAGCTGGTTGGTGCTTTGCTGCGTGGTTGGTGCTTTGCTGCGTGGGCCTGGGAGTGAAGGCTGGGGGAAGCAGGCGTTGACTTCGGCTGGTGGCAAATGCATATGAGGAGATGCTTGGGTGATGACTTGATGAAGGCTGAAGACACATGGGATAGCTGGCGTTGGAGGAGGTTGATGGCTGCTTGGAGGTGGGCAGGGCCTGGGCTGGGCAGTGGGAGCTTCTAGCGTGGGCTTGGGCCTGCGGCTGAAAGTGTGGCCCTTTTGATAAATACCACTTTTTCCATTCTTTTCCTTGATAATGCATTTATTTTTCTCCCTTTTTCTTGCTTTCAAGATAAAGTTGCAACAAATTATTTACAAAAATAAGCATAAATTAAATTACAACTAAACATTTTCAACTATAAAATAAATCAAGTTAATTCTTTGAAAATATTAATTATAACTTAATTTATATTTAACATTTAAGTTTCAATAAAACACACATTTTCTTATTTCTAACTAAACACAATAATTTAAATAAGTAAACTACAACAAAATAACTATAAAAACACACAAAAATATATAAAATCAAAATAAGACTTATAAATTCAAAATTACTTAAAAACTTAATAAATCAATTAAAAACTCAAGAATTAAGCAACAATTAGCACATAAAAAGTAGTAAAATAACTCTATTTTGTAGAGTTATCAGGGGACGCGGCCGCGGAATGAGCAGCCCCGGCACGCCCCAGGGCCAAACGGGCGGGAAAGGTCTTTGCACCCCAGCGCCTCGGTCAACAAGAACCGTCGAGAACGGTCTCGCCGAGAGGATCGTCATGCTCTCAGTTTCGGGGACGATACCTCCCGGATAGATTTGCGCGATGGACTGAATGCCCGGAAAAAGCGGGCCCGCAAAGAGAAAATCCTCCCTCGGGACGGCGACCTCAGGAACGACATCAACGACAGGAGGAACGAGAGAGAATCCCCCTAGAGGATAGCATGGCCAAGCTGCTCATGGAGCAGATGGCCGCATTGAAAAAGGTCACTGATCGCCTGGTCCGCAAGCAGGAAGGCGCGGACACTGACTCCGACGAGGACGATAAGGAGCCATGTGAGAGACACATCCTGGACGCCGTACTGCCCAAGGGGTTCAAGATGCCGAGCCTCACCGCCTATACTGAAAATACCGATCCTAGGGATCATTTGTCCCGGTACAACCGACTCATGATCGTTGCTCACGTCAGCGACGACGGCAAATGCCTCTGCTTCTCCATCACATTGGGCGGTCCCGCCGAAGAATGGTGGAAAAGGCTTAAACCGGGGTCCATCCAATCATGGTCCGGGCTGCAGTCAGCATTTCGGAAGCAGTTCGTGGCCGCCATGAGGATGGACATGCAAATTAGCGCCCTCGCCAACATTAAGCAACTACCCGCAGAGACATTGAGAGCCTACATCCAGCGCTTTACTAAAGAATCCTCCAAGACAAAGGTCGATGACGGACAGCGCCTGGTGGCACTGCAGTCTGGGATCCGGGCTGGATCACCACTTTGGGATGACATGCAGCGCAGTAAAGCCGCCACTTTGGAAGAATTCATCAGGAGGGCCCAAGGATTCATCAACTGGGAAGAGGCTCAGATCCAGGCCTTCGGATGGCCCCCAGCTCCTCACCACACCCCTCAGACGATTCCGGGAGGTGCGGGACAGTTCCCTGCGCAGCCATACGCCACGACCCCCATAGTCCCGGGGTCGGCCATCACGCTCGGCATTAGTTACACCCCTACGGTATACGGCCCTGCCACGTCAGGGTACACCCCAACCCAGTCAACCCACTTCTCCGGTTATGGCGTTGTGCCGGCAGGCCACAGTATGGCCCCTGTCGTGGCCCAGCAGTCGCAAACGAGAATAACTGAAGCCAGCGTGAATCCCTCCAAGGGGAAGCGGTCGAGCAAGGGCCAGAACCGACCCGAACTGGTCAAGAAGGAAAAAAGAGGCTACGAGCCCCAATATTCGGATTACACCAACTTGGTGGACACCCGGGAAAATATCTATCTGGCGACAGAGAGAGCGGTCCACTACTGGAAGCCTAGCCCCATGTTTAAGGGGGGAAGGAATCCAAGAGACACCAGCAAAAGGTGCGCTTATCACAAAGATGTGGGCCACACCACCGACGAGTGTCGGCAGCTCAAAGATGAGATTGAAAACCTCATCAAGCTGGGGCACCTCCACCAGTGGGTAAGAATGCCCGTGGGTGTCCCGGGCATGTCAGGAAGCCCCGGGCAATCCACGGCGCCGGTGACGACTCATGCATACCCACCCCAGGGAGGGTATGCACAGGGACCTCCAGCACAGGCCCCTCAGGGGACCATCGCTGCGCAGGCCCCCGGCCCCAAAATGCCCTATTCTTCCGGGGCAGCACCCCCTCGAGTGGACGGACATGTGGCGACCATCTCGGGAGGACCTCACCTAGGAGGACCTTCGAGGAATGACCAAAAGCGCTACTTGAGCGAGCTGGACCACGACCGGGAAGTTTACGCCCTTGTCCAGGCCCCGGCACAGCGCCCTAAACTGATGAACCTCCCCATCACCTTCACGGAGGAAGATGCCCGCAACGTCCATTTTCCGCACCATGATCCGCTGGTCATAGATGCCCAAATCGCCAACAAATTGGTGTCCCGCATGTTAGTGGACGACGGGAGCTCTGTCAACTTGTTGTTCAAACCCGCCTTCTCCGTCATTGGTCTGACGGAAGCAGATCTGGCATCCTGCCCGACCCAAATTTACAGCTTTAACGGAGATGCGCTTCTCCCCATGGGAAAGATCCAGCTGCCGGTGACTCTGGGGGGTGAGTTGCAGCACTCGTTCAAGTTCTGCACCTTTGTTGTGGTGGATTGCCCCACCGCTTACAACGTTATCTTTGGCCGACCCGCACTGGTCGAATTCGGGGCCATCACCTCCATCCGCCATCTTTGCATGAAGTTCCCATGCGACAGCACAGGGGTAGGGACTGTCCGGGGAGACCAAAAGAGTGCCCGAAAGTGTTACCACGTCTCTGCCCGTCCCATATACATGGTCCGGGAGGAGCCCATCGAGCCGGCTCTCCTTCCTGCCGAGCAAGTAGTCCCAGAAGAGGATGATCTGGACCCGCGAATAGGAGACGATCGCGTCCTGGAGCCAATGGACGAAATAGAAGAACTGTGCATCAGCGAAACTGACCTGACCAGGATCATCCAAGTAGGAAGGAGCCTGCTGGCAGACGTTCAGGCCGCCATTCTCGCTCAAGTACAGGAAAACCAGGACCTCCTGGCCTGGTCCCACTCCAACATGACCGGGATCGATCACAATATCATCTGCCACGCCTTAAGTATCGACCCAAACGCGAATCCGGTCCGCCAGAAGCGCAGGCCTTTGGGGACAGAGAGGGTCGAGGCCCTCAGGCTGGAGGTGGAGAAGTTGTCTTCCATCAACTTCATACACGAAGCTGTATATCTCGTGTGGCTGGCCAATCCAGTCTTGGTGTCGAAACCTAACGGGACTTGGAGGACTTGCATTGACTTCACGGACCTCAATAAGGCGTGTCCGAAGGACTGTTTCCCGCTCCCCCGAATCGACCAGATGGTGGATGCCACGTCCGGCTACGAGATCCTGAGCTTCATGGATGCTTACTCCGGCTACAACCAGATCTCCATGCATGTGGCGGATCAAGAGCATACCAGTTTCCAAACCGACAAGGGCATCTACTGCTACATAGTCATGCCTTTCGGACTCAAGAATGCCGGAGCAACATACCAAAGGCTCGTCAATCGAATGTTCCAGGCCCAGCTAGGGCGAAACATGGAGGTATACATCGACGATATGCTGGTCAAGTCCAAGACGTCCCGTGACCATTCGAACGACTTGGCGGAGGCTTTCGCAGTTATCCGGAAATACGGGATGAAGCTGAACATTAAGAAGTGCACTTTCGGTGTGGCTTCCGGGAAGTTCCTGGGCTTCATTGTGAGCTTCCGAGGAATAGAAGCCAACCCAAACAAAATCAAGGCACTAATCGACATGGCCTCTCCCCAGAAGCACAAGGACGTGCAAAGCCTGACGGGGCGGGTGGCCGCCTTGAGCCGTTTCGTTTCTAAAGCCACAGACAAGTGCGTCCCTTTTTTCAACATCCTTCGGGGGGGCCAGCGTTTCGAGTGGTCGCCCGAGTGCGAAGAGGCTTTCCGGAAGCTGAAAGAACACCTGGCCAAAGCCCCAATCTTGGCGAAACCTGTAGAAGGAGAACCACTGTATCTATACCTGGCCGTGACCGAGCACGCGATTAGCGCTGCGCTGGTGCAAGAAGAAGAAAAGACGCAACTCCCGGTATACTATGTGAGCAAGCGGCTACTAGACGCCGAGTCTCGATACCCATTGATCGAAAAGCTGACTTTCTGCCTATTGATTGCGTCCCGGAAGCTTCGACCTTACTTCCAGGCTCACGCTATAAAGGTCTTCACCAACCATCCCCTGCGGCAGGTGTTGCAAAAACCCGAATCGTCGGGAAGACTCTTGAAGTGGGCAATGGAGCTGAGCCAGTTCGATATATCTTACGTGCCCCGAGTGTCCGTCAAGGGACAGGCCCTGGCCGACTTCATCGTCGAATGTTCCGGGATTTCCCCGGAAGAACATGTCACCGAGAATCCCGCGACGCCCATATGGAAAGTCTTCGTGGACGGAGCCTCGAACGAGAATGGGGCAGGGGCCGGGATCATCCTGGTTTCACCATAGGGGCACCAGCTGCAAAATGCCCTCTGTTTCTGGTTCAAAGCGTCGAACAACGAGGCGGAGCACGAGGCTGTCCTCGCCGGGTTACGCCTGGCCCGGAAGGTAGGGGCAGCCAGCCTGGAAATTTACAGCGATTCCCAGCTGGTCATCAGGCAAATTTCAGGGGAGTATCAGACCAAGGGAGAGAGAATGGTGGCATACGTGACTCAAGCGAGGGAAATGCTCCAAGCGTTCACAGCGCATTCCATCCGCCAGATCCCCCGAGAGCAAAATGTCTTCAGGAATACCTTAGCGAAGCTGGCGACCGACGCAGAGGCCGAGCCGGCCGGATTGGTTCCCGTCAACCATCTCCCCGTCCCGAGCATCAGGGCACCCGCCGTCCACACCGTCGACCACTCCGCTTCTTGGATGGGACCGCTGATCCAATTCCTATCCATAGGGGAGGTTCCAAATGACCGGGCCGCGGCCAGGAAGCTCCTATACCAGCCCCACCGGTACGTCATGATGGACGGGAAACTCTACCGCCGGGGATTGTCTATGCCTTACCTCAGGTGCGTGTCCAGAACTGAGCTGAGTGCCATCATGCATGAGGTCCATGAGGGCTTTTGCGGAGATCACATGGCTGGGCCCAGTCTGTCCAAGAAGATCCTGCGCCAAGGATACTTCTGGCCCACCATGAAGAAAGACTGTACAGACTACGTTCGCAAGTGCGAACAGTGCCAGAGGTACGTGAAGATCCCTCGGGCCCCCCCGACAGAGATAACCTTGATGAATAGTCCCTGGCCCTTCGCGGTGTGGGGGATCGATCTTGTGGGATCTCTCCCGACCGGGAAGGGAGGGGTGAAGTATGCCATTGTGGCTGTGGACTATTACACGAAGTGGGTTGAGGCAGAACCCATGAACACGATCACTTCCAAAAAGGCCTTGGATTTCGTCATCAACAGTATAGTGTGTCGGTATGGCCTCCCCTACAAAATCGTATCCGACAACGGGAAACAGTTTGACAGCCTCCACTTCACGGATTTTTGCGAAAGACACGGTTTAGTGAAGAGTTTCTCAGCGGTTTCCAGACCTCAGGCGAACGGGCAGGCATAAGCTGTGAACAAAATCCTAAAAGGGACACTGAAGAAAAAGCTCCAGGCCTGCAAGAGCAAATAGCCCGAGGAACTCCCCCGCGTACTGTGGGCCTACCGGACGACCGAGAGGACGCCAACCGGGCACACCCCCTACTCGATGGTTTATGGATGCGAAGCCATCATCCCAATTGAAACGGCCATCCCGTCCCATCGACGCGACACATATGATCCCACTCAGAACCACGCTTTACTCCAGGAATCGCTGGATCTCATCGAAGAGATCCGAAAATAGTCGCAAGTGCAGTTGAAAATGTACCAGGGCAAGATCGCGCGACATTTCAACTCCAGAGTCAAGAGCCGTAAGTTTGGAACTGGCGATCTAGTCCTGCGGAGAGTCTTCCCTGCCACTCAGGATCCAGGAGTAGGGGTTCTGGGCCCTAATTGGGAATGGCCATATGAAGTCCAGCACGAGGTCTGCCCCGGAACGTACCGCTTGAAGCGGCTCGATGGGTCGGAAGTTCTGCGAGCCTGGAACGCGGAGCATCTCCGTAAATACTACCAATAGTCCTAGAACTAGTCCCAGTTTCATGTTTTTGTTGTAAGCAATGTACGCCTCAGGGCGAATTCCCTTTTGAACAATGAAAATGACATGTGCAAAACGTCATAAAGGGCTATTGTCACCATGGAAATGTACACCTCAGGGCGAATTCCTTTCGGATTTCCTTCTCAAGTGACCCCAGACCCGTCTCTGCTCACTTACGGGGGGTATCATCCCAGGTACAAATGAAATACCCGGCGAACCAAGCCCAAGGCCGGTCCCGCCCGAACGAACGATGCCCGGGGGTATATTATAAAAGGGACCAAGACAAAGGCCGGTCCCGCCCCGGACGAAGCGACGTCCGGGGATATTAAAAAGAGGACCAAGCCCAAGGCCGGTCCCGCCCGGACGAACAATGTCCGGGGGTATATAATAAAAGGGACCAAGCCCAAGGCCGGTCCCGCCCTTGACGAAACGACGTCCGGGGATATTAAAAAGAGGACCGAGCCCAAGGCCGGTCCCGCTCAGACGAACGATGTCCGGGGGTATATAATAAAAGAGACCGAGCCCAAGGCCGGTCCCGCCCGGACGAACGATGTCCGGGGGTATATAATAAAAGGGACCGAGCCCAAGGCCGGTCCCGCCCCGGACTAAACGACGTCCGGGGATATTAAAAAGAGGACCGAGCCCAAGGCCGGTCCCGCCCGGACGAACGATGTCCGGGGGTATATAATAAAAGGGACCGAGCCCAAGGCCGGTCCCGCCCCGGACGAAACGACGTCCGGGGATATTAAAAAGAGGACCGAGCCCAAGGCCGGTCCCGCCCGGACGAACGATGTCCGGGGGTATATAATAAAAGGGACCGAGCCCAAGGCCGGTCCCGCCTCGGACGAAACGACGTCCGGGGATATTAAAAAGAGGACCGAGCCCAAGGCCGGTCCCGCCCGGACGAAGAATGTCCGGGGGTATATAATAAAAGGGACCAAGCCCAAAGCCGGTCCCACCCCGGACGAAGCGATGTCCGGGGGTATAAAAAGGGGCCACGCCTAAGCTTGGTCCTGCCCAGACGTTGTCCGAGAGTATAAAAATATCCGGCTTGCCCCAGGGTAAAGTCGGGGCCTAAAGCTGAAAAGGAGGACGAAACACCAAGTTGAGCCAAGCCCCAAGAGCCCTGGACCGAGCGCCAAGGCTAGAGACTTGGAAAATTAAGCCGTTGGGCTAGTCCCGGCCGTTGGAACCAGAACTAAACCCCTGCAATTGATTAGTCGCGGCAACAAATAGAAATTTCTACTGAACAATGGAAGGGAGCCTTCTTAAAATCCAAAGAAAGTAGCAAGGTTTTAAATTTAATTACAAGCCAAAAACATTAACAAAAGAGCAAGGCCGGGACTCGGGCCTACAGCGCATCCGCCCGGAGGTCCGCATCCTCCCTCTCCTTGGCCTCATATTTGGCACGCTTTGATTCAGGATCAGGGAAGACAAGGAGGTTCATGTTCTTATCCTTGCACCAGGCCATATAGATGGCCTCATCAAAGGTGACATCCAGTAAGTTATCGGCCTCCTCCTTCTCCTGACGGGTCATCTCATGCGCCGTCTTCTCCTGAAGTAGGGAGTCGCCCAGTTCGCAGACTCGGGCTTTCAGGGCCAGGATCTTCTCCTTGTCCAGGGCGGACTGTTACGCAGCCGTCTCCAAGAGCGTCGCCCTTTCGTCGGCAACTTTTGTCTTCCGGGACAACTCCTCTTCCAACCCAACCTTGGCGCGGCCAATCTCCTCGCGCTCCGCCTTCAGGCGGGCCACTTCTTCCTGGAGGTGGGTCGTTTCCCGGCTAAGGGTCTCCTTGACGGCCTCCCTCTGGTTCACGGCCGCCTCCAACTCCAGCTTGGCCGTCTCCATCTTTATGGCAAGCTCGGCCACCAGATTGGCACTCCTTTGGGACAGAAAATCAACCTGGAGCAAAGAAAAGTTAGAAAATGAAACCACCATCAACAACTGACGGAAGGAATATAAGTGAGGTGAAAATTACCGCGGTGGCCTGGTGGCGGAGAGCCTGAGAGATGAACAGCGTGTCCGGGTTGGCTATCGTGGCGTACCTCTTCAGCTGAAGGTTGGACATAGTGCTCCCAACCTGATCCAGCAGATCAGCAACCATGGGGGCGATGTCCTGGCCCAGCTTGGGGCGGAAGCCCGCCTCGGCAGCTAGCCGGTCCACGATCGGCTGGGGAACGCTGAACTCGGCAGGACAGTCCGAGAACTCGACCTGACGACGGATTGTCAGGGCCTTGTAAGCGTCGTCCCTCCAGCACCGGCCGTTTTCCCAGGTCCGGTTGATCAGCCGGGACTGCTCGTCCCGCAGGGCGGACTGCCCCTCCTCGAGAAGAGTTGGCCGGAGGGGAAGGATGGGCGGAGCAGGGATTTCCTTCGCGGTTAGCCGACTCTCCCCGTGCGACTCCTCAGTTGAGCCTGACCGCGTTGTCCGGGGCCTCTTCCCGAGGTTGCCTTCCCCGGCGTCGACTTCCGGGCCCCTCTTCCCAGAGCTCCGGCTGACGGCTTCGCCCGCCTCCAAATCAATCACGGGGGGTTGGTCGAAAGTGACGTCTGCAGCAGGCTCCACGGCCTAGAAGGGAACCACGGCCAGAGCTTCGCCTGGACAGGGCGCTATCCCGGGTGCTTCACTGGTGGGGAGGGGCTCCGTGCCCGTTACGTCATTTGCTCTCCTGGCCGCCTTCTTGGCCGCCCGTTCCTTGATGAGTCTCCTCATCTCGCTGGGCGGGTTAGACATGTTAGAATCCTCTGCAAAAGTGTAGAAAAAAGGAGTTAGGACGGTAAGCCAAACAAAGGAAAATACACAGCAGTAAAAAACGGCCCGGGACGAACCCTCATCTAAGCCCCGGGCGAGACTCAATTCCCTCAAAGCAAATGAGTGGATCCGATCTCCTACGTCGTCCGGGATCAGAAACCCCCCTTACTGGAGGAACCCGGATAGGAACATTAGGACCTCTGATCCTACAGGGACGGGAGATGAAGGCCTCATTTCCCCATCTGCCCCAAACGCGGGGCTCGGCGGTTCTAGCCTATCCCTAGCTAAGTCCCCGACCTAGGGAGCATAAGTTAAGATTAAAGGGGAGTTACCTCGCCCCGATACACTGGCCCCGGGAGTCCCGGCGTTTGGTAGGGCGTCTTCGAAAAGCTCCTCCAGCTTTTCCGAGGTGGCCGCTTCCGCCGTAGGCGGGTTCTTCTTACGCTGGGCTGCGTCGGCCCGCGCCGCTCTCACCACCTCGGCGATGTGGTCGAGGGCCAACTGTTCCCGGATGTCAGCGTCCTTCTCGCAGGGGATGCCCCGAAGGTTCGGGAAAACAATGGTCTGGGTGGCCGCGAGCAACCCAACTAGCCGGAGGTTGTCATCCCTGACGTAGCCCCCAACGTCCAGTTCCTCCGTAGTTAGCTTGGCATAGAATCTCCTCCTTTCCAGGAGGAACTCGGTAAGGGGGGTTTGAATGAAGGGCCCTGCGACCCGGAAGACACGATAAGAGACGAGAGCAAAAGATGAGTAAAAGAGAGGGGTCCAGAGGAATACTTACGCACTCGCTGGAAATCCAGCAGCAATATGGGGTTCTTGTCAATAAGGAACCCGGATGTCATGAACCAGTAATGCCTGACATCCGGGGGGTGCCTCCAGGTGCTGGTAGGAGCAGGGTAGCCGCTCCGCGGCTGCAGCCTGTAAAAGCCGTCCAGGCTCTTGTTTTTGACGTTGACCTGCGGCACCAACTTGTAGAAGTACAAGACTTCCGTAGGGGTAGGCTCCGCAATCTCCTTCGCGACACAGAACACCTTCCACCCAGCAAGCAGGCGGTATGCTTACGGCAACAGCTGGAACGGTGCGATCCCCACATACGTCAGGAACCGCATGAAATAGTCATGAAGCGGGAGCGTAGCTCCTGCGCTAATGTGACTGGCGCTCTAGGCCCCGAATCCTTCCACGGACGTATGCGCCCGTTCCTCAAGCCTGGCCATGCGATTGTGAAGAGGCCTAGAGTTGATTCGATGCCCAGTCGCGTCTCCAGGAGCAGCATCATCCGGTAGTTCCAGAACGAGTTGGCCGTTACGTCCATTTCCCACATGTTGCCTGTGGGCGTCTTAGATCCGGGAACGACTACAGGGGCCCTATTGACCTCTTCTTCAGGGTGGAGTGTAACGCCTGTTGCCATGACTGACGATCTGGGAACAAAGAAAGAAAGACCAAGCAATCAGTACCTAAACCCAAAAAAGTAGGTCAAGGTACAGGGAGTCTCCTAAGGACTGCTTGGAGTCCCGTCGGATCAGGCCCGGGACCCCGAAAAGCCCCGGGACCCTGATCGGGAGAGGAGGCTACTAAGGCCCGCCCATTGTCCAGGAAGCATCCGAATATGGAGAAACTCGAACTAGGCAGCCTTCCTAGCAATTTCTAAGAGCCTAAGCGCACGCACCTAGAGAACGTAAGTTCACCAAGTTGGAAAGAAGGTTAGAAAAGACTTACTGTGCGGCGTCGACCGTTGAGGATGATGGTTGTCCCACTGTAAGGAGGGCAGAACCTCGTTCTTGAAGTGGCACAGCCGGTGCAGTAGTTCGTCGACGGGACAAACCCGAGAAGCGCCGTCAGGTAGAACAAAAGTTGGGGTTCTGGGAAACAGACGGTGGCGCAGAACCAGCAGGTGACGGTGTATGTCGTCGGTGAGGTCGGACATGCAAAGCTTGAATAGCTTTCACGTTTTCTTAAGCTGTTTCGAAGAAGGGAAAGTGCCAAACGTTATTCTCTTGGGGTATTTATACTAGCCCCAAATTCTGGCCCGCGATCCAACGGACAGGTGTCTCTTCATCAGACGGTCAGGAGTCGCGCAGGGACATTTATGAGTCCTTTTTGGGTTGGATCCTCACCGTCTCAGATCCGACGGCCCAGGAGTGGCGAAGGCTGAAGGTCGCCCCATCCTACGGTCCACCTCGTTCCAAGGATATTAATGATAGCCCCCCCGTGCGGATGGGACGCCTCGAGAGTTGCAGTGACACCCTAGTTTAGGCCTAGCGACCCTTGGGAGGTCTAGGCGACCCTTCAAGACCCCTGCATCAGTCACCTGGCAACACGTGTCCTCGTCATAAAGCGGGACGAGGGTAAACGTCCCCGGATCGTGGTAAACGATCCGGGCTAAGCATCCAACCAATGCCTCGGCTCTCTGCCCGGACCCACGACTTCGGGCAAGAACTGGGGAGACGACCAAGCGAGCGCCGAGGGGGCAGTGCAATCCTCCTCCCGGTAAGCCCGGGCGAAGGCTTGGGGGGTAAATGTTATCCCCATTTCTTGCATGGGCTCAGAACCTTCGTCTTGGCCCATTTCCGGGGGTCGGTTCTGCACGCGGGCCCGGCCCAAGGTACCTTGATATGGAGAAGGCCCAAGGGGAAGGGCGTGAGCTAGGAACTCGTGACTGGGCCCATGGGTGGTGTCCAGGGTGTCCCTCCGGGTCCATACTCGGCAAGGATCGTCCGGGAGGCGAGCAGAGCATTCCAACCGCCGGGTCCCTCGGATCCCCTTCCCGGACACATGACGCGGTCCGGGCCGATGGTTAACGAAGCAGGACGAAGGTAAATGGACCCGGATTGTCTCACCCCTGGTTGAAGGGCCAGGCGTCCAGGATGCTGACGTCGCCTCACTCCACGTGGGCGTTGTCCCCCACTTTTCACCTGCGGAAAAGGTCATCTCGGGATTGCACGCCAATGTGTCAGGACTGCGCAGCCAAATACTCTGACTGGTCTTGTCCCCTGAGTCCACCTCGTGACTCGAAGCGATCAGGCCAAAAGCGCCGTTTTGTCGGGCGAGATACAGCTCCGAGGTCAGCCTGTTGGGCCTTAACTAGTTTTGGATCTACGGACTTTGTACCTTTTTGTATTGGGCCTCCACTAGAAGGGCCCCTTGTACCCATTTCTCCGATGGGCCCGGATCGGATCCAGCCCAGACCCGGTATTCCCCTCAGCTTATAAATATAAGCTGTAGATCAATGTAAAAAAAAAGAGGAAACTCTATTCAGATATTGATAGAAAACTCCATTGTAAAAGCTTCTTCTAGCTCTAATATATAGACTCGTGGACTAAGACTAGTTAATGCCCCAACCACGTAAAAACCCGGTATCGATCTTCTACTTTCATTATTATTACCAGCAAATATTATTTATTGATAGAGTTGCCAAAAATCTCGATTAATAGATAGGAATATTTAGCATCAAATTAAAAAGATAGGAATATTTAGCATCAAATTAAAAAGATTAATAGTGTTAGAAATTTTTAATAATATTAAGCATTATTAAGTATTATTTGTAAAATTTCCAAAAGTATAAGCATGCGCATCCATTCTTATTGAATTTGTTGTCCCACCTCCCAAAATCTCCTTTATATACTTCTATCTTCAATATTGTAAAATCGTGTGAATTTACGACTCTATCCCCAATCATGCGGGCAAGTTGGGAATTGGCCAATCACTAATTTGTCAACTCCAAATCTTCTACGGCACCAGGATTGGTGAATAACTAACAAGGGTAAATAGTTTATAGTAATATGTTATGACTTGTGATGAGAACATCTTAAAATTAAATTTGGAGAAATTTGAAGATAATTTCAAATTTAAATGGTTATAAAATCTTAATTACAACTTACAAACCTCTCTAAAGGGATGAGCACTGTTTTTAGAAATTCACTTATTGATAAACATTTATGGTTGAGGTCAAAATTTTAAAAAGAAAATCTTTGTTTTGAAGAAAGGAAAATAAATAAATAGGTAAGTAAAATTTCTCCCGCCTCTGTTGTGTTGTGTTGTGCTGTGAAATATAAATTAGTCATTATTCTCTCTTTTTAACTCCTCCACTTGTAGACTAGATTAGATTGACTTGCCATAACCGCTTCTTATAAAATAAAACCAGTGAAACAGAGATTGTAAAGGAGAGAGCTTTCGCCATTGGAGAAAATCTTCCATTTGGATGATCGATCACCGGTGAACAATGAGAGGCAAAAACGTCAAAGCCAACTGGAGCTTGAAGACGAAGCTAGGGCTACCGTCCGTCTTCCTTCTCTGCATCTTCTTCTTCCTTCTCGGATTTTTCGGCTCTAATCTTTTCGCGCAGGTATTTTTATTTTTTATAAACCAAACTTCCTAATCCGAAGCATTTTTTCTACTTTGTTTATGTTTGTAATTTTTTTTTTTTTGAATTAAGGATCAAGAATTTTCTGGTGGTGCTAGAGCGAGAGAGAGAAGACTGGAATCGACAAAGGAAGAAACAGAGTATGAATTGTTGCCCACTGGAGAGACCGGTGACGATTCAATAACTTCGATCCCTTTTCAGGTCGCCTTTTGACTTTTTTTTTTTGGAAAAAATAAATCTAGCATGATTCTCATTATTCCTTATACTAAATTAGGTTTCCATTTAATGTAAATAAAATGATATTCCGTTAACTTTAATTGTAATGTGTATACATGTATAATGTGTTTTGCATTTTAACCTAATTAGACAAAGAGACAATGTCTATCAATTCTCTTCCTCAAAGAGAGGAGCTCAAGTTTGAATGGTATTTGGTGCGATGTGACATATTGTCAATAGTAATATGGATAAAATATTTTGTTTTATCTTTTTATATTTTCGTCAGTGAATAGATCTTAAGTATTGAAACAGCTTAACATAAGTTATATTAATCCGAAATGGTGATTGAATCCTAAGGGAATCGAACCTAGTTTTAGTAACAAAAAAAAATTATTTTGTGCTCATGAAGGTGTTAAGCTGGAACCCTCGGGCCCTTTATTTTCCTAATTTCGCAACTGCAGAACAATGTGATACCATAGTTAGTTTGGCGGAGCCAAGCCTAAGACCGTCGGCATTGGCTTTACGAAAAGGAGAAACAGAAGACAACACAAAGGGAATTCGAACGAGGTATACTTTACTATGCTTTAGATCATGAACTATTATTTTTTTTCTTTCTATACGAGTATATATTCCTTTGATTTTGAATTGTTCGCCTACTTGGATAGAAAGTACTTGAGTATGCAGCTGAAGGGATTTGTTTTCCAGATGGATTTTGGATTGGAGCTCTATTTCTGTATTAGGTCTTTTAATGAACTAAAACAATTTTGGTTTCAAATCATGCAAAGTTACATTAACAAATGAAAAATTGCTTGGTAATTTCTTCTCTGATTTGGGATTAAAAAGGTTTCTGTTAAGATTCTTTACTTGATGTATTTGTGGATTGATAGGGCCTCATAGGAAGTTTTACAAATGAAAACATATAGAAAAGACATGCCTTTCTCCTACCTTTTGTATTTTGTTTGGTGTTAATCTCTCTCTCTCTCTCTCTCTCTCTCTCTTGTGGAGCCTCGTCTCCTTAGAAATAGAACAACAGAGAATAGTTTATCAACTAATTAGTGCAACTTTATTTTTTATATATCTTTTAGAAAAAATTTCTCTTCTGTGATATCTTACTATATTTTGTGTTCTATTTATAGGAAAAATTCATGAACTCCCCAAATTAAATAAAAAAAAATTCCGAGACTTTTGTGTCATCCTTTTGTTATATAACTACTTTTTCTTTTCTTTTCGAACAGTTCTGGCATGTTTATTAGTGCTTTTGAAGACAAAACAGGGACTTTGGAAGTTGTTGAGGAAAAAATTGCAAGGGCAACAATGATTCCCAGAATCCATGGCGAGGTATTTTTTTGGTAAAATTATAATTTTTGTAGTCATTTCCCACCGAACAAGTTGTGTTGCATGCTTTAGTTCTGCTGAGCAATGCTTGTTGAATTTAATTTTAAATGTCTTTCCTTGTACATATGGGAGTTAGGTCATCTACTGTAAATCCTATAATTCTGCTTCTTTTTTTTTTTCACATTTGCATATTGATAAGTATCTCCGTGCTCTGACTTATGAAAGAGGATAAAATTGCAGACTGAGTTTTGAAACAAAATTTACGCAACATTTGACTCCGTAAATATTTGTAAATTATTTATTATGTGATTCAAGACAAGTTAGTGTACAACTTAAAAAGTCACTATAGGATAGGTGGTTGCCTTGAAAAAGAAAGAAAGGAAAAAAAAACAGCTACAATTTTCTGTCCCTTTTTTACCTGGAATTTATCTTAGATCTCAGGTATTTTTTTCAAAAAAAAAAAAAGCTTGATAAACTCTCATGATTAATTGAGTATTGTAATTTTGGTTGATTTAGCATTTTATATCAGGGAAATCTTTATTCTAAAATTGTTGTGGATTATCATGTTTCAGCCTTTCAACATTTTGAGGTATAATCTCGGTCAGAAGTATGACTCTCACTATGATGCATTCAACGCAGCAGAGTATGGTCCACAAAAGAGCCAAAGGGTAAATTTCCTAAATTTAAACAAAAAATATGGATTTTTTTTTGGTCATTATGCATTCTGGTTATAGGCTTTATGGCTTTGTCGAAATATTTGTACATGCTCACCCACTCAAACACATGAAAGATATAGATGGGTATGACATGATGACTTTCTTCATGCTCCAGAGGCAAAATGACCATGACACTATAAAGTCATAAATTTTGATGAAGAATTTCGAGCTTCATTTCATTTTCAAGTTTAAAGCAATTTGCATCAATACAAACCTTTACTTTTATTGTAATGACTTGGGAACAAGAATCACTTTTGGGATGGTCACTTAGCAGGGAGATCATATCCTTGTCTGGCATATAAGCATGACTACTGATTCACAACAAACGGATTTATGAAGTTGCATATATTAAACACACTGCTTTTTCTTTTCTTCTTTGTTTATAAGCCTTGATAATTTATTAATTTAAATCGATCTTAGTATTGCAAAACACTTGGTTATCCTTAGAATTTGTGACCAAAAATCTATTAAAGAACCAACACATTGGTCTTGATTTGACTACTATAGGCGGCCTCTTTTTTGTTGTATCTGTCTGATGTGCAAGAAGGTGGGGAAACGATGTTTCCTTTTGAGGTAAAGATTGAGACATCATTTTTTGTACTTCTTTTGGTTTCCTTTATTCTTTACTTTTTCAATGTAAAGAAATCATCCCATTTGATGTGCAGAATGGTCTTAACATGAATGGGAACTATAATTTTGAGGATTGCATTGGTTTGAAAGTGAAGCCTCGGAAAGGGGATGGGCTTCTGTTTTATTCGTTGTTTCCCAACGGTACAATTGATCCGGTTAGTGTTTCTTGTTCTCATCAACCTCACCTACAAATTCATCTAAAAATAACACGTAAAACTCAGGATTTTGTTACTTTGGTTTAGTTTGTACAGTAAGAATTTTTGTTCCCCGTTAAATTTACCAAAGTAAATATAGCTAACATTGCAAACTAAAATGGAAGTAGTGGGATCAAGTGGCAAAGGGCTATTCTTCATAACTTTTGTTTTTAGTTTTTCTACTTTTAAAAGTTAAATGAAGCGTGAGATTGTCCTGAAGATGCTGGTTGATGTATCTTCATCATGCATTTCACTTTCTTTTTCTTTCTTTTTTTTTAACGAAATATAAAATATGAGAAGTTTTTAGTAGTTAATCAATCTTCAAATATGTTTATTCTTTTTGGTGACTTTTTCCCAGACATCACTTCACGGTAGTTGTCCTGTAACCAAAGGGGAAAAGTGGGTGGCTACGAAGTGGATCAGGAATCAAGAACTAGAGGAATAGCATTTGTACATACATGTAAGTGTTTTTTTAAAAAAAGAAATTCATTTTGGGCAATGCTTAGAATTTTTCATTGAATATTTGACCTACCGCTCTGAGAGTTGCAGTGCAGCTGTACCTTAATGTAAAGGTGGGGACATTAAGAGTCGGGTATTCTTTTAATAATAACTCAGTTTCCAACTCAATTTATTGTTCGTTGTCTAACATTTGAGAGAGCGGTGAATATATATATATATATATATATATAATATTTTAACTATACATGCTTTGAATAGTGATGAATAAATCTTGACCGAAAAAAAAAATACTGGATATGATTCATTTGAACGTATAGTTAGTAGTTACCAATTAAAATTACCTCGAGGGTACTTTCTCCACTTTCATCTCTGATTTATGTTTAATTCGATATCATTTATAATTTGGAGATTTGTTCGATAGTCTTGTATTATTTCAAGAAAATGAAAAAGGGCGAGATTGTGTTAATGGGTACCATAATAATGTGTACTGCCAATATAAGATACATCCAGAATGGATTTCGGAATTGGAATAGGTAGTTTTGATTTTCTTTCCTTATGGTTTAGGTTTTACAAACAAAAAACCGCAATTGATCAACTATAGTTTGTGTGATCATTTTGGGAAGCTATAACTAGAGGAAATTACATTATGGGTTTATTTTTCATATTTTTGTATAAAAGTTGGTTTATGTCATAGTTTTGGATTTATTTTCCATATTTTTGTATAAAATATGTCATATTAAGTTTTATTAGTTTATAATAGTATGTTTGTAATTTGATTATTATTTTTTTAGCTTATTGTTTTTTTATATTAATTTTTTCTTTGGTTGTTTTGCAAATGTTTTTTTTTAATATAAATTGTGTTTAAAATTATTTTTTATTTATTATAAACTTTTTTTAGATTGTACGTTTCTTTTTTTAAATATTGGGTAAGGTAACCAGTTATTTGATTGATCTTTGACAGTTATGTAAAAAAATCCTAGAATTAGGTTAAATAATATGTACCTGGAGGGGAAACGAGTTATTTTGAGAGGAGTAATTTTCTGTCATAAGAGAGGTAACTAGTTACCATAAGAAAGGTGATGCGTTAGTCATATTAAACATGAAAGGAAACATCAAATTTGAAGGAAAAAAAGAAAGAACACTTCATTAAAAAATAAATAAGAAGTAACAATGATTTTAGTAACATAGGTAACCAGTTACCATAAAGAATCCAGAAATATACACACATATTAGAACGTGAAGGTAACTAGTTATCTAAAAAAATATACACACTAAGAATGTGAAGGTAACCAATTACTTCTAGAAATATACACACATAGAACAGGAAGGTAACTAATTACCACAGATCTGAAGATAGAAAAAAAAAAATTAGATCCATCCCCTTTCTCTTCTCTCTCATTTTCTTCATATAATTTTTTTTTCTAGATTTGAATGTTCACATCAGGGTAACTGGTTACTCGTTCACGTTTTCATACTTTTATTAGTTTTTTTTTCCAAATTTTGGTGTTCCTATAAGAGTTACAGTAAAAAGAAAATGTTGAAAAAATTATTTGAATTTTTTTTACCTACAGTGGAAAAAAAAATAGAAAAAAATTACAATAATAAAAGATAATAAATAAAAATATAATAAAATAATTATGTAATGTTAAAAAAAGGAAAAAAATGGAATGAGAAAAAAAAAAGTTAAAAAAATAATGAAAAAAGAAGGAAAGAAAACTAAAAAAAATATGAAAAAAAAACAAAATAAAAGAAATGGTGAAGGAATAAAAAAGAAAAGAAGAAGAAGAAGAAGAAAAATAATGGAAATACAAAAAACATGAATGGAAAAATTGGTAAAAAAAGGAAGAAAAAAAACATGGAAGAAGAACAAAAGGCTAATATGTGAAAAGAGAAAAAAAAATAGAAGGAGAAGATAATAAATACAAAAATGAAGAAAAATAAAAGGAAAAAAATGAAAAAATAAAACAAAACAATACAAAAATAAAGAAAAAAATAGATAAATGAAAATAAGAAGAAGAAGAATGGAAAAATGGAAAGAAAAAAAAAGATGTAGGAAAAAATTGGTAGAAAAAAAAAGTAAGGGAAAAAAGAAAGAAAAAATAACTAAAAAGATAATTAAAAAATGAAGAAAAAGATAAAAATTTGAAAAAAAAAAAAATTATCTTCAAAATCAAAGAAAGCATATGTATGATAAAAAATGTAGCATTTTCATATTTTAGTTAGCTACTAACTGTGTTTCTTATACTTTAATTTTTTTTATAATAAATTTTCCTATGCAAATTAAAAAATATATATAATTCTTATATTTTTGCATATTAATAGTATAAAATACATATTTTAAAAAAATTTCCAAAAAACTATCCCCATACCCTTAATATTACTAACTATAACCTATTTTATAATTATCACAAAAATATCCCTTAGATAAAAATACCTCTAATACCAAAACATCCTCTTTCTCCTTCTCCTCCTTCCCCAAATTTCTCATTCTACCCAGAAAATTTCCATCTATCATCATCACCTAAAAGCCAGCCATCATCATCTAAAAACTAGCACAATCCCTCGTATGATAAAAGTGCCGTCCTTTTTAAAATAAAACTGCATTTTTAATAAGTAAGCAATGTTTTTATTTATGGATTATGAATGTGTTATAAAATAATTTGTCTACTTTTCGAGCTATTTCAAACTAGCAAAATGATACAAAAAAAAAAAAAAAAAACTATTTCCATTTGAAATCTGCAATTTAGAGTTTGTGTTCAGATTTTATCCAAACTAAACAAAAAAAAAATCATAAATTGCATATTTCAATTGAAAGTTTGTTATTTCAACACAATACAATAAAATGAAATATTTATAAATTAATAACACAAGGACCATAAAAATTTATTATTTAATCAAAATATTACTTTAAAGATATTTTAAATTTATTAATTAGTTAATAAAATTTTAATTTATCAAAGTAATAATTATAAAAATATATTAAGTGTATGTACGTACATGTCAAAAATTTGATGAATGCACTTAAATTAATAAAACTAACAACACTGTATTAAATTCACGAATTTTTATGCAATGAATCAATTCATGCATCAACTATAAATAAAAGTCATGGGTAAATCTATATATGTAAAAAGAATTATATTATTTTTATGAATAGTAAGATTATTAATTATATGTAAAGTGGGAACTATGTGTTTTTTGAAAAATTGTATCATATAAATTTAGTGAATTATTAAGTTATCATAATAGGCTCGGGTCTAGATCAGATAAAAATATAATTTAATCGAAGTTATTAATTATTAAGTTTATATTGTAATTTTTTTTTATCAATTTTTCTACCTACATCTCGAAAAATACATACAAACTATTTTATATCTATAAATTATAAAAGTGAAGTTTGATGATATGAGAGAATGAGACCAATTAGAGTATATTCATGTTTTTGGTGTTAAGAGTTAAGTTATATTTTTAAGGATAGTTATGTCATTTTAAGTGGGATGGAGGATTTTTTTCTGTTAAAAATTAAAAGGGTATAATATTAGAATAATTGGGTGTAGGAAGGAGGATATTTTGTGGAGTTTCTCCTAACTTTTTGGTCTCATTTGTTTTATGAGGTTATTAGGAGTTATAGTTATAACTGATTTTTTGGTTATTTTTCTGTTGGGTTTGTTAGTTTTGTAATTCTTGGGCCTGTATATATTCTGCCCAGATTCATTTATAAAGAAGGTTGTTTTCTTATTTTTCTTTGGGCATTTCTTTGTAATATGGTATCAGAGCATATAGTAGCCCATTCACGTGTAACCCTCACCAAACAGCCTCATCTTTACCTCACGAAACCCTAACATCTTCTCATCTGCCTCCTTCTCTCAAGAAACCCTATCTTTCCTCTGTCAAGCTTCTTGCCTTTCATGGTTCGCACAAGAGCTTCCCTGCCGCGCTGCTCCTCCGTGTCCAGCCTCCCTCCTATGCTAATGCTTGCAGCGCCTTCTTCTCCCTCAGCTCCGGCAATGGCGTCTATCCCTTCTCCGACCCCAAACGTGGTTGTGGCTCCTGATGTTGCCTCGTCTTCTCCTACTCGCGAAGGTCTCGGTCCAGTCGTCCCAGCCTCTTCCTCTCCGGTTCATCTGCATCGTCCTCCGCCTGCCTCCTTCCCAAGAAGCTTTCCTCCTCCTCTCGACAATCATGGTGGTCTCGGCAGTCATGGTGGTATCGGCATTCCGAGTGCCTCTACAGCTCCCCCTTGTCAACCTTCTCATATGGATCACACGTACCACTTGGGAAATGGAGACAACCCCAATTTTCTGATATCTACTCAGATTCTAACGGGTCCAGAAAATTTCCAATCATGGAAGAGAGTTTCTTCCATTTCCATTGCTGCCAAGAATAAAACCCAGTTCATAAATGGGTCTCTGCCTCAGCCCCATCCTTCTAATCCTTATTTTCATGCCTGGGTTCAATTTAATAATATTGTTATGGCTTGATTATTACAATCTATTTCCCGTGAAATTGCAGCTAGCATTATGTTCCAGGATTCAACCACTGCTATGTGGAATGACCTCCATGAACAATTCAATCAAGGCAATGGCCCTCAGATATTTCAGCTCCAAACTTCGGTCCACATTATCAAACAAGGAGACTCGGATATCAATTCATATTTTACCCGTCTCAAAGCTATTTGGGATGAGCTCAAAGAATTTCAGCTGATTCGTCCATGCTCATGTGGCTGCAAATGTGGTGTTGTTGAGAGACTTCTTGGATACTATCACTGAGATCAGATTATGTAGTTTCTTGCTGGGCTCAATGACTCTTATTCTTCAGTGAGGGCTCAAATTCTCCTCTACAATCCTGTTCCTCCTCTGTCCAAGGTCTTCTCCATGGTGTCTCAAGAAGAGAGACAAAGAAGTCTCAGCCACCCCACTCCGTTCATTGCTGTTGCTGGGGGTTCGAATAATTCAACCAAGCCTCCTACATCAAGATCAAAGAAACCAAGACCCACTTGTTCTCACTGTCTCAAACCAGGTCACTTGGTGGACAAATGTTTCTTTCTTCATGGATTTCCTCCTGGGTATGGTGACAAGCGTCATCAAGATGAAGCTCTCAAACCCTCGGTTCATCAAGCTTTCGCATCTCCCGTCTCTGCTTCGATTTTGGGCAAACTGCCTACGCTGTCCCAAACTGAGCTCAGTCAGCAGCTTATCTCTCTCCTAAGTCAGAATCTCCAGCACAACTCGGCTGCCACTGACACTACTTTGCCGATTGCCTCACAAGTTTCTGGTAATCTCGTTGACTTCCCCTCTTGTGTGTGGATAGTTGATAATGGAGCTTCCCACCATGTGTGTTACTCCCTTAAATGTTTTAAAACTATTGATAAAAATCCTATTTCTACCTTAGTCACTTTACCTAATGGGAATAACATTCATATTTCTTATTCTGGCACAATTCAACTTTCTAGCTGTATTACCTTGACTGACGTTTTATTCATACCTGAATTTCAGCATAATCTATTTTCGGTAAATGCTTTTCTACAACATAGCCTTAACTCTTTAATATTTTCTGCTTCTAAATGCTTTATTCAGGCACCCACTCAGACTTCCAAGATTGGGATTGCTAAGAAAATGGGCAGGCTATTTTACTTTGAACAAGATCGTCAGTTCTTGCACTTTGTACATTCTGATATTACTGTCAATGCTTGTACTAAAATGGACCAATGGCATTTTCTCCTTGGCCATCCTTCTATGTCAATTTCAAATTCCATAAATAAAACTCTTGTTTTTTCTAATAAATCTTATGATCATGCTTGTTCTATTTGTCACTTAGCAAAACAAAAAAGGCTTCCCTTTGTGTCTAACAATAATAGGGCTTCTAAGCCATTTGATCTTGTTCACTTTGACATTTGGGGGCCATTTCATGTTCTTAGCATAGAAGGGTACAAATATTTTCTTACGATTGTTGATGATCACACTCGTTTTACATGGCTATATTTACTTAAAGCTAAATCTGATGTTCAAAGTATTATTCCTCAGTTGTTCTCTTTAATTGCTACTCAATTTTCTATTTCTATTAAAGTTGTTAGATGTGATAATGCAAAAGAACTTAACATTTCTTCTTTCTATGCTTCCAAAGGGATTGAACAATTTCACTCATGTGTTGATAGGCCTCAGCAAAATTCTGTGGTTGAACGAAAGTATCAACACATCCTCAATGTAGCTCGGTCCTTGTTATTTCAATCTCATATTTCACTCCCTTATTGGTCTTATCTCATTCATACTGCTGTTTATCTCATTAATAGAACTCCCTCATTATTTTTAAAGAAAAAGACTTCATTTGAGCTTCTTTTTAATAAATTACCCTCATATGAGCATCTTAGAAATTTTGGCTGCCTTGCATATGCCTCCACTTTAGATAGAACTAGACATAAATTCTCTCCTCGATCTAAAGCTTGTGTTTTCATTGGCTACCCACATGGAATGAAGGCTTATACTTTGCTTGATATTGACAGTCAACAGATATTTCATTCTAGAGATGTCATCTTCTATGAGCATATTTACCCTTTAAAGCATGACAAGTCTATTGTGTATACTGATTCTCTATCCCTGACAAAAGTGTTTGATGTAGGACCCCATCATCCTCAAGTGCTCCCCTCTTCCAATATCACTCTTGAGGATCCATCTCCTACGTTACCTACGGTTACCACTTCAAAAAGTGGAAGGCCTATTTCTCACCCCTCTTATCTTAAAGACTATGCTTGTAACTTTGCTATGTCTGAGTCTTCTACTACTTATCCCTTATCTAACATTATATCCTATGATAGGTTAAGTGACCACTTCCGGGCTGCCATTTTGTCCGCACACATGGTAGTAGAACCGTCAAGTTACAAGCAAGCTTCAAACATTCCAGAGTGGCAGCAAGCGATGAATGATGAACTTCATGCGCTTGACCGAAACAACACTTGGGACATTGTCTCTCTTCCTCCTGAATAACATGCTATAGGATGCAAATGGCTCTACAAAATCAAATACCAACCAAGTGGAGCTATTGATCGCTACAAGGCCCGGTTGGTGGCCAAAGGCTACAACCAAAAGCAAGGTGTACGCCCTAAATATCCGCACACTATTGGCGAGCTGGGAAAGGGCCTAATTCGATTCGCCATGTGTAAATCATCCACCCGGAGCTGTTGTTACGGGCTTCCATCTGTCCAGCCCGAGCTGATTAAAGAGTTAACTGCTACTCGGAGGCAGCGGGTCAGCAGTATGGATGTCATGAGCTGGCGCTACGTTAAGCTCGTGATGCGGCAGAGATCTGACACCCGAATCCTTGTAAAGTAAATCATGCAATGTAAACATGCATATATCAGACATAACGTGTCTATTCCATTCCTGAATTCTCGGACGTGCAGTATAAACGTGCGTGTTCAGACATCCCACACCTGATTTGGGTCATGCGGCCCATTATCCCTCCTTACCTATTGATTAGACCACACTTCACTGTAAGGTTTTAGGAATTAATCATCAGTGTCACAAAGATGACGTGAAGGGTAAAGAGATCACGGGATGACCCCATTGCCAACCCAGGTATCCTCTTCCTATAAATACCAAGATCCTGGGCAGTGCAAGGGGTTGGCATATTTTTGTAAAGAAATACTCTGTAAGAAATAGTCAAGAGATATCAATAATATCGACTGGTGGACTAGAGAGATTTTAACCTTCAAACCACCTAAAAAAGAAAAGAGTGATCACCTTCCCATGATATTTATTCCTCAAGTCTATAATTTAGCTATTTTCATATTACGGTTCACCAATTAGCACTAATCCATCATACTTATTTGTATAATTACCTGTTGGCGAAGAACTGCGTCAACAGTTTGGTGCTTTCATTGAGAGGATTTAGATTGGTGCTACCGCAAAAACCTGATCATGGTGGTTACTCGTTCAAGACATGGTAACGAGGCGAATCAACATGATGGACATGAGACCCAGCATGGCGCCATATTCGATGAAGAAAACCCCGAGATCCAGCAGCGATCGGGAAAGCAGCCGATGGGCCAGGACGACACCGGGAGTTCGGCGCCCCGACCGCCAAATCCGTACCCAGGCTTCCTGACGGTGATAGAGATGGAGAACATACAGTTGAGGAGTCAGCTATCCAGAGCAAGTAAGCAAATTGAATAAGTCTTGGCCTGGCTACCCCCTCTTACAACCGACGTTAACGTCGGAAAGAGGAAAAGTGGGACTCACAAGTCCCGCAGGGATAATCGGCCCAGACCCAGTCGATCAGTCAGAACCTCAACCCCGAGTTCTGCACCCACGTCACACCACAACCAGGAAACTATGTTTGAGCAGTTTCCCAGGGCCAATCAGCGATCAGTCCGAACCTCGACTCCTAGCTCGGTTCCACTGTCGAATGCGCCCAGAAGGGCTCGTGGCAGCTCGCGGAGGAGATCCGGGGAAGGCTTGCGAAGACAGCTTGCTCCGGCCAGCCCTCCCGTGCCGCGGTTCGACCGTCGAGCGCAGGATGCTGGAGACGATAGAGTAGAACAGCCACGAGCTAATTTGATCCGCCCGGACGGGACTAGGATCGTGTCACCAGTTAAGCATCCTTCGTCGCCGATAAGATACCCATCTCCTCCCCGTCCAGTTCTAGACATTCCGGCACACGGGAGTAGCAGAAGAAATCCTCCCCCCGCTGGTCCTTCCCATCGTAACCGAGCACGCGGGGAGGTCCCGGATCCTTACCCCCAGCAGCGGGCTCCAAGCTTTTCCAATGGGAGCTACTGGACCGGGAGCCACCGAAGTGGCAGATCCGGTGGAGACCTGCGTAATCGCTTGAGTTCGGCGCAAAGCCCTCGGGCCACCTCGAGGGCCGACCTTCGAGATTGTCTCAACTCGTAGAGGGGGGATCCGCCTAGAAATGGAATTCATGCTCATCGAGGGGATGGTCTTTCCGAAGTACTTGACAGTGGGAATGTCCCACCTAACCAAGCTCAAGCTTAGAGGGACAATAACCTGCCTAATGCATACAATGGAACTGGGGCTGTTGAACAGCCCCAGAACAACCATGGGATTAAGGACTAGACCATAGAGCGTTTAGCTCAGATAGAGGAGCTGATGAAGAAGCTCTTGACAGAAAAGGAGAAAGATGAGTATGACTCGGGGGATAAACTCGAGCTTTTCGCCCCCAACATAGCAGCCACAACGTACCCGCCGAGTTTCCGAATGCCCCACTTGTCTAAGTTCGATGGAGACGGAGACCCGTCGGATCATTTGGGTATGTTCAACACCCTGATGATGGCCCATAATATCAGCCCCGAGCTGAGGTGTTTGATATTCCCTTCCACCTTAACTGGGTTAGCTAGGCAGTGGTTCAAGCAGTGTAAAAAGCATTCCATCAGCTCGTGGAAGAATTTTTCTACTAACTTCAAGAGGGTGTTCCGAGCTTCTCAAGCTGCCTGCGTCAAAGCTAACACCTTGGCGAACGTGAAGCAACAGCCCGGGGAACCTTTGAAAGCTTACATGAGCAGGTTCGCAAACGTCATGGCTCGAGCCAGGGACGCGGATGATAGTTCCAAGCTTATGGCCTTGAGGACTGGAATCCTCCTTGGAGGCGGGCTATGGAAAAAGATACAGAGAAGAGGTGTCAGCACCGTGGATGAATTCCTGAACAAGGCCTAGGAATGGATAAACCTGGAAGAGGCGCGAGCATCAGTCGCAGGAACCAGCCAAACCCTTGATCAGCCCATTGGAGTGGAAACAGATGTCGTAAAAATGACTCAAACCGTCACACAGAATAACCAAGGGGGTGGAGGTAAGAGAAAAGGGAGCAGCGAGGGCGGCCAGCATAGTCCGAAGAAGAACAAGCCCATGGAAAAGTTTAAGCCAGTCTACGCGGCTTATACCGAGCTCACAAACACTAAGGAACACATTTTCCTAGCAAACTCTGCCCGCCTCCCCTGGAAAAAGCCGGAGCCTTTGAAACACCAGAAGGCTAAGAGGGACCCTTCCAAGTTCTGTCGATTCCACAACGACATTGGCCACAACACTGACGATTGTAGGCATTTGAAGGATGAGATCGAGACACTCATCAGAGCCGGACCTTTGGCTCAATATACGCGGAACCGAGTTCTTACTAGTCATCCAGCCCCGGATAAGTTAGGATACCCCTCCTCTTGTAATAGGAAGAGAGATATCCACAATCTCCGGAGGCCCCCATTTGGCCGGCACAAGTAGAGGTGCCCAGAAGAGATATGTCAATGAGTTGAAGGCTCATAACGGTGTGGAATTCATCTTGGAGCAGCATCTACCCAAACAATAACGATTGGAGAGGCAACCAATCATTTTTACCGAGGAGGACGCTAGCCACGTCCAGTTCCCCCATAACGATCCTCTAGCCATAACTGCCCAACTCGCCAACCGGAGAGTTAGGAGGATACTAGTCGATAATGGGAGTTCGGTGAACCTGCTGTTCCGATCTACACTGGAGAAAATGGGATTGTGTGTCACCGAGCTGAAGGCCACCTCCATGATGCTGTATGGATTTTCCGGAGAAGGGTCGGCAGCGATAGGAACAATCGAGCTAGTAATAACCTTGGGAGAGGGGCCCCGAATTGTCTCTAAGCTCCTCGAATTCGTGGTTATCGATTGTCCCACTGCCTACAATGCTATTTTGGGCCGACCTACGTTGATGGCATTTGAGGCCATAACCTCTATCTGCCATCTCGCAGTCGAATTCCCCTCCTCTACGGGGATATGTACAGTCTGAGGTGATCAGCTCGTTGCCAGGGAATAATATAGCATTTCCATGAAGGGAAAATCACGACCCGGGCAGCAGACGATGACCATTCAAAGCAGGAATGAGGAATCTCGGGAAGTAGGACCTATTCCTAAGATAGAAAAACCTCAAGAAGCCAATGGGGAGGGTATCACCTTGAATGATGATATCGACCCCGGGATAGGCGAAGATAGATCCGAGCTCCAGGCCATCGAAGAACTCGAAGAGGTGAACATCGATCCGAAAGACCCCTCGAAGGTGGTAAAGCTCGGGAAAAACCTGTGTAATGAGATGAAGGAGGAGCTGCTAAGATTCCTACAAGAGAATCTAGATGTGTTCGCCTGGTCTCATGAAGACATGATAGGGATCAGCCCAAGCGTCATCATGCACACCCTCAACTTGGACAAGAATGTGCCTGTGAAGTCCCAGAAACAAAGGTGCATGGGCACGACCCGAGCTGAGGCCTTAGAAGAGGAAGTAGCTCGACTTTTAAAGTGTAGCTTTATTCGCAAGGCAAAATACCCGATCTTGGTCGCCAATCCTGTTTTGGTCCCGAAGCCCAGCAAGAAGTGGCGGACCTGCATCGACTTTTCCGATCTGAATAAAGCCTGCCCCAAAGATTGCTTCCCCTTGCCGAGAATTGACCAATTGGTAGATGCCACTGTGGGGCACGAGCTCATGTCCTTTATGGATGCATACTCAAGCTATAACCAGATCGCCATGAATCTTGCGGACCAGGAACACACTAGCTTCATGACCCTAACTAACGTCTATTGTTACAAGGTCATGCCCTTCGGGCTGAAGAATGCAGGAGCTACATACCAAAGATTGGTCAACAAGATGTTTATTAATCAGATCGGGAGAAGCATGGAAGTGTATGTTGACGACATGTTGGTCAAGTCAAAAACTGCCGATAACCATGTCCCCATTCTGAAGGAATGTTTTAAAATTTTAAGAAAGTACGGCATGAGGCTGAATCCCCAAAAGTGTACCTTCAGGGTTACGCCAGGAAAATTTTTGGGTTTCATAATCAACACCAGAGGAATAGAGGCGAACCCCGATAAAATCAGGTTGCTACTCGAGATGCCATCACCCCGGTCGTGAAAAGACATCCAAAGTCTAACAAGAAGGGTGGCAGCCCTTAATCGGTTCATTTCTAAATCAACCGATAAGTGTTTGCCATTCTATAACCTGCTCCGGGGAAATAAAAAATTTGAGTGGACCAATGAGTGTGAGCGTGCCTTCCTCAACCTAAAATCACATTTAGCTGAGCCGCCCGTGTTATCTAAGCCCACAGCAGGAGAGCCTCTTTTTCTTTACCTAGCTGTAACGGAAGATGCAGCCAGCGCCGTGCTGGTGCGTGAGGAGGACCGATCTCAGAAGCCGGTCTACTACATTAGCAAGAGGCTTCTCGGAGCCGAGTCTAGATATTCGTTGATGGAAAAGATGGCGTTCTGCCTTATCATGGTCTCCAGAAAGCTCAGGCCGTATTTCCAATCCCATTCAATCCACGTCATAACCGATCAACCTTTAAGGCAGATTTTGCAGAAACCTGAGGCATCGGGGCGTCTTTTGAAGTGGGCTATTGAGCTCATCCAATTCGAGATACTGTACGTGTCGCGATCTACGATCAAAATCCAAGCACTGGCTGATTTTGTAGCAGAGTGCACGGGATTCCAAGAGGAACCAGTGGAAGAACCGGTACGAGCCTCGTGGAAAGTCTTTGTGGACGGCTCGTCTAACGAGAATGGATCCGGAGCTGGAATCATTTTGATATCCCCGGAGGGACATCGTTTCCACTCCGCGTTGCGATTCGGATTCGAAGCATCCAACAACGAGGTCGAATACGAAGCTTTATTGGTTGGGCTAAGGGTGGCCCAGGAGTTGAAGGCCAGCTCCATCCAGTACTATAGCGATTCCCAGCTCGTGGTAAACCAGGTGTCAGGAGAATACCAAGTGCGGGGAACCAAGATGGCGGCCTACCTGGCCAAGGTAAAGAAGGAGCTGTCCGCATTTGAGCATAGCCTAGTTGAACAGATACCTTGGGAGCAAAATGCCAATGCTGACGCCTTAGCAAAGCTCGCCACCTCTGGGGAGGCCGAAACCTTGGGCCTGGTACCAGTGGAATTCTTGGAAAGGCCAAGCATAGAGCAAGCTGGGAGGGAGGATCGACACCAGGCCGACCTATATGACTCCTGTTATCCCCATTTCCTGGAAGGGCTTTGGGCCTTCGCCCTGGCCCACGGTCAGAGGACCAACTCGGCATTTGGGCCTAGCCCAAGGTCCCTTGGCTCGAATATCACCCAAGGGGACTGGTACGGACATGGACCCTAGCCTGGGCCCGTTTGGAGGGGTCCGGGACGTCCCTCCGGATTCATCTTCAGCTTGAACGGTCCCGGCGATGTCCAGAGCGCCCGGACCGTCGCGACCTACACATTCCTGTCCCGGAGCCTGGTATGGTCCGAGCCCGAGGTAAATGGAGCGGGCCAAAGGTAAACAGACATGGGTCACCTCCTCCCCAATTGAAGGGCCAGGCATCCAGGATCCTGAAACCGCCTCATTTCGCGTGGGCATTGTCCCCCACTTTTCGCCTGCAGAAAAGGTCGCCTCGGGATTGCCCACTGGTGTGTCAGGACTGCGCAGCCAAGTACTCTGACCGGTCTTGTCTCCTGAATCAGTCTCGTGACTCGAAGTGGTCAGAGCCAAAGCGTCGTTTTGTCGAGCGAAGGCTTGTGTCTCAGGTCAACCAATTGGGCCTTAGCTGGTCTGAATTTTGTGTATTGTATACCTTTTTGTATTGGGCCTCCACTAGAAAGGCCCCTTGTACCCATTTCTCTGATGGGCCCGGGTCGGATCCGGCCCAGACCCGGGGTTCCCCTCAGCTTATAAATACAAGCTGTAGAACAACGTACCAAAAAAGGAAAAAAAGAAAAGAAAAGGTAGAAACTCTGTTCAGATAGAGATAGAAAACTCCATTGTAAAAGCTTCTTATAGCTCTAATATACAGACTCGTGGACTAAGGCTAGTTAAAGCCCCAACCACGTAAAAACCTCGTGTCGATCTTCTACTTTCATTATTAGTATCAGTAAATATATTGTTCATTAATATAGTTGCTGAAAATCTCAGTTAACAGTTTGGTGCTTTCATTGAGAGCTGAAGGAAGCTAGCGCCAACATCAGGCCTTTACCACGATGGTGAACACGCGTCATACCACCTTCGACCCTACCAACCCAGAGCAAGGTAACGGAGACCCGCTGTCTTCTCAGCATATTCCTCAAGACCTGCCTGAAGACGTGCCTCCTCAGACGTCTCACCAAGATGAGTCGCAAGACTACGAGGGTGAGGCAGAATACGAAGTAGAAAACGAAGAAGAGTACTACGAGGAGAAGAACGAGGGGGAGTATCACGATGAAGCCGCGGACCCCGGGATCCCTCGCGACGATCAGCAAGACCCGGAGGTGATTAGACTAAGGCAGCAGATCCTGGATCAGGAAGCCAGGATGGCTGAACAGGCGGAGGTACACCGCCGGGTGCAAGAGTCTCTGCGAGCCCTGCAAGCACTGATGGCCGCGCGGGGCCCGGCAGCCAACCCCATGGCTGGCCCGCAACCAGAAACGCAAAAACCCGCTCCCCAAGAGCAAGCCAGGGGCCCCAGGGGTGCTAGTCTGATCCGTCCCCCAGAGCCTTTTCCTGACGCAGCTCAGAGAGTCTCGGACAAGGAGCGACGGAGGACCCGGGAGAAGACCACCCCCGTCGAGAAAGCCGGGGCACGTTCTCGGCCGTTACCTAGGAAAGAGAAGGTGTGCCCCGTCCCAGGACGAGGCCACCCAATCGATACGCAAGGAGCGCGGCCACAGAACGGGCAGCCCCGACACCCCCCAGGGCCAAGCGGGTGGGAAAGGTCTTTGCACCCGAGTGCTTCGGTCAACAAGAACCGCCGGGACCGATCTCGCCGCGAGGATCGTCACGCTCTCAACTCTCGGGACGACACTTCCCGGGTAGATTTACATGACGGACTGAATGCCCGGAAAGAGCGGGCCCGCAAGGAAAAAATTCTCCCTCGAGACGGCGACCTCAGGAACGACATCAACGACAGGAGGAACGAGAGAATCCCCCTGGAGGATAGCACGGCCAAACAACTCATGGAGCAAATGGCCGCATTAAAAAAGGTCACTGATCGCTTGGTCCGCAAGCAGGAAGGCGCGGACACTGACTCTGACGAAGAGGATAAAGAGCCGTGCGCGAGGCACATCCTAGACGTCGTACTGCCCAAGGGGTTCAAGATGCCAAGCCTCACCGCCTACACTAGAAACACAGATCCTAGGGATCATCTGTTCCGGTACAACCGACTCATGACCGTGGCTCACGTCAGCGACGACGACAAATGCCTCTGCTTCTCCATCACGTTGGGCGGTCCCGCCGAAGAGTGGTGGAAAAGGCTTAAACCGGGGTCCATCCAAACATGGTCCGGGCTACAGTCGGCATTCCGGAAACAGTTCGTGGCCGCCATGAGGATGGACATGAAAATCAGCGCCCTCGCCAATATTAAGCAACTCCCCGCGGAGACATTGAGAGCCTATATCTAGCGCTTCACTGAAGAAGCCTCCAAGACCAAGGTCGATGATGAGCAGCGCCTGGTGGCACTGCAGTCTGGGATCCGAGCCGGGTCCCCACTCTGGGACAACATGCAGCGCAGTAAAGCCGCCACTTTGGAAGAATTCATCAGAAGGGCCCAAGGATTCATCAACTGGGAGGAGGCTCAGATCCAAGCCTTCGGATGGCCCCTGACTCCTCACCCCATCCCTCAGACGATTTCGGGAGGTGCGGGACAGTTCCCTGCGCAGTCCTACGCAGCGCACCCCATAGTCCCGAGGGCAGCCGTCGCGCCCGGCATCAGTTACATGCCTACAGTATACAGCCCTGCCGCTTCGGGGTACGCCCCGGCCCAATCAACGCACTTCTCTGGTTATGGTGTCGCGCCAGCGGGGCACAGTATGGCCCCCGTCGTAGCCCAGCAATCACAGACCGGAGTAACCGAGGCAAGCGTGAATCCCTCCCGGGGGAAGCGGTCCGGCAAAGGCCAGAGCCCACCGGAGCTGGCCAAAAAAGGGAAGAGGGGCTACGAGCCCCAATATTCAGAATACACCAACTTGGTGGACACCCGGGAAAACATCTACCTGGCTACAGAAAGAGCGGTCCACTACCGGAAGCCTAGCCCCATGTTTAAGGGGGGAAGGAATGATGCGCCTATCACAAGGATGTGAGCCACACCACCGACGAATGTCGGCAGCTCAAAGATGAGATTGAAAACCTCATCAAGCTGGGGCACCTCCATCAGTGGGTAAGAATGCCCGTGGGCGTCCCGGGCATGTCAGCAAGCCCCGGACAATCCACGACGCCGGTGACGACTCGTGCATACCCGCCCCAGGGAGGGTATGCACAAGGACCCCCAGCACAGGCCCCCCAGGGGAACACCGCCGTACAGGCTCCCGGCCCTGGAATGCCCTATCCTTCCGGGGTAGCACCCCCTCGAGTGGACGGGCACGTGGCGACCATATCAGGCGGACCCCATCTAGGAGGACCTTCGAAGAATGACCAAAAGCGCTACCTGAGCGAGCTGGACCACGACCAAGAAGTTTGCGCCCTTGTCCAGGTCCCTGCTCAGCGCCCTAAACTGATGAACCTCCCCATCACGTTCACGGAGGACGACGCCCGCAACGTCCATTTCCCGCACCACGACCCGCTGGTCGTAGATGCTCAAATTGCCAACAAGTTGGTATCCCGCGTGTTGGTGGATGACGGAAGCTCCGCCAACTTGTTGTTCAAACCCGCCTTTGCCGCCATTGGCCTGACGGAGACTGATCTGGCATCCTGCCCGACCCAAATCTATGGCTTCAACGGAGATGCGCTTCTCCCCATGGGAAAGGTCCAGCTGCCGATGACGCTGGGGGATGAGTTGCAGCACTCGTTCAAGTTCTGCACCTTTGTTGTGGTGGACTGCCCAACCGCTTACAACGTCATCTTTGGCCGGCCCGCCCTGGTCGAGTTCGGGGTCATCACCTCCATCCGCCATCTATGCATGAAGTTCTCGTGCAGCAACGGAGGAATAGGGACTGTCCGGGGAGACCAAAAAAGCGCTAGAAAGTGTTACCATGTCTCTGCCCGTCCCGTATATATGGTCTGGGAAGAGCCCGTCGAGCCGACCCTCCACCCAGTTGAGCAAGTAGTCCAGGAAGAGGACGATCTGGACCCGCGAATAGGAGACGAGCGCGTCCTGGAGCCAATGGATGAAATAGAAGAGGTATACATCAGCGAAACCGACCCGGCCAGGGTCATCCAAGTGGGAAAGCGCCTGCCGGCGGACATTCGGGCCGCCATTATCGCCCGAGTCCAGGAAAACCAGGATCTTCTGGCATGGTCCCACTCCGATATGACCGGGATCGACCGCAATATCATCTGCCACGCGTTAAGTATTGACCCAAACGCGACCCCGGTCCGCCAGAAACGCAGACCTTTGGGGACGAAAAGGGCCGAGGCCCTCAAGCTGGAGGTGGAGAAGTTGTCTTCCATCAATTTCATCCGCGAAGCGGTATAACCCGTATGGCTGGCCAACCTGGTCTTGGTGCCAAAACCTAACGGGACCTGGAGGACTTGCATCGACTTCACGGACCTCAACAAAGCGTGCCCGAAGGACTGTTTCCCACTCCCCCGAATAGACCAAATGGTGGATGCTACATCCGGTTACGAGATCTTGAGTTTCATGGACGCCTACTCTGGCTACAACAAGATCTCCATGCACGTGGCAGATCAGGAGCACACCAGTTTCCAAACCGACAGGGGCATCTATTGCTATATAGTCATGCCTTTCGGACTCAAAAATGTCGGAGCAACTTACCAGAGGCTCGTCAATCGAATATTTCAGGCCCAACTAGGGCGAAACATGGAAGTATACATCGACGATATGTTGGTTAAGTCCAAGACGTCGCGGGACCATTTGGACGATTTGGCAGAGGCTTTTGCAGTTATCCGAAAGTACGGGATGAAGCTAAACCCTAAGAAGTGCACTTTCGGCGTAGCTTCCGGGAAGTTCCTGGGCTTCATAGTGAGCTTCCGAGGAATCGAAGCCAACCCAGAGAAGATTAAGGCACTGATCGACATGGCCTCTCCCCGGAAGCACAAGGACGTCCAAAGCCTGACGGGGCGAGTGGCCGCCCTGAGCCGTTTCGTTTCTAAGGCCACGGACAAGTGCATCCCTTTTTTCAACGTCCTTCGGGGAAGCCAGCGGTTCGAGTGGTCACCCGAGTGCGAAGAAGCCTTCCAGAAGCTGAAAGAGCACCTGGCCAAGGCCCCCATCCTGGCGAAGCCAGTCGAAGGAGAGCCTTTGTATCTATACCTGGCCGTGACCGAGCATGCCATCAGCGCCGCGTTGGTACGAGAAGAGGAAAGGACACAACTCCCGGTATACTACGTGAGCAAGCGGTTACTAGACGCCGAATCTAGGTACCCACTGATCGAAAAGCTGACTTTCTGCCTATTGATGGCATCCCGGAAGCTTCGACCCTACTTCCAGGCTCACGCCATAAAGGTCTTAACCAACCATCCCCTGCTGCAGGTGTTGTAGAAACCTGAGTCGTCGGGGAGACTCCTGAAGTGGGCAATGGAGCTGAGCCAGTTTGATATATCCTACGTGCTCCGGGTGTCCATCAAGGGACAGGCCCTGGCCGATTTCATCGTCGAATGCTCCAGGATCCCCCCAGAAGAGAGTGTCCCCGCGGCGCCCGTTTGGAAAGTCTTCGTGGACGGTGCCTCCAACGAGAACGGGGCCGGAGCCGGGATCATCTTGGTGTCACTGCAGGGGCACCAGCTACAAAATGCCTCCGTTTCCAGTTCAAAGCCTCGAACAACGAAGCAGAGCATGAAGCTGTCCTAGCCGGCCTGCGTCTGGCCCGCGAAGTAGGGGCAGCGAACCTCGAGCTTTACAGCAATTCTCAGCTAGTAGTCAGGCAAATCTCGGGGGAGTATCAGACCAAGGGAGAAAGAATGGCGGCCTACGTGACTCAAACGAGGGAGATGCTCCAGACGTTCGCGGCGCATTCCATCCGCCAGATCCCCCTGGAGAAGAATGTTTTCGCGGATACGTTAGCGAAGTTGGCAACCGACGCAGAGGCCGAGCTGGCCGGACTGGTTCCCGTCAACCATCTCCCCGTCCCGAGCATCAGGGATCCCACCTTCCATAACGTCGACCACTCCATTTCCTGGATAGGGCCGCTGGTCCGGTACCTAACTACTGGGGAAGTTCCGAGTGATCGAGCCGCGGCCAGGAAACTCCTTTACCAGGCCCACCGGTACGTCATGATGGACGGGAAACTCTATCGCCGGGGACTATCAATGCCTTACCTCAAGTGCGTGTCTGGGACTGAGCTGGGAGCCATCATGCATGAGGTCCACGAAGGCTTTTGCGGAGATTACACGGCCGGGCCCAGTTTGTCCAAGAAGATTCTGCGCCAAGGATACTTCTGGCTAGGCATGTAAATGGGGCGGGTCTGCCCCGCCCCGCTTCCGCCCCGCCCCGCCCCGTTAATATTTTGCCCCGCCCCGCCCCACCCCGATTAGTGTCTTGAAGCGGGGCGGGTCGCCCCGCCCCGTCTTAATCGGGGCGGGTTTGCCCCGCCCCATTTGCCCCATTTGCCTTTTTTTTTTTTTTTTAAAAATATTAAATTTTAATTTTAGAATTGTCTTTAAACTTAAATTATTTTTTTATTACAATCTTTATTTTTTACACTTCTTGTTAACTACACCTATTTTATAATTTACAAAAATAATTACAAGAATAAGGATAATTAAATAAAACATATTTTTTAATATTTACAATTCTTTCATAGAGTAGTTATAGAATAATTTTTTTTATAAATTTTATACTTAAAATCTATTTAAAATTAAGGATATTCTAAACCACATATAAAATGTCAATTTTACATATTATGCATGTATATAAGTAACATGAGAGAATTGTATTAAATCATATCATTATATCATCATTTAAATCAAGAATTCGCCAAGTATAATAAGAGTTTCTCAAGAGAACAAAATAAAATAAAACTATCATATGCAACATAGCACTCCACTTTTGAGAGTTTCTCAATAGAACAAAGTAAAACGAAACTATCATATGCAACATAGCACTCCACTTTTGAGAGTTTCTCAAGAGAACAAAGTAAAATAAAACTATCATATGCAACATAGCACTCCACTTTTGATGCGTCATCAAGATCTTCTTTATTGATCTGCTACCTTAATCATCAAGATCAACTATGTATGGCTCCTACAAAAAAAAAATATATGTATTAATAATAGAAGTTAATAATTTATTTGATGACTTTTAAAAACTTAATTAAGTACCATAGTTGGATCTACATCATTATCTTCATCATTCATGGTGACTAGTGGAGTCGCTTCTGTAAAGAAAATAAAACAAATTAATATTGAAATAATACAATAAAATATGAATTTATATATATATATATATAAAGATAAGTATATTTACCTTTTTTGTCATTTACCAACCAATTTTGAGTGCATATCAATGCTTCTAATGTAGAAGGATGAAGTCTTGCTCGGTGTGAACCCACATGTCTACCACCAGTACTGAATGTAGATTCCGAAGCAATGGTGCTAATAGGAACAACAAATATATCTTTGGCAATCATATTCAACACAGGATATTTGAGTCCTGTTACTTTCCAATAATTGCATATATCAAAGAACTCATCAGTCCTAGGTATCAATTTCTCTTCCAAATAGAGTTCTAACTCTGACTTCACATTCTCTACACCATATGCAACTCTAACATATGTATCAAAGTTAGATAGATCATCTATTTGTGTTTGAGAAGATGTTGATACACTATCCATTTGCTGACTTCTTTCTCTAAGATTAGGAAACTTAGAACTGTACTCTTCTAGTAGCTCATAACAAAGCTTGTGGACCTTCTCAATTTCAATCTCACATTGATCATTTCCATAAATGGTAGGAAAATAATATTCGATCAACATAAACTTATATCTTGGATCCAAAACAACAGCCACAGTCATAAGCCCATGAATCTCTTCCCAATACTTTTGAAACTTAGACATCATTTGAGTTGCCATGTCCCTAATAAAGGGCTCATCCACTGTCATCCATGCTTTAATTCTCATTTTAATTTGACACATCTTTGGGAAAAAAAGATTAGCTGTAGGATACTTGGTTCCAGAAAACAACTCTGTCACCTCATGAAACACTTCCAACTTGTCACACAATTTTTGAGCTCTAATCCAATCATCTCCTGATGGCGCATATCTAACATATCTTGAATCACGTAGTTTTAATTGTTCAAATACTCTATTGTACAATAAAGCTATGTTGAGCATCAAGTATGTTGAATTCCACCTTGTTTGACAATCAAGTGATAACTTTTTAGTACATGTCACTTCAAGAGAACGAGCAGTGTCCTCAAATTTCTCATACCTCTTTGGTGTGCCCGACCAATAAGCAACACTGTCTCGAATCTTGTCAATGCTATCACCAATAACAGACAAGCCATCCTTGACAATAAGATTCAAAATATGCGCACAACAACGCATGTGAAGTAACTTTCCTTTTAAAATGAAACAGTTAGAATTAAATTTTTCCTTCAAAAGTGGAATCATTGCATCGTTAGTTGTACAATTATCCACAGTTACTGTACTAATCTTGTCTTCAATATTCCATTCAGACAGACACGAACTCAATGTATCAGTAAGTGTAACAGCATCATGTGGGCATGGTACATACTTAAAACTTATAATCCTACTATGCAACTTCCAAGAGTCATCTATGAAATGAGCTGTCACAGTCATATATCCCATCTTTTGATGATTGGCAGTCCACATATCAGTGGTTATAGCTATGCTACTTCTATTCTTCTCCAAAATTTGGCTACATTTTTCCTTCTCAACCTTGTACATTTTCAAAATATCAGACCTAATTGTATTCCTTGACAACATTTTAAACATAGGGCAAAGAGTATTTGAATAGTCTATAAAACCACTATGCTCAACCATCGATAAAGGGTATTCATGTAGAATGATCATTTGAGCTAACTTTTTTCTCCCTAGTTCAGGATCAAAATTGTAAGTTGTGACTGAAGGGCTTGCATTAGGATTAGGATTCATGGCAAGTTGTTCCTTTATTACTGGGCATCTTTTCACATGAGCAAGCAAATGTTTAGTCCCATTACTACTCTCTCCCCCTAATTTCCTCCCACAATGGTTACAAACTGCCTTCAGTACACCATCAATTTTTTGCAAAGTAAAATGATTCCCTGCAGGAGATGTTCTCTTTCTTTTAGTACTTCTACTCTCACTTTCATCTCTTGTATTTCCTAGAGATTGTGCCTCTTGTGTATGTGTTGATTGAACATAATCAACATCATCGACAAAATTAGATTCGATAACATCTTGGGTAGACATGTTTAGTATTTGATCTAACCTACATTATATCCATAATCCACATAACAATTAGGAACTGCTTGGCTCCAAAAATATTATACATATGTATAAATATAACTTAAAGATTACAACACATAAATTCTAACCAGTAAAGGCTTTGACCAAGAAAACAGTGCCACTGACAGTCCTAATGAAACACAATCCGCAGGAGTCCCTGAGTAGAAAAATCATCATGAAACCTATTATTATCAATGACCCCAACCAAAACACAAAACAAAAGTACACATTGCAGAAGCTTTGAATGATTATGAGGCAATCTAATTCAATCCAACAATATTAATCTGATCATCCTCTTCTCAAAATAACAACCAAAATTACAATCAAAATCAGCAATTGCATGTAGCACCCTCGCAACCTATATATATATATGTATATATGCAGAAAAGGAGAGCAGAGTAGTGATGGATCTGCATGGTGAAGTAATGGCATGCACTTATGAAGATGTCCAAGTGATGTGGTCTATTCTGGACAAGTCCAACTCCACCTCACCACCCTATAAAATCACTTCCAACTAACCTATTTATATACATATAGACTAGTAGTTATGAAATTTGATTGGATATATATATATATGTGTATGTGTGTGTACTGCTTTGTAGATAAATGGTACTTTGAGACATACACATATGATCCAATTTCAAGAAAAATGCAACAACAACAACAGAGGTGGAGTTTGTTGCAGACATCTAGTTCAATCTTCTTCTTCTTTGGTATATATATCTATGTATTTTGTTTTTAAAAAAATGATGTTAGATAGGGAATCCCTGTGATAAAAATTAAAAATTCACAGCGAGATTATGAATGAGAATTGAAAATTCCATGTCTTGTTCATCTTCATTTTTTATATACTTGTTCTTTTGGAGGGATGAGATGGATGTGAATGAGTGTGAGATAATTAAGCTGAGTCAACTTGTTGAATAAGCTGTATATATAACCCTTTATGCAAGAAATGAGAGCTCATTGAATGATGCTTTCTGAAAAGAAAATATATATATATATATATCGACATAGATCACAGAGAAGGAATGAAAAACAGGACTCAAAGGCAGAGGTTGCCACAGTACCATAAAATAGGCACTTGTTTGTTAAAGTGCAACAAAGCATTGAATACATAAACAAACAAAGAGAAAGTAAAAATAAGTGATCACAAATATTTGTGTGAATTGCAAAAATGGTAAAGAGTTGGTACACAGTTGTTGGAGAAAGCAAGAGCAAAATAAGCTTTAAAAAGTGGAGAGAAAGTAAAAAAAAAAAAAAAATCAGAAATTTTCTATGGTAAAAAACAAATTTGGCAGCATCTTGTGACTTGGGAGGTTGTGGACAAAGAAATCTGGTAAGTAGTTTACACTAATAAGAGACTTCATTTTTCATAAAATTTTCTTTTCTTTTCTTTTTGGACTGACTTATCTGTTAGTTTGCATTAAATTCTAAACCAAATTTCAAATTAAGCATTGGTTGTTGAGGCTTCCAAGCTATGTTTGTTTTGCAAGTGAGGTTTGGTTTGAATGTGGGTACTCATCTTTTTTTTTTTTAACTTGTTTTGGTGAGTTTGGTGAGGAAAGTGATTGAGTGATCCAAAAGAAACACAAAATATTTTTGTGTGTAAGTCTTAACTTGGGACTCTGTTTGTCAGAATCTCATACTATCAACTGGTGCAAAATTCAAAGAAAGGACACATTTTTGACAATGGCTGAGTTGGGAAACACTCAGAATTTTGAAACTGCTAGACAGTTACTCAAGGCAAGCTTACAGAAGTCTAAACAAGTTGGTACTGAGTTAGATGAAACCGGGTCAAGATTGAGAGAAATCAACCAAAGACTAGTTCCTTTAGAAGCTGAAATAAGAGAGGTTCATAGCCATAAAACTACATATGTCAGAGTGAGGACCCAAATTCCTCATCAACACAAAAACAGAATTCAAATCATACCATAACTATGGACCCAAATTAAAGAAATCATAAATACCCATCACACAAACTCAAAAATTTCAATAATAAAAGATCATTATCGCCCATATATCTAAATATCATATTAATCTAACCCGAAAATTCTAATCAGTGTAGTTCTTGCAAAAATAATACAATACCCATCTGAAAAAATAAGTAGAAGATGGAGAAGATGGAGATGGAGAAGAGAGCACTCACCATTACCCAAAACATAGCAAAGAAGATGGAGAAGGTTGGATTGGCAGCAGCAGCTTTGGTTTGGAGAAGAAGGGTTTCGTTTTGGGCTTGCTCCACGACTTCGGGATTCTTGAGCTTCTTCAACAAATTCTCTTCTTCCTTCGAAACCGGGCCGTTGGAATTGGGGATTCCGGTTAGGGCATCAAGCTCTACGATTTCAGAGGAAGAGTAGAGGTCTAGTCGTGAGGAGAAGAGAAAAAGGGTTCAGTTCAGTGACTGAACTTCAGTCGAGGTTCATCAGTCGAGTTACTTAGGAATAATAAAATAATAAAAAAAAAGGTAATCGGGGCGGGTCTGCCCCGACCCGCCAGAATTCATATCGAGGCGGGGCGGGTCAAAGCCCCGCCCCGAAATCTGCCCCGATTTTACCGGGGCAATGATGCCCCGCCAGGTGGGGGCCCCGCCCCGCCCCGCCCCGCCCCGCTCCATAGACCCATTTTGCCATTCCTACTTCTGGCCCACCATGAAGAAAGACTGCATCGACTACGTCCGCAAGTGCGAGCAGTGCCAGAGGTACGCGAAGATCCCTCGGGCCCCCCCGACAGAGATAACCTTGATGAAGAGTCCCTGGCCCTTCCCAGTGTGGGGGATCGATCTTGTGGGATCTCTCCCGACCGGAAAGGGAGGTGTAAAGTATGTCATTGTGGCTGTAGACTATTTCACGAAAAGGGTCGAGGCTGAGCCTATGAACACGATCACGTCCAAGAAGGCCTTAGATTTCGTCGTCAACATCATAGTGTGTCGATATGGCCTCCCATACAAAATTGTGTCCAACAACGGAAAGCAGTTTGACAGCTTCCACTTCACGTATTTTTGCGAAAGACACGGTATAGTGAAGAGTTTCTCGGCAGTCGCCAGACCACAAGCAAACGGGCAGGCCGAAGCCGTGAACAAAATCCTAAAAAGGACGCTGAAGAAAAAGCTCCAGGCCTGTAAGAGCAAATGGCCCGAGGAACTCCCCCGCGTATTGTGGGCCTACCGGACGACCGAAAGGACGTCAACCGGGCACACCCCCTACTCAATGGTCTATGGATGCGAAGCCGTCATCCCAATTGAAACGACTGTCCCGTCCCATCGACGCAACACATATGATTCTACCCAGAACCACGCCTTGCTCCAGGAATCGCTAGATCTTATCGAGGAGATCCGGCAAGAGTCGCAAGTGCAGTTGAACATGTACCAGGACAAAATCGCGCGGCATTTCAACTCCAGAGTCAAGAACCGCAAATTCGAAACCGGCGATCTAGTCCTGCGGAGGGTCTTCCCTGCCACTCAGGATTCGGGGGTAGGGGTTCTGGGCCCTAATTGGGAAGGGCCGTATGAGATCCAGCACGAGGTCTGCCCCGGAACGTACCACTTGAAGCGGCTCGATGGTTCCGAGGTTCCGCGAGCCTGGAACGCGGAGCATCTCCGTAAATACTACCAGTAGCCCTAGAACTCGTCCCAGTTTAGTATTTACGTTGTAAGCAATGTACGCCTCAGGGCTAATTCCCTTTTTGAACAATGAAAATGATGTGTGCAAAACGTCATAAAAGGCTATTGTCACCGTAAAAGTGTATGCCTCAGGGCGAATACCTTTCGAGTTTCTTTCCCAAGTGACCCCAGACCCATCTCCGCTCACTTGAGGGGGGTATCATCCTAAGCATAAGCGAAATACGAGGACCGAGCCCAAGGCCGGTCCCACCCCGGACGAACAATGTCCGGGGGTATATAATAAAAGGGACCAAGCCCAAGGCTCGTCCCACCCGGACGAAACGAAGTCCGGGGATATTAAAAAATAGGACCGAGCCCAAGGCCGGTCCCACCCCAGACGAACGATGTCAGGGGGTATATAATAAAAGGGACCAAGCCCAAGGCTCGTCCCGCCCCGGACGAAACGAAGTCCGGGGATATTAAAAAAGAGGACCGAGCCCAAGGCCGTTCCCACCCCGGACGTACGATGTCCGGGGGTATTTAATAAAAGGGACCAAGCCCAAGGCTCGTCCCACCCCGGACGAAATGAAGTCCGGGGATATTAAAGAAGAGGACCGAGCCCAAAGCCGGTCCCACCCCGGACGAACGATGTCCGAGGGTATATAACAAAAGGAACCAAGCCCAAGGCTTGTCCCGCCCCGGACGAAACAATGTCCGGGGATATTAAAAACGAGGATCGAGCACAAGGCCGGTCCTACCCCGGACGAACGATGTCCGGGGGTATTTAATAAAAGAGACCAAGCCCAAGGAACGTCCCACCCCGGACAAAACGAAGTCGGGGATATTAAAGAAGAGGACCGACCCCAAGGTCGGTCCCACCCCGGACGAACGATGTCCGGGGGTATTTAATAAAAGGGACCAAGCCCAAGGCTCGTCCCGCCCCGGACGAAACGAAGTTCGGGGATATTAAAAAAGAGGACCGAGCCCAAAGACGGTCCCACCCCGGACGAACGATGTCCGGGGGTATTTAATAAAAGGGACCAAGCCCAAGGCACGTCCCGCCCCGGACGAAACGACGTCCGGGGATATTAAAAAGGAGGACCAAGCCCAAGGCCGGTCCCACCCCGGACGAACGATGTCCGGGGGTATATAATAAAAGGGACCAAGCCCAAGGCTCGTCCCGCCCCGGACGAAACGACGTCCGGGGATATTAAAAAGGAGGACCGAGCCCAAGGCCGTTCCCACCCCGGACGAACGATGTCCGGGGGTATTTAATAAAAGGGACCAAGCCCAAGGCTCGTCCCACCCCGGACGAAACGAAGTCCGGGGATATTAAAAGAGAAGACTGAGCCCAAGGCCGGTCCCACCCCGGACGAACGATGTCCGGGGGTATATAATAAAAGGGACCAAGCCCAAGGCTCGTCCCGCCCCGGACGGAACGAAGTCCGGGGATATTAAAAAAGAGGACCAAGCCCAAGGCCGGTCCCACTCCGGACGAACGATGTCCGGGGGTATATATTAAAAGGGACCGAGGCCAAGGCTCGTCCCGCCCTGGACGAAACGACGTCCGGGGATATTAAAAAGGAGGACCGAACCCAAGGCCGGTCCCACCCCAGACGAACGATGTCCGGGGTTATTTAATAAAAGGTACCAAGCCCAAGGCTCGTCCCACCCCGGATGAAACGATGTCCGTGGATATTAAAGAAGAGGACCGAGCCCAAGGCCGGTCCCACCCCGGACGAACGATGTCCGGGGGTATATAATAAAAGGGACCAAGCCCAAGGCTCGTTCCGCCCCGGACGAAACGACGTCCGGGGATATTAAAAAGGAGGACCGAGCCCAAGGCCGGTCCCACCCCGGACGAACGATGTCCGGGGGTATTTAATAAAAGGGACCAAGCCCAAGGCTCGTCCCACCCCGGACGAAACGAAGTTTGTGGATATTAAAAAAGAAGACTGAGCCCAAGGCCGGTCCCACCCCAGACGAACGATGTCCGGGGGTATATTATAAAAGGGACCAAGCCCAAGGCTCGTCCCGCCCCGGACGGAACGAAGTCCGAGGATATTAAAAAGGAGGACCAAGCCCAAGGCCGGTCCCACCACGGACGAACGATGTCCAGGGGTATATAATAAAAGGGACCGAGCCCAAGGCTCGTCCCGCCCCGGACGAAACGACGTCCGGGGATATTAAAAAGGAGGACCGAGCCCAAGGTCGGGTCCACCCCGGACGAACGATGTCCGGGGGTATTTAATAAAGGGGACCAAGCCCAAGGCTCATCCCACCCCGGACGAAACGAAGTCCGGGGATATTAAAGAAGAGGACCGAGCCCAAGGCCGGTCCCACCCCGGACGAACGATGTCCGGGGGTATATAATAAAAGGGACCGAGCCCAAGGTCGGTCCCACCCCGGACAAACGATGTCTGGGGGTATATAATAAAAGGGACCAAGCCTAAGGCTCGTCCTGCCCCAGACGGAACGATGTCCGGGGGTATATTAAAAAAGGGACCAAGCCCAAGGCACGTCCCGCCCTGGACGAAACGATGTCCGGGGGTATATTAAAAAAGGGACCAAGCCCAAGGCTCATCCCGCCCAGGTGTTGTCCGGGGAGATAAAGATATCCGGTTTACCCCAAGGTAAGGCCAGGGCCTAAAACTGAAAAGGACGAAATGCCCGGTTGAGCCGAGCGCCGGGAGCCCTGGACCGAGCGCCAAGGCTAGAGACTTGGAAAATTTAGTTAGGCCTAGTCCCGGCCATTGGAACCAGGACTAAAACCCCGGCGTCAACTTCCGGGCCCCTCTTGCCTGAGCTCCGGCTTACGGCTTCGCCCGCTTCTAAATCAATGACCGGGGGCTGGTCCGACGGGACGCTGGCGGCTGGCTCCACGGCCTGGAAGGGAACCACGGCCAGAGCCTCGCCTGGACCAGGCGCTACCCCGGGTGTTTCACTGGCGGGGAGGGGCTCCGTGCCCGCCACAACGTTTGGCCTCCTGGCCGCCTTCTTGGCCGACCTCTCCTTGATGAGCCTCCTCATCTCGTTGGCCGGGTTAGACATATCGGAATCCTCTGCAAAAGTACAGGAGAAAGGAGTAAGTATGATAAGCCAGACAGGAAAACGCATCAGTAAACAAGAACAGCCCGGGACGAACCCTCATCTAAGCCCCGGGCAAGACTCAATTCCCTTAAAGCGAATGAGTGTATCCGGTCTCCTACGTCATCCGGGGTTAGAAACCCCCCATACTGGAGGAACCCGGGATGGGAGATGACGGCCTCATCTCCCCATCAGCCCCAAACGCGGGGCCCGGCGGCTCTAGCCTATCCCTAGCTAAGTCCCCGACTTGGGGAGCATAAGTTAAGATTAAAGGGGAGTTACCTCGCCCCGATACACTAGCCCCGGGGGTCCCGACATTTGGTAGGGCGTCTTCGAAAAGCTCCTCCAGCTCTTCCGAGGTGGCCTCTTCCGCCGGAAGCTGATTCTTCTTACGCTGGGCTGCGGTGGCCCGCGCCACTCTCACCACCACCTCGACGATATGGTCGAGGGCCAGCTGCTCCCGGACCTCGGCGTCCTTCTCGCACGGGATACCCCGGAAGCTCGGGACGACAATGGTTTGGGTGGCCGCAAGCAACCCTATTAGCCGGAGGTTGCCATCATTGACATAGCCCCCAACGTCCAGCTCCTCCGCGGTCAGCTTGGCATAGAACCTCCTCCTTTCCAGGAGAAACTCGGTAAGGGGGGTTTGAATGAAGGGACCTGCGACCCGGAAGATACGATAAGAGGTGGAAGCAAAAGATGAATAAAAGAGAGGGTCCGGAGGAATACTTACCCACTCGCTGGAAGTCCAGCAGCAGTGTGGGGTTCTTGTCAATAAGGAACCCAGATGTCATGAACCAGTAATGCCAGACATCCGGCTGGTGCTTCCAGGTGCTGGTGGGAGCAGGGTAGCCACTCCGCGGCTGCAGCCTGTAAAAGCCGTCCAAGCTCTTGTCCTTAACATTGACTTGTGGAACCAACTTGTAGAAGTACAAGACTTCCTCTGGAGTAGGCTCCGCGATCTCCTTCGCGACACAGAACACCTTCCACCTAGCAAGCAGGCGGTACGCTTGTGGCAGCAGTTGGAAAGGTGTGATCCCCACATATGTCAGGAACCGCACGAAGTAGTCATGAAGCGGGAGCGTAGCTCCCGCGCTAATATGTCCGGCGCTCCAAGCCCCGAATCCATCCACGGACGTATGCGCCCGTTCCTCTAGCCTGGCCATGCGATTGTGGAAGAGGCCCGGAGTTGATTCGATGCCCAGCTTCATCTCCAGGAGCAGCATCATCCGGTAGTTCCGGAACGAGTTGGTCGTTACGTCCATTTCCCACCTGTTGCCTGTGGGCGTCTTGGATCCGGGAGTGACTACAGGGGCCCTATTGACCTCTTCTTCGGAATGGAGTGTAACGCCCGTGGCCATAACTGACGATCTGGGAACAAAGAAAGAAAAAACCAAGCAGTCAGTACCTAAACCTAAAAGAGTCGGTCAAGGCACAAGGAGTATCCTAAGGACTGCTTGGAGTCCCATCGGATCAGGCCCGGGACCCCGACGAGCCCCGGGACCCTGATCGGGAGAGAAAACTACTAAGGTCCGTCCCTTGCCTGGGAAGCATCCGAGTACGGTGCAACCCAAACTAGGCAGCCTTCCTAGCGAATTCTAACGCACAGAGCCTAGATGCATGCATCTAGAGAGCATAAATTCACAAAGTTGGTAAAAGACATAAAAAAAAGGGAGACTTACTGTGTGGTGTCGACCGCTGAGGCTGGTGGCTGTCCGACCGTAAGGATGGCAGAACCTCGTTCTTGAAGTGGCACAGCCGGTGCAGTAGTTCTTCGACGGGACAAACCCGAGAAGCGCCGTCAGGTTGAAGGACGAAGGCTGAGTCTCTGGGAAACAGGCGGTGGCGCAGAACTAGCAAGCGGCGGAGTATTTTGTCGGCGAGGTCGGACATGCAAAGCTCTAACAAGCGTTCGGGTTTTTTCTTAAGCTGGTTCAAAAATGGAAAAGTGCCGAATGTTGTTCTCTGGGAGTCTTTATATCAGCCCCCAAATTCAGGCCCATGATCCAACGGTCAGGTGCCTCCTCATCCGACGATCAAGAATCACGCAGGGGGCATTTATGAGTCCTTTTGGTCTGGATCCTCGACGTCTCAGATCCGACGGCCCGGGAGTGGCGGATGCCAAAAGACGCCCCATCCTACGGTCCACCTCGTTCCAGGGACATTAATGATGACTCCCCCCGTGCGAAAGTGACGCCTCGAGACGTGCGCTGACACCCTAGTCTAGGCCTAGCGACCTTTGGGAGGCCTAGGTGACTCTTCGAGGCCCTTGCAGCAATCGCATGGCGACACGTGTGTCATTTTTCTTAAAGCGGGCCAAGGGTAAACGTCCCCGGATCACGGTAAACGATCCGGGCTAAGCAACCTGCCACTGCCGCGGCCTTTCGGCCAAGCCTCCTAGCTCGAGCAGGAACTGGGGAGGCAACTTGGCGAGCGCCGTGAGGGTGGTGCAACCCCCCCCCCCGGCAAGCCCGGGTGAAGGCTTGGGGGGTAAATGTTATCCCCATTTCCTGGAAGGGCTTTGGGCCTTCGCCCTGGCCCACGGTCAGAGGACCAACTCGGCATTTGGGCCTGGCCCAAGGTCCCTTGGCTCGAATATCACCCAAGGGGACTGGTACGGACATGGACCCTAGCCTGGGCCCATTTGGAGGGGTCCGGGATGTCCCTCCGGATTCATCTTCAGCTTGAACGGTCCCGGCGATGTCCAGAGCGCCCGGACCGTCGCGACCTACACATTCCTGTCCCGGAGCCTAGTATGGTCCGGGCCCGAGGTAAATGGAGTGGGCCAAAGGTAAACAGACCTGGGTCACCTCCTCCCCAATTGAAGGGCCAGGCGTCCAGGATCCTGAAACCGCCTCATTTCGCGTGGGCATTGTCCCCCACTTTTCGCCTGCAGAAAAGGTCGCCTCGGGATTGCCCACTGGTGTGTCAGGACTACGCAGCCAAGTACTCTGACCGGTTTTGTCTCCTGAATCAGCCTCGTGACTCGAAGTGGTCAAAGCCAAAGCGCCGTTTTGTCGAGCGAAGGCTTGTGTCTCAGGTCAACCAATTGGGCGTTAACTAGTCTGAATTTTGTGTAATGTATACCTTTTTGTATTGGGCCTCCACTAGAAAGGCCCCTTGTACCCATTTCTCTGATGGGCCCGGATCAGATCTGGCCCAGACCCGGGGTTCCCCTCAGCTTATAAAAATAAGTTGTAGAACAACGTACCAAAAAAGGAAAAAAAGAAAAGAAGAGGTAGAAACTCTGTTCAGATAGAGTTAGAAAACTCCATTGTAAAAGCTTCTTATAGCTCTAATATACTGACTCGTGGACTAAGGCTAGTTAATGCCCCAACCACGTAAAAACCTCGTGTCGATCTTCTACTTTCATTATTAGTATCAGTAAATATATTGTTCATTAATATAGTTGCCGAAAATCTCGGTTAACAACTCCCATAGTCGAGTACCTCACAACAGGAAAGTTACCCAAAGAGCGAAATGACGCAAGGAAGGTACTTTACCAAGCTCCGAGGTATGCAATGGTAAACGGGATGTTGTACCAGCGTGGTCTTTCTTTACCTCTTCTGCGGTGTGTTCTGCCAGGCGAAACGAAAACTATTATGCGGGAGATGCATGAGGGATTTTGTGGAGATCACGCTGGGGGGCAAAACCTGGCCTTGAAGATATTAAGGCAAGGATATTATTGGCCCACTCTGTCGAATGATTCGATTTCTTATGTCCAAAAGTGCGACAAGTGCCAGCGGTTCGCCACGATCGCCCGAGCCCCTCCAGTCGAGCTGAAGATGATCTCGTCCCCGTGGCCATTCGCGGTCTGGGGAATTGATTTAGTTGATGCCCTGCCCACGGCAAAAGGAGGAGTTCGCTATGCGGTGGTGGCTATTGACTACTTCACAAAATGGGTAGAAGCGGAGCCCCTGGCAACGATTACATCAAAGAGGGTCCTCGACTTTGTGGTTAAGAATATTGTCTGCCAATTCGGGTTGCCAAAGAAGATCGTGTCGGATAACAGAACCCAGTTCGATAGCGACCTCTTCACCGAATTCTGTGAGAGGCACGACATAATTAAAAGCTTTTCCTCCGTGGCCTACCCCCAGGCTAATGGATAGGTCGAGGCTGTGAACAAGACACTAAAAGCGAGCCTTAAGAAGAGGTTGGATGAAGCCAAGGGAGTTTGGCTTAAACAGCTCCCCCAGGTGCTGTGGGCGTACCGGACCTCGCACCGAACTTCGACGGGTCACACTCCTTTCTCCCTGACTTTCGGGAGCGAGGCCGTCCTTCCTGTCGAAACAAAGATAACCTCACATAGAGTCCGGGCGTTTGACCAAGACCAGAACGACAAATTGCTCAGCACGTCCCTCAACCTAATTGACGAAAAACGAGAAGCTTCGCAGCTATAGCTCGCGCATTATCAACAAAAGATCACTCATTATTTCAACTCAAAGGTCAAGAGACGCATCTTTAACTTAGGTGACCTGGTGCTTCGAAGAGTCTTTTTAGCCGGTAAGGATCCCAAGGACGGAGTGTTGGGACCAAATTAGGAAGGACCCTATCAGATAATAGAGGTTGTGAAGGAAGGGACCTTTAAACTAGCTCGGCCTAATGGATAAGAAGTCCCACGGACATGGAATGCTACACACCTAAAGAAATATTATCAATAGTCATATTTTTGTAAGGCTTAATTATGAAAGCCGCCTTGTTTTATTAAAAAATGAGAAGTACATCCCTCGTATATCGTTGTATGTTTCCGTGCACATGTAGTGTTAGAAGAGCGTGTTCCAAGTAACCAAGAAAGTTCCCTTTCTGGTTACTTGGGGGGCATATGTCCTGGATACAACCAGGTCCCGAAACTTAGAAGTTGGTTTAAATTGACTAACCAATTTTTTTCTTAAAAAGTGCAAGGTGTCGATAAAACTAACACAGACTAAGTTTTTAAAATCAATGTCCTGGATACAACTAGGTCCCGAAACTTAGAAGTTGGTTTAAATTGACTAACAAGTGTTTTTCTTAAAAATCGCGAGGTGTCGATAAAACTAACACGGACTAAGTTTTTAAAATCAATGTCCTGGATATAACCAGGTCCTTAAACTTAGAATTTGATTCAAATTGGTTAATCGATGTTTCTCTTAAAAAGCACGAGGTATCAATAACAATTAACGCGAACTAAGTTTTTAAAATCAAGGTCCTGGATACAACCAGGTCCTAAAACTTAGAAGTTGATTTAAATTGGTTAATCGATGTTTTTCTTAAAAAGCACGAGGTATCAATAACAATTAACGCAGACTAAGTTTTTAAAGTTAACCGTCTTGGATGCAACCAGGTCCTAAAAACTTAGAAGTTAGTTAAAATTGACTTGCAGTGCTTTGTGGTTTCGAAGAAAAAGTCAATAAACTAACGCAAACTAAGTTTTTACCAAACATGCTAAAAAAATAAATAAATAATAACAATAATAAAAAAAATAGATTGAAATGAAACCAATTTTCTCGAGGAAAAACCTCGTGGTAAAAGATTACAAGTAAATAAAGAATACAAAAGTCCTAGGCCCCCCAGGCCACTCTAATGAAGTAACCCCTTCAGTCTCCTGCTCATTAGCAGTGGAAGTCTCCCCAGTCTCAGAAGGTGACTCCTGTTGAAGGCGGGCCTTGAACTTCTCGAGGAATGGCTCCCACACCTCCGGCTCCAGGAAGGAGAAGTCGCCATCCTGGTTGAAGGCCCAGCAGTGATAGAGATGGCCTCCATGGAGGAGCTGGAAAACGCCCTCTCTGCCACGGTGGCGGCCTCGGCCTCCAACTGCTTAGCCTTGGCCTCCTTGAGCTCGGTCTTCGCAGCAGCCAAAGCGACCTGTGCAGCCTCGGCCTCCAATTGCTTAACCCTGGCCACCTCCAGTTCGGCCTTCGCAGCGGCCAAGGCGACCTGTGCGGCCTTTTCGCTTTCTTTGGAGCCGTCAGGGCAACCTTAGCATTTTTCTCTTGCTGTTGTGCAGACGCAAGAGTGGCCTAAGCAGCCTGGAACTCACCCTTGATCTCGTCAATCCTGGCTCTGGACCGAGCTATGCTACGGTGTAGAGCCAAAGCCGCCTGCAAAGACATAGATAGTAAGGCATGTGCTGGAAAGAAAGCAAAGAAACATGTGATGGGAAGAAAACAAAGAAAGTTAACTAAATAAACTTACCGTGAGGGTCATCCCCAGCGAAGACTCCATAACATTCTCGGGGCTCCTCGTCTCGATCTCCTGCAAGTCCCTCGGGTGGCATTATAGTAATGATCCACCGTATAGCTCGCGGTCTCGTAAACCATCCCTCGGAAGGCCTCGGGGATTTTCTCCAGGGCCTGGGTGTTAACCGGGATACACACGGTGGGAGTGGGAGCTGGCGGGGTTCCACCTGGTGCCTCCTGTTCCCGAGTAGGGACTGGAGGTCGCGAGGGAGGTGGGGGCATGTTCTTTGCGACTGCAGGGACCTGGCCCCTCCCCTTAGCGGGAGACTTGGAGGTAGTCCCGGGGGGAGGAGTTTTCTTGGTCAGCTGGGGTTTCTTGACCAGTGGCCCGGATGATCCGGAGGGAGGATTCCCGCCCTGGAAGATGGACCGCAGGACATTGTCTCCGAGCTGGGCCATCTCTTCGCCTGAAACAAAAAAGAAGGGAGCGTTAGTATACATGTAAGGTTACTTCATTACAAGAAAAGTCTAAAGGTGTATTGAAAGGGTCCTACCCTCCGAGCTAGAGGAGGAATCTATTGCCACAACCTCCGACCTCAAAGCTTCTATGGGAGAGTCTAAGTTTATAACTTCGCGAATGAGAGGGGGCTCTGGGTCCAAATCCGCCTCAAGAGTGGACTCCTCTACATACTGCCTAAGCCCTGGAGCGACTACACCCTCCAGAAGGGAGGGCCACGACCTAAGGTTGGTCTCGTACTCCTCAAAAAAGGCCGACCTAAAAGCCAGGGTGTTGTCTACTACTACAGTGCCCCTAGGGCGGCCCATATCATGGCGCAACACTAGTTGATCTACACACTGGAGTAAGGTTATGTTAAGGTCTGGGTCATCTCGATGATGATGTACGAGTTGGCTTGGGTTAAACCTAGCAAGCCTTAGGTCTGCGGCAGCCCTGTCTAAGTCCCTAAACAGGTATGGGTTACCTTGGCCGGAGGGGCCGGCTGCTGCCCCGAACTAAATCCGATCTGCGTCAAGGCCCTGACCAGCCTCAAGAGCCCGCTTACGTCGCACGAATGGCACCTCATCTTCCTCGTCCTGCTCGTCACTATCCGCAGCATCCCCCTCGGGGATAAGCACCAGCTCGCAAGCTACTGGGATAGCCCGCGACCTCCTCAAGGCCAGAGTCTGGCCCGGAGAAATTAACTTACACGCCAGCATCGTCTCATCAGATATGAGCTGGCAGTAGTCTTTTTCACTTGGTGGGAGCCCCGCCAAGGTATCGTATTGACCCCCAAGGGTCACCGATTTGGTCGTCCTCGCAAAAATGGCTGCACGATGATGTTCAAGTCAATACGCGTGAAAATAAATAAAGCAATGTGGTGATTTTGCGAGCTGAGAATAGAGAGAACTTACGAGGACGGTTGAAGTAGTGGTATTCGCAGTTGCGAAACCCCGTCGACATGAAGAACTGGTCTTTGAAGTCGTTGGGGTGGCTGGGCAGCTCGATGACTGCAGGAGAGTTGGGAAAACAGGTCAAATAGTAGAACCCGTCACCTCGCCCTCGTTGATCCGGGCTGGCTTTGAGGTAGAAGAAGAAAAGGATGTCCGCTGGTGTAGGGACCTTCCACTCGTGCCTCACGAAGAGGTACCTCAGTCCCGCTAGCAGACGGTAAGAGTTAGGGGGCAGTTGGAAAGGAGCCAGCTTCACGTAATTCAAAAAATTTGCGAAGTACTGGTCCAAGGGTAGGAAGGCCCCGACCTTGAGGTGTTCGTCGCTCCGAGCCGCGAACTCCTCGTTTAGAGGTGTGCAGCTCCTCTCGCCCTCGATGGGAGGTCGGGCAACAAGAACGCCTGTCCCAATTTTGATGTTATGGGACAGCAGGATCTTGTTGACCCTCCCTTGGGTCGTAATCTTCGAGACCATCCTCTCTGCCTCGAAGAAAGCATCAGGTCCCACCTCGACCTCTTTCTCCACTGTGGGACCGAAGTGGGGGATGGGAGAATCCACAACAATCCCTTTCCCCTTGCTGGCCTGCTGGGATGACAAGCCAGTCGTGCTCTTCTTGGGTATGTTCTTCCTGGGCCCCATCTGGTCGCCTAACGAACAAGAATGAAGAAAATTTTAAATAGGCGTCCTAAAAATAGAAAAGGGAATATAGCGCGAGAAATGATTTTCAAACACGGGCTGAGGTAATCTCATCTCGCGGTGTGTGAAGCCACGCGTTGCCATGGTCACGCGCCCACGTTTCCAACGGATCCCCGATTGCTCGAGATCTGTGTGTCAGGAGGGTCAGGATAATGCTTGCCTTGGAGGGAAAGTTTTAAGATGCAAAACCGCCTAGGAAGCGTGACCCCTAAGCTACCCGGTTTTGCACCCTAGAAACATCACCTTCCCCTTTCCAAACAGGCATTCCCTAAAGCTACCCAGAATAGTTACGCATAAATTATCTTGTCCTAAACATCACATTCCTAGACATGTTCTCATATAGTCGATATTCCTAGGATCAAAACCTATGCACCAAAAACCAGCCAAAAACAACCTACAGTGTGCGACTAAAAAATAAGTTTACCTAACAGAGAAACGGAAAGATCAAAACATGCAACATTCAGAGGACTTACAGTGTTTTTTTCCGTGTGAAATTCGCAAAAAGAGTAGGAATCGGAGACCTGGTGGAGCCTTTAAAGCTCGACTGACGAAGAAACTCTTGTGGCAGGAGTGTAAGGATCTCTGGGATGATAACTGGAAGAAGAAAAACTTCTGAGACTAAAAAGGAGAGAAAATGAGGAAAAAATTTCAAATAAAGGGTGGCTAATACAGAAGATGGCCAACCTTATATATACGTAAGAGACAAAGGAACGAGGACCGTTCGATCAAATTAATGCGAGATACGAGGGTCATAACTCGAGAGGAGAAATGACGACCGAAGGTAGGCTAGGCCATTTAATGCAATTCTCGGAAGCCGAACAGTCGCCAACCATGGTGCTCCACGTGTCTGATACCCGCACAGTGGGCGGGACATGAAGAGTCGAAAGGGAAACTTAAAAGCCCCTGCTGTGAAGGTCACAGATGATGTCATGGGTCACGAGCAGGGGCTTGGGGGGGGGGGGGGGGGAATGTACGCCCTAAATATCCGCGCACTATTGGTGAGCTGGGAAAGGGCCTAATTCGATCCGCTACGTGTAAATCGTCCACCTGGAGCTGTTGTTACGGGCTTCCATCTGTCCAGCCTGAGCTGATTAGAGAGTTAACTACTACTCGGAGGCAGCGGGTCAGTAGTATGGATTTCATGAGCTGACGCTACGTTAAGCTCGTGATGCAACAGAGATTTGACACCCGAATCCTTGTAAAGTCAATCACGTAATGTAAACGTGCATATATCAGACATAACGTGTCTATTCCATTCCTGAATTCTCGGACGCGCAGTATAAATGTGCGTGTTCAGACATCCCACGCCTGATTTGGGCCATGCGGCCCATTATCCCTCCTTACCTATTGATTAGACCACACTTCACTGTAAGGTTTTAGGAATTAATCATCAGTGTCACAGAGATGACGTGAAGGGTAAAGAGATCACGGGATGACCCCATTGCCAACCCAGGTATCCTCTTCCTATTAATACCAAGATCCTGGGTAGTGCAAGGGGTTGGCATATTTTTGTAAAGAAATACTCTGTAAGAAATAGCCAAGAGATATCAATAATATCGACTGGTGGACTAAAGGGATTTTAACCTTCGAACCACCTAAAAAAGAAAGGAGTGATCACCTTCCCATGATATTAATTCCTCAAGTCTATAATTTAGCTATTTTCATATTACGGTTCACCAATTAGCACTAATCCATCATACTTATTCGTATAATTACTTGTTGGCGAAGAACCGCGTCAACACAAGGTATTGATTATCCTGACACTTTTACACCTGCTGCAAAGTTTAACACTCTTAAATTACTACTTGTTGTAGCTGCCATTAAAATTTGGTCTTTATGCCAATTAGATATCAACAATGCTTTTCTTCATGGGGACTTAAATGAAAATGTCTATATGACAATTCCAAAAGGGTATCAACCCAATAGTCCCCTACCAAAAAATGTAGTTTGTAAATTAACCAAAACTCTATATGGCTTAAAACAAGCCCCTAGACAATGGTACTACAAACTTACCACATTTCTTCTCTCTAGTGGTTTTCTCCAATCTAAATCGGACCACACTTTATTTCTTAAGAGCACACCTAATATCTTTATCGCTCTTCTAATATATGTTTGTTGACGCCGTTTTTCGTCAACATAAAATGTAGAGCAATTAAACAATAGGAACTATGGCGCAGAAGAATAATATGGTAGAACAACAAGAGTTTTACGTGGTTCAGCAGTTAAATCTGCCTAGTCCACGAGTCTATGTTATTAAGGCTTTGAGTTTTCTGGAAATCCTTCAGAGATGAATTCCCAGAGTTTTCTCTCAAGATATCAAAAGATCCACCTTTACAAATGTTCATGAACTCTCTATTTATAGAAAGTAATAGAGAGTTCTCAGAGTTCATTCCCACATATATCGGGAAGATACTTCTGCTTATTAATTAAAATAAAGATATTAAATATTGTAACTCCTATATATAAGGAAACATCCCCTGAAGACCAGGGAACAGGTAACAGACTTGTTAATATCCCTTTAATGTTGGGATGTTACAACAATAAATATCTTTACACGTACAGAACGCGTTACATCAGATGACTCATCAAATCTTTGAGGTCAACAACCAGCATCATGTCAGTCAAGGTTTACGGACAGGTTATGAACTGGCCATCTTATTCCAAGACTTGCTCGGAGCAGATAAATTCTATCGAGGTTGTCATGATTCGAGCCTGCACTCTTTAAGCTCAGACTATTCGATCTGAAGGCACTCGGTAATGGATGTACCCCGATGCTATGCCTTTTGAGCCTGGAAAGAATCCCGAGGTTACAAGTCCTCGAGGTTGTCGTCTTGCTTCGAGGGTTTGATATCTGCACCACAAACACTCGTTTTATATATCTCGAGCTCACACTTGACGAGTCCAGCTTTCGAGGTCACAATCTTAGGTCTCGAAATCTGGGTGTAACATTTTGCCCCCTCAAAAGTATTAGTTCGAATCCTATGAAAAGGAAACTTTTGAAATACTTCCTTCGGGAACCATTCCATCAAACATACTCGAGTGTGGACACACGTCAGCTGGGTATTGATCACTAAAAGTACTTGAGTACATTGGAAACCTGCCCACGCCTATCCGTCTGCCATCCTGTATGGTACCATCGAATCAATTGTCCCTGACCGTTGGATCGGATACGAAATATGGCCAACAGCTCAGAACAATTTGGCCTTTGATATTTCCAGGGGCCTATATATACATCCCCATCGTCTTCCCCACTCTACTTTCATTTGTGCTTTCAGAGAAAAAAGAGGAAAAAACCAGAGTTCGATTTGTCCTGGTGCTTGCATGTTCTCCAAACCAAGAAAACAAAATAGCGTTGGCTTATTCGACTCCGTGAGATCGTTCTTGCAACCACTCCTTCGGTCTTCAATTTCTCAGTACCCGCCAACTTCATTGTGTAAGTATCTGTTCTTAACCTCTTATATCTGCATTCATACTATATCTTTGCATGCACGTTTATGCTTCTGTTGCACTTTAGCACTAGGATATTGTTGGTCCATTCATTAGTTTAATATACTAGAACATTTTGGTTGATAACCCATAGATTCAGGTTCTAGCATTATCGATCCCAAACCTAGTTTATGCGCAAAAGACCCAAATATGGCTCTTTCTTTGGGTTTTTGAATTTCGAAGGACATATCTTGCACACCAAGATATTGGGTACAAAATCAAAGTTTTTTTTTTTTTAAAGGAATGCATGATTCTCAAAAATATCACTTTTTGAATAACCGCCACCTTTTTTCCCTGATATATCGGGATTTCCAATAGCATGTCCACCTTCTTTTCTTTCGGTGGACTACTCGTTCTGAGATTAGCCTCATCCTTTGGATCGAGCTTGCCTTGTAGCCTCGATCATTCGAGCTTAGGTATTATTTATCTCATTATTTCTTGCTCGCTTGGCCCTCACCCTTTTGCTTTTTTGTTAGATGCCGCAGAATTCGGGCAAGTGGTGGGTGTCAAAGCTCGCGATTCCTTACTCACCAGTAGCTTCGAGCCCGGAGTCTCCTTTTACTCGGAACCAGTGCTTAATTCAGGAGCACGAACTGAGGCGTGAGCAAGAGGACACCCGAGACCACTTCTGACGTCAGATAGACGAGGTCGAAGAAAGGAAAAGGAAAATACTAAGGGTCGCCCTTTATCCAAATCCGAACACCGAGCCTAGAACGATACCTCTTGACCACTACGCTCAAAGTAACAATCGCCTTCAAGCCGGGTGATCTTCAATTTTCGCTGATGGGGGAACCTTCTACCTCGCAGCCGAGGAGAGAATTTTTTGAAGCCGAGCATTATTGGAGCTCGGTTACATCGCTAGGTCAGATAACTGATATTCTGGCCTTTCACGGCGTAGGACTATCGGGCTCGCTGAGGTGCCGAGCCCCGACCTCCCACGAGCGGAGTTGCCGCGCTCCAGGAGATGGAAATCCTGACAGCAAGCTGAGATATGCAGCTTGGAGCCAGGAGCATATGAAGGCAGGGGCAGTACTGCCCAAGTCTTTTTTCAAGGACTTCACAAACTTTGTTGGGCTGGCCCCCTTCCAGCTCAACACCAATTCTTACAGGGTTCTGTCTGCCCTGAGGTCGCTGTACCACGAGCTGAAGTGGGCAGGACCTTCACCAGAAGAGATTTTATATCTCTTTTGTTTGAAAAACAATCCCTCCCGAGCTTGGGGAGGGGATGACTTCTATTACCTTTCGAGCTATCCCAAGGAGCCAAAGATCTTCGGGGATTTACCCAATCATCCACCAGACTTCAAGAAAGCCTTCTTCTGGACGGATGGCCTTGCTCCATCTAGATATTACTCGTTTAGACGAATTCGTAAGTATCTCAACTTCTTTCTTTTTTGTGCTCGAATTTTGCTTAGGCTCGTATTTAGTTCAAATGTGTTTTCTTCCAGCCAACTACCACCGCCCTACTCCCACCAAGGATATGAAAGAGCATAGAGAAGCTCTGCTTCAACTCCCCTATGGTAGGAGGTCCCTTTCCTATCTCCTGCATGAAGACAAGCTTCGGGCATGCGGCCTTTGGGGGAAGGATCAGTCTACATCTAACTGGTCTAATAAGAAGTACGACCAGTGGGAGCTCGTGCCTCTCCCAACTGACAATTTTCCTCCGAGGAGAAATGCGAGGCCTCCATCTCCAGCTCAGCGTCGCAGGAGTCCACAATCGGGGAATGAGGCCAACGACGAGGCCTCGAGCTTGGGCTCGGATGAACAAGGTACAGTCATCCTTAGCTCGAATTTGTGGACTCCTTTAGAGTGATATTGTGCAAGGACGATAGGAACCATTTTTATGTATGGTCTTGGGTAGATGAGAGGGGTACATAGGTTCGATAGCTAGCTCGGGAAATACGACACCATGTATAGCCTGAACGAGGTATGGAACGAAATAGCCGTCCAATACGAGACTAACGACTATAGGGACCTTTCGAGGTTGACTTCCATCTATAGGGAAGGTACTCCCCCCGCCTCTTTTGAAGATAGGGGAATTTCGTGGTCGCCGATCACAAGCTCGGGGGAGAGTTCCAGTTAGGTTTCTCTCCACTTGTCTTTTTATCCCTTGTCTGTCTACATCATGTTAATTTATTTTATTTTGGGATAATTCATAATGTGGTGTAAATGTGCAGGTGAGATGTACTCCGACCTTGACAACATCCTGGTGAGTGGCGGAGCCAAGAGGAGTAAGCGCCCGAGGGGGTCGCGAAAAACAAACCGGCTTACTAAGGTCCTTAAGAGGACCGAGAAAACGCCACCTCCCCTGGCTCCGACTGCTCTGAGCACAGCTTTGAGTCCACCTACTCAGGTCAAGACTTCCTCCTCGACCTTACCTCGTGTTCCTCCTGCACCCCAAGTCAATCCCATAGTTGGCCCACCTTCGAAGAAACTCTCGTCCTCAAAGACACCGCTGTTTTCAATTTCTACTCATGTTGATGAGTATGTGATCGACAACGCAGCTGGACCCCACTGGGCTACGCTAGGCTCGGACGTTCTGTCCTGGGTGGGTCAGAGTTTTGGCAGCTTCGACGCTCCTCACTGACAGTTTTTGAACAATGCCCAGGACTGCAACACTCTTTACGAGAACAGCATCGAGCTCCATGCTGCAATAATCTTTCATCTCTAGCCATTAGCTGTATTTTCACTTGGTCCATATGCTAATTTGATTTCTTTGTATGCCAGACTCTTGCTGTCTCTGCTCAGCTTAATTATAAGATGAACAACGAGGTCCATTCGAGCATGTCTCTTGCTCCGAAGGCAAAGGATCTTCAACTCAAACTGAGTGACGAGCTCAAGGCAACAAAAGCAAAGGTGGAGGCAGGAGTTGAGGAGCTAAAGGCCAAGACATCCGAGCTTGAAAAGCTGAATGCCCGGCTCGCAGAGCTTGAGAAGGAGAATGCTCGGGCCAAGGAGATCAATACCAAGCTCGAAGAAGAGAAGGCTGCCACTTTCGAGATCATGGAGGGTGAAAAGACTCGTCTTCTTGAAGAGTTTAAGGAGAAGAAGGACCGGGCAGTCGACATGGCCATGTACAGAATCTGGGCCAACAATGTCGACCTCAACACCAACTTCTCAGGCCCTCTTGAAGCAAAGTTCGTGGCTAAATGGCAAGCTTGACTTGATGAGGAGGAGACTGCTCGGGATGAGGCAGAGGGAGCCAGGGGTGATACCGATCCTGAGAAGGCCAAGGAAGATGCTGGGAAGGCCAAGGAGAACGCTCCTTCTTCTTAAATCTTGCCTAGGGGCTGCGTCCCTCTGAATTTATGTTAATAGTTTTTTATGATTGATTTTTTTTTCTTATGCCCCCGAGGCCAAGACAATTTTACAGCTCGTGAAAGAGCTGCCTCTTGAGATATCATTTTTTGACTTTATTTCAATACATTTGCTTTACATTTATTGGGTAGAAATAATTTACGCATTTTATATTAAAGTGTCATATATGCCTACTTATTCATACAAACATAGTTTGGATTTAAGCTCGAGGTTCAATGCATTCATGCACAGTTTGCTCAATATCCGTTTCCGATCTCGTTATTTTATCAAGGTCGGCAATTACTTTTACCATGCACCCGAAAGTACTTATATGGTGTGTAATGCAAATGGTTTAGTTATATCTTACTTTTTTAGTTACTTTTTCTCGTCCTCGGGTAGCTCTCCGAGGTTAAAAGATCGAAACTATCGTTTTGCAAGATACTCCAGCCTTGATCTCGACTTAATGCGAAGTGGGTTTATGCTCCAACTTACCGTCGATTATTTTTAGCTGGTTTGTTCCAAACCTATTAAGGTCGTGCTTAGTTTGTAATCCATACACTTATATTATTCATTTGGTTTGCATATTTGGTTATATCCAAACATTTTTAACTCTTGATAATTTGGTTACGTCCAAACACTTGTATGTTTTTGATAGTTTGGTTATATCCAAACTATCTTAGCTCGCGCATTTGGTTATATCCAAACACTTGTATATTTTTGATAGTTTGGTTATATCCAAACTATCTTAGCTCGCGCATTTGGTTATATCCAAACACTTGTATATTTTTCGTATATGCTATTTTATTTTTTCAAGCCGATGGTATATGTACCACTAATGCCCCTTAATATCCTATGATTGTGATCATAGGTTATTCAATTAAGAGAGATTGCAAAAAATACAACATATTAAAACGAAATCAAACTTTATTCGAAAAATTCAAAAATAGAAAAATAGTACAGATAAACAAGCATGGTTATAAGCGACGTCCTTCCTACACTATTGATAGTAAGGTCGCAAGTGTTTTCCATTCCATGCTTGTGGTACCCCACTTCCATCCAATCTTGCCAACTTGTACACGCCGGGTCGGATGACTGATTCTATCTGATAAGGTCCTTCCCAATTTGGCCCGAGCATGACAGCTGTTGGATCCCATGTTGCCAAGAATACATGCCTCAGCACCAAATCTCCTACGCCGAATTTTCTATCTCGAACTCTTTTGTTGAAGAACCGGGTAGCTCGTTGTTGGTATGCAGCATTTTTTAATTGAGCTTCGTTCCTTCTTTCTTCGATCAGGTCCAGAGTTTCTTCGAGATGAGAGTGGTTCGAGGTTTGATCATAAGCAAGGGCTCGGATTGTGGGAATTTCGACCTCGATTGGCAACATAGCCTCGTAACCGTACGCTAGAGAGAATGGGGTATGTCCTGTTGATGTACGGGCCGTGGTCCTATACGCCCATAGAACTTGGGGCAATTCTTCGGGCCATCTTCCTTTAGCTTCTTCCAACTTTTTCTTTAGCGAACTCTTTAAGGTCTTATTTACAGCTTCGACCTGGCCATTCGCCTGGGGATGGGCCACCGATGAGAAGCTCTTTATTATCCCATTTTTTTCGCAAAAGTTGGTAAACAGATCGCTGTTGAATTGGGTACCGTTATCGGACACAATCTTCCTTGGCATCCCATATCGTCATATGATGTTCTTCACCACGAAGTCAATGACTTTCTTCGAGGTTATTGTCGCAGAAGGTTCGGCTTCAGTCCACTTCGTGAAGTAATCTACGGCGACTACTGCGTATTTTACTCCGCCCTTGCCAATCGGCAGTGAGCCTATGAGTTCAATTCCCCAAACCGCAAATGGCCACGGGGAGGTCATCATAGTTAGCTCGGATGGTGGAGCTCGAGGAATTGTGGCGAACCGTTGGCACTTATCACACCTCTTGACGTAGTCAAACGAATCTAATTTGATGGTAGGCCAGAAGTATCCCTGACGTATGATCTTCTTGGACAGGCTATGCCCCCCGGTATGGTCTTCGATCTCGTCCTTCAATTGCCTGCACTCATCAGTAGTGTGTCCAATATCTCTGTGAAATCAATAGTATTTACTGGAGTCTCTCTTGGACTTTTGGTTTCTTATGGGGTTTGGACGCCTGAAAGGTACCTGGTTTTCGTTAGCCAGGTAAATATTCTCCCGAGACTCATTGAGCTCGGTGTACACCTTGTACACGGAGAAATACCTTTCCCCTTTCTTCTTCTTTCCCCCTTCCGCCTCGGGGTTACTTCCTTCATTCTTCTTCCTTTTGGAAGGGTTTTTTGCAGGGGGTTTCGAGGCTGATGGGTCTACCGAGGTCGAGGCAGAGTTTATGTTTGTCATTGTAGTTATTGGCTGAGAGGTCATATTCAGTGTTGACCTCGCCTCTTCTACATTGACAAACCTCTGAGCTCGCCTATTAAACTCGGTTATGGAACTCACATGCTTCCTCTGCATATCTTACCAGAGGGGACTTCCCGGTATTACCCCAGCTTGGACGGCCATTAAATGACCGCTGTCGTCTACATCACGAGCTCGGGCGACTTCCAGATTAAATCTTGTAAGATAGCTTTTCAGCGTTTCATTTGGTTGTTGTCGGATGTTGGTCAGGGTCGATGCCTCGGGCCTTATCCCAATCATGGCTCTAAATTGCTTCTTGAAATCCATTGACAGCTGATCCCAAGAAGTGATTGAATGCCTCTTATATTTTTCGAACCAGCTTTTTGCTGGTCCTGTAAGTGATGCTGGGAACAACATGCATCTAAGCTCGTAACCCACATTACTTGCTCTCATTATAGTGTTGAATGTACTTAAGTGACTATATGGGTCAGATTTCCCTTCAAAAGGTGGGACATGAGGAATCTGAGACCCCTGAGGGAACGGAGTGTTGGAAATGTGGGGAGCGAATGGTTCGAGCTCCTCATCAGAATCTTCGTCCCGATTCTGACCTCGCTCATTGTGTAAGAGCCTAAATGCTCTTTCCAGTTGATCGATTCTTTCCTGAACTGGATCCATAGGGGGTCTCGCCTGAAATTGGTTATCGTTGATCACAATTCCAGGCTCACGCCTTCGCATGGGATCCTTGCGTCCATTTAGGCGATCTCTCAGGTCTGGGTTCGAGGGATTACCACTACCCCGATTTTGATTCAGGTGTTCCCGGAGGTCAGGGTGGTTCCTTTGGTTCCCAGTATTTCTATGTCCTTGATCATACATACTGACTGATCTGGTGTCCCCTGAGTCATTGTTGGCGAGGCTCGTCGCATGATTGTTTCAAGATGGATTCCTTTCAAGCTGCCTCGTCTCTATAGTACGAGATCGAGACATTTGGCTTCTCGTAGGCTGGGCGCCTCTCCATTCTCTAGCAGCTTCTCGATTCCCCTGCTTCCGTCCAGCCCGCCTTTCCCTATCACCCTGAGTCGGTTGTGTGTTTCTCCGAGGCGGTGAGGGATATCTTATTAGCGATGGTGGCTGCCACCCATTTCGGGGTCTGGATGGTCTAGAGTTTGCCTGTGCCGGCTCGGTAACATTCTGTGTGTTACTAGGATTCTGAGTCTGAGCCTCTGCAGGGGCTCGGTTATTCTCAGTTTCAACTGGTAACTCAGCAGTTGAGTTAACTGGAGCTCTAGCCCGGGTGTTTCTTCAGGGCCTCGAGGGAGCAGGTTGTTCTGTCGGTGGCGAAGGTTGCTCTGTTCTTCTTGTGGCAGCGTTTTTGCGAGGTCGCCCACGAGGCCTGCGGGGAGGAACATGAACGTCCCTCGAAGGTGGGGCTTGGACCTCAGGCGAACGTTGGGGCTGAGCTGCCTGCGCCTCCGCAGCTAATCTAGCCAGCTCCTCGTTACGCTTCTTGGCCTCAGCCAACTGTTTTCTTAACTGTCGATTTTCGAGTTCCACAATGGGGACATACCGCTCGGGATTATAATACATGTCCTTGTCGTCCCTGGGAGCCGGAGGTTCCGGAGGTCCTCGAGAATCGGAGGACTCACTTCTCTCTTCTGGTTCTGGATTCGTCATCGGCTATTTCCCAGGGCGACGTGGATAATTTTCTTCAAGAATATTCTGATCATTTGCAGCCATAGCTAATCAGGGATTGCACTGCTTAAGGCTCTCAATGAAAGCACCAAACTGTTAACGCTGTTTTTCGTCAACTTACAATGTAGAGCAATTAAACAATAGGAACTATGGCGCAGAAGAATAATATGGTAGAACAACAAGAGTTTTACGTGGTTCAGCAGTTAAATCTGCCTAGTCCACGAGTCTATGTTATTAAGGCTTAGAGTTTTCTGGAAATCCTTCAGAGATGAATTACCCAGAGTTTTCTCTCAATATATCAAAAGATCCTCCTTTACAAATGTTCTTGAACTCTCTATTTATAGAAAGTAATAGAGAGTTCTCAGAGTTCATTTTCACATATATCGGGAAGATACCTTTGCTTATTAATTAAAATAAAGATATTAAATATTGTAACTCCTATATACAAGGAAACGTCCCCTGAAAACCAAGGAACGGGTAACAGACTTGTTAATATCCATTTAATGTTGGGATGTTACAACAATAAATATCTTTAAACGTACGGAACGCGTTACATCAGATGACTCATCAAATCTTCGAGGTCAGCAACCAGCATCATGTTAGTGAAGGTTTACGGACAGGTTACGAACTAGCCATCTTATTCCAAGACCTGCTCGGAGCAGATAAATTCTATCGAGGTTGTCATGATTCGAGCCTACACTCTTTAAGCTCGAACTATTCGATCTGAAGGCACTCGGCAACGAATGTATCCCGATGCTATGCCTTTCGAGCCTGGAAAGAATCCCGAGGTTACACGTCCTCGAGGTTGTCGTCTTGCTTCGAGGGTTTGACATCTGCACCACGAACACTCATTTTATATATCTCGAGTTCACACTTGACGAGTCCAGCTTTCGAGGTCACAATCTCAGGTCTCGAAATCTAGGTGTAACAATGTTGATGACATTATTATTACTTCAAATAATGATGCCGCTGTCTCTGACTTTAAAGGCACATTACATGCAGTTTTTCAATTAAAAGACCTTGGCCCCTTACGTTTTTTCTTGGGTCTTGAGATTGGTCGTTCTACCAATGGTATATCTATGTCTCAACGACCTTTTACCTTACAGTTATTGAGTGATACAGGTTGGGTGCAAAACCTACCTCCACTCCAATGGAGCCTAATGTCAAACTCAGCAAAGATGAAGAGGAGCTCTTATCTGACCCCACCTTGTACAGAAGTTTAATTGGTAAACTCATCTATTTAACAATTACTCGTCCTGACATTTCTTTTGCTGTCAATAAGCTAAGTCAATTCTTCGCCACTCCCAGGACTCCTCACCTCCATGTTGCGTATCGTATCCTTCAATATCTAAAAGGCACACCTGGCTAAGGCCTCTTTTTTTATGCTAAATCTACTGCTCATATCAATGCTTATGCTGAAACTAACTTCAATTGTGAAGATCTATCTCTAAAGATTTTTTTTTCAGATGTAGATTGGGCTTCTTGTAGTGATACCAGACGGTCTGTATCTGGTTATTGTGTCTTCCTTGGACAATCTCTCATTTCATGGAAATCTAAGAAGCAAACCACTGTCTCTAGATCGTCAGCTGAAGCAGAATACCGGGCTATGGCCAATGCCACATGCGAGATCACTTGGCTTCTTTCCTTGCTGAAGGACTTTGACATTCAGCACGCTCATCCCGCCATTCTCTATTGTGACAACACTGCTGCCATACACATCGTAGAAAACCCGGTGTTCCATGAAAGGACGAAGCACATTGAAATCGATTGCCACCTTATTCGTGAAAGAATTCAGGATGGTTCCCTCAAACTTATTCATGTTCCCTCAAAAAACAATCTTGCTGATGTTCTAACAAAACCCTTATTTCCAAATCAATTCCTTGAGTTAATCTCCAAGATAAATGTCAAAAATTTATACAGTTCATCTTGAGGGAGTGTATTAGGAGTTATAGTTATAACTGATTTTTTGGTTATTTTTCTATTGGGTTTGTTAGTTTTGTAATTCTTGGGCCTATATATATTCTGCCCAGATTCATTAATTCATTAATAAAGAAGGTTGTTTTTTTATTTTTCTTTGGGCCTTTCTTTGTAATAAAGGTAGGCAGTAACACTTTAGAACCTATTTTTAAATAAAAAAGATAAGAAAGTGGGTAAGAAAAATGAGGATACGGTGAAATTTTGATTGTCCGAAATTTCCCCCTTTAACCATGTAAATATTATTGCTGAGCTATTTTGTAATTAAAAAATCTAAAAATTGTTTTATTTAAAAAGTTTTATTAAAGTTAAACTAAGAAGTGGCTCGTTTTCTTTTAGCTTTAAAATCTCCTCTCGCCAGCCCTAGTTTATCTTATTAAAAACAAAGAAACACATCATCACCATCCCCCTCAATCCCATCCACAACCAACAACAACACCACCACCACCACCACCACCACCACCAATGTTTATAGTATTACTATTTTAGGCAACATCAATAACACGAACAACAACAACAACAATAATGGAGATCAAATTCGACTGTCAAAGGCTAACTCACTTATCTGACCCAAACAACCCTTACTCGAAACCCTTCATTCAAATCCTTACCTCAATCATACAAGTGGTTCAAATGTTCACAGTTCCACAAAGACAATTGAGCAAAACACCTTGGAGGCAACCCTCAATAGAACAGAGGAATCTCAACTCAAAGAGGATTCAAACGCATAAATATTATATCAACCAAGAAAATTTATAGGCACAAAAATCCTGTAATCCATAAATAGAGAAATCAAACTTAGGCAGGGGTAAGGAATACAACAAAATCCTCAAACCCATATAAAGTTCATTTCAAACCTATAAAAAATTTAAACAAGAACATAGCATTGATCGGGGTGGAGGCTGTACAACTAAATCTAGGCAAGGGCGGCGGCAGGGGTAGTGTTGAGCTGGCTGTGCGGCATTGAGACAACTGGGGTGGCCTCTGAGATCTGACAAGCTCACTACAATGGGGCTAGGCTCGCAACGACAATGGGCTCTGAACCTAAAAACAAGTGATTTTCATCTTCTTTTGACCTCTAAAATGAATTTATGGTTAATTGCAATGCAAAAATCTCGATTTGAATTGTTGATGTCTACTATCCTGCTATATACAAAGCACCTTCAAAATTTTTAAAAATAAACTGGTCACCGCCCAAAAACAATGACACATCATCTTCCCATATTGGCGTTCAAAATTCACCAACAATGGCAAAATAAAGTTTATGATTTGTGCCAATTTTGATATGGCTGCTTTCCCCACCGTTTCAGCATATGCATGGAGCTTGCTGCTGTAAACAGCCCCAATGCAGCAATGACCAAAATCGTAGCATTCTCAATGTTTCGATAATAGCCTCCCTGTGAGAAAAACATTGCAACAGCAAAAGTCAATAAATGGTGGTAGGTTCAGAAGTTGTTCTAGGCTGTTTGTATTGTAAGTCGTCAAAATAAGTTGATCAAGTTTGGATTTCCTTTTTTCATTTTTTTTTTGGATTTGACCACAATAAATGCCTTCACTCAAGTGACCAAAGATAGAGAAACGCACTTGCACCAGAAAAAACAGAATTGTGACATTTGCAGGGGCTTGAGAAAGGGTTATCATCCCTCCACGCAACTCATTGGGGACATACCTGAGAACAAGAGGTCACAGGAAGACATGGAATCAAACTTCATATGACAATGAAAGTCAAATGTGATAACGAAATGAGTATATGTTTTTTGCTTGTAAGAAGAAAAAAAAGGGAAAGAACTCTTATTCAATGTACATGGTCCTTAATCTGGCAAGTGAAGGCAAAATCAGACCAACAGAAGCATTAAACAAGCAAAATAGCATCACTAAAACTTCAATTTCCTGCAAATTAGGAATAAAAAATTATAAACTCAATAGCTAAAAAATAATTAATTATTGCATTCTTAATATTCAAAACATGATTCATACCTGATAATCATAAGCTGTAATACACAATACCATCCCTGCTACAATAAATGCACATGCTAAGTAATCCTCGGTTCTGAGAGATGATAGTCCACCGGTAATCCATGGAAATAATGTGCTTCCTAGCATTCTTGAGCCCAAAAGACATGGAAATATCAAGCCTAGGTGCACTTCTCGTCCATCAGCCTAAACCAAAGACATTTGACATAAATTTATGGAATTCAAAACTTGAGACTTCTTGACAAAATTAATGGTTGAGAAACTCCTAAATATTAAGACAAAAGCCAAGACAAGACAATCTAATCACTTGAGTTTTGCAAGCAATTCTTGAAATGGTTACCATACCACCACAGTTGGAGCCCACAGAATCCAGAAGACTGCATAGGAAAAGTGAAGGCAAGCCTGTGCCCAAGCCAGCAACCATATCCTTTTATCTGTCAACTAACCAAAAATATCATCAATAACTCAATTTATCTCGACCCTTTCAAGCAGCGATTAAATAATCTTTCTTCAACAACAACAACAATGGCATTTGTGCAAAAATCCCCTTGGCATCTCATTTCAATAAAATAGACAACCAGTGTACTATGTACATTGAGCAAGTAAGCAATGTAGTTCAAGTAAAGAACCACCGGAAAGTGAGATGAACTTATAAATAGCACATAACTCTCAGCCTTACCGCCAATAATACATGTGGAGAAAGAAATCTTATACTCCTTGAAAGTTGCTGTTAGAGGGGCTTCTGCCCATCCCTCAGTTATACAAATAATACCTATCATTGCAACAACAACAGCTACGGTCGAAGGTGACAAAATGTTTTTCTCTAAATTATTATCAATTAACCAATTTGAAAGGATTTGACTTCCAATTAGAGAGGCAGACTCAAAAAAACTCATCAGCCAAAATGTTTCATTCAGAGTATCTCGTCTGTGCCCTTGCTGCAAAGATAAAACATATGCACACCATTATATAGGGAAGAGTAACTATTTCTGCAGTAGAAATATAAAAGCACAAAAACCCACAATTTTTCTACATTTTATTGGAGAAATGAAAGGGGAATCAACGTCAATGTGATAAAAGAAAACCCGACTAAGTCATGCAAACCAAAATTAAAGAATGATACTCATTAACAAACCTTTTCATGCTGAACTACCATCCAGGTCTCAAAACTGAACGAAAATATGGAAGCCGAGAGTGATAAACAAATACTGGCCACAAAAATACTTGGATGTGCAACAATTCTCTTCAATAAGGCAATAAAAAGGTGTAAGATGCAAAAGAGCAAACAAACTTTCTTTTGTCCTCTGCATAAAACACAAGATAAGATAAATAAATATTTAAGTTTATAAATGCCCTATCGGTCAATTAAACATAACTTAAAAAACGGAAAATAAAATAAACATTATGAGATTCATCACCAAGAACAGCAGTTACTTAAAAACATTAACCTTAAGTTATTAACAAAACAGATTACGTTCTGAATATGATGAGATGAGCATCCTCACCTCAAATAAATTATCCAAATAAAGTTCTAAATTTTCTGGAAGCGAGAAAAAAAGGTTTCAAAATGCAAATTCTAATATTACTAATGAATACGATTAGAAGTTGACAAAAGCATTGATCAAGAAAATAGATGAGGAAACTTACATTAAATCTGATATTACTCCTAAGAAAGTACCAAAGAACAGAGCGGCTCCAGTTCCTACACAGAGAGACAATACTATCTGTTCTCTACTCACACCGTAATATGCAAGCTCCATTTCACCAAAAACTGACCACAATCCTTCAGCAACTGGCAGCAGTGATTTATAAATATAACATCATTAACAAAGGAAAACAAATTGAAAACCTAGAACTTGTACTCTGCTTTTCTGTTTGGTTGACGAGAAAATTTAAGAAAAGAAAGTACAAGAAATTTCAAAAACCTCAAATCATCCAGCCTAACTGCTTGCGAAGCTCAAACTTTCATTTCATTATCATATCAATTCAATTCAACTTTCAAAGGTTAAAAAAACTACCTACATTTCCTACATTTTATTGGACAACCCCAACATTTAGTGCGAGCGATCAAAAGGTGAATTTAAGGAAGTGTGCACACACCTGAAGCAAGAGAGTAAATGAGGATAAAGTTCCTCTGTAAACGAAGAAAGGAAGAAGAAGACGAGGACGAGACTGCAAGGTCGAAAACAACAGGAGTTCTACTGCCGCTGCTGAGATTCCTTGAGGCGTAAGGGAGTAGAACGATCGAGACGACGCAGGCCAAGATTAAGAGAGTATACAGCGATGGATTTGGCTCCCAAAGGACGATCTCAATAACCACCGCCATTGATTCTCTCTCCTGAAAACTATGGTTAAAGTTTGGATCTCAGAGAAAGAAGTCCGACAGAGACATTTTTGGAGCATGAAGTTGGGAAGAGTGTAACTGCACATGGGTTCCCTTTTCTGTAATCCAAATATATTCGAACCGAGCTAATGAGACCCGAACCGACCCGATTTCAATGTTGATAAGGCGTTAATTGTAACGACGCAGTTTTGGAGCTTCCAATGACTTTTACGGATCATGAATATTTCTTTCTTTCTGAAAGAAAAACGATTAAAATTTGATTCTAGTTGTATTTTAATATTAATTTAAACTTTTTTGTTTCTTTCTTGTTAAATTTTAATTTAAAAAAAAGCATATTTTTCACAGGCCCTACATTCAATATTGATGTAAAATATAGATTCGTTTTTTTCAAGAAAAAGGTGGCAAATTTGTCATTTTCAAAAACAAAAAAAAAATTGTGTTGTTTTCATCTTCGAGTGGTTTATGAGAATGAATATCATAAATAGTAAGTTATTTATTTAATGTGAAATAATTGCAACTAAAGTGTAGGGGTTAGTAGTTGGGTATTTTGTCAATTTCAATAAGAAAAACTAAAAACTTGCTGATAAGGAGGAGGAGGAGGGGATGTTGATTAATAAGCCTGAAGTTATCTCACTCGCTCTCTTCGTCTGGTGATGCATGTTTTGGTGGGGCATCATTTTCTACTCCGTCCGAGGCAAGTGTTTCCCGTAAATCGGCATGAAGAAATGACCCAAGCACTCCCTTATGCTGCACAATCTTCCATTATTTTCATTCGTATATAAATATTATACATTACAAATATAGTTCAGTTCAACCTTTCTTCCTTCCTTCCAAGTTATCTTTTACTTTCTTTGAACTAAAAATATTCTAAATTGAGAATTTTTTCTTAAAAAAAGCAATATAAGTTTCATGTGGTAGAAGAAAAGTTGAAAAAACTCAAATCCAAACAATCACAAAGTAGATATATCTTGACTTGTACTTCATTTCTCAATATTATTGATTTGCTCAATACTTTCTCTTTCAGAACTTCAAGTACACGTACGTGTACCTGGTAATGAACTTGCTTTTCTAAATCATGAAGAAGAAAAACATAATAAATTATTGTTAACTAGTAATGAGTAAGACAAAAGATTATATGCCTTGTAATATACGCTCCCATCTTTTTTATTTGTTATTCACACCAATGTTAAAACACCCATTTCAACATTTTTAAACCTTCAATGAAAATGACTTATTTGGAATGAGGTACTTGGCAAGTAAGGACCCATAATAAAATAAGAAACACCGTACCTAAACCAATAAAGAATTATAAAAACTAGGAATAGATTGGGATAATTCTAGTGCCATATACACATATATGTTTATTTTATCAGAAGCTATAAACACTTAAATATGTACTTGTAATAAAATGGGGCTAATTCTTTGAAACCTTCTTCTCCTCGTGAATAGCGGTCATCTACTGCTGTAGAAGAAGCTCCCATGGTACTAAAGGGTGTAGAAGGCATAAAAGCGCCAATTATTGCTTGTCATGAATTGGGGACAAAGGCATGTTACTGAAAACAACACGATGTTGAGATTTAATCTTAATGGCAAACACATAACTTAATCATAAATCAATGTTAGTCCCTCCAAGTTTATTATTTTCGACTGATTTTTTATACTTACTGTTTGCACGTCATGAAATAGCTAGTTTTCTAGCACAAGTGATTTCTACCCCTAGAAAATGTTCACTATGATTTTGCATAAACCAACAACTAAGGCAATGATAAAAAAAGGAAAAAAGAACTATATAATAGCTGTTAAGTACACACCTAGTTACTTCAATGGGTCCCTACTCCAACTTATGTCACATCTGCGCCTTCAGTGATTAGGCTTTAGTTCTTCAAGTTTTCTGCTGAAAACCATAGTTGAAACTTAATTAGATGGGCATAAATAGCTGAGCTAGAAAAAACAATGAAGCTGAAATCTTCACTATTTCTATCTGCCAAAAGAGATGGCAATCTTGAAAGTAAATTATCACCTCTCATTCTCTGCAACTGGTTGGTTTTGTGCAAATGTCTTCAGAACATCTTGCTTTCCAAATTCACAAGCATCTGTAAATCCCTATAAACCAATAAAGCAAGCACTCAACATGATTCTTACACTTTGTACAAAAAACACCAAAAGAATACTCCATAGAAATTATTAAGCTACATCTTTAGAAAATTTTTATTTATCACTTCAAGTTTTAAAATACAAAACAGAAGATGAAGATGGTTCTTTGAAAATCTGTAGTTTATGAAAAGAACTCAAATTTGCTTACACCAGATTCATCTTCCATCCACCCAGGAATGCTTTCAGAAAGAAGTGAGATATAACGCTCCATAGCCATCTCTGGAGTCATTTCAGCAAGCTGTTGCCAAGCGTTCCTTGCAAAATTTGACCAGTTTCCCCCATCATTTAATCAGGCAGACGTCCCCATAACTTATTAAAAAGTACTAAAGCTGTTATGTAAAACTAAAGGGATAGGGCATATAATGCATTTGTGATTTAAGGCTGAACAACATTATTTAATCTTATAGCACTTTAAGAATGTGTTCCTTAAATCCTTTTGTAGCATAATTTATAGTCGTTTTGAATTTCTTACATACCAGGTTGCTGATAAGTCTGCTTCACAGTTAGATTGTCACAAAATCATTTAATACTACCGACAGTGGGGGAGGACCGGAGGAATATAGAGATGACTTATCTCTAAGAGACGCATACAAATTGAAAATAACAACTCTTACTTGTCAGTTTAGTAAAATATATCCCATCTCTTCTTTTATACAACTAACCCCACAAGTTTAAGAATATCAATTTGTCATTAAGTACTTTTTTTTTTGTAGCTATTGTCATTAAGTACTTGAATGAGACAATTTAACTTTTTGGTTCTTTCCCACTAAACTAAGATTATAAGAAAAGATTTTACCTGGTAAAGATTTAAAATGTCATGAATGCGGTATAAAGGATTGACAGATATTAATAAGGTCAAAATACTAGACAGTCAACTAAAGAAGGTTAAGGCGAAGTTGAGAAGTACCATTTTGCTCTAGCAAAAAAATTCAACGCCATTGGTTGGGGATCTAGGCAAGGCCCTTGAGTAGCAATCTTGTAAAGCCCATACAACTTCATCTTCACATCATTACTAAGCGCTGAAACTCTATCTGCATTACTAGAAGATCCAACATAGGTCATTGCCGCACCGAACAGCCTCTCCAACTCAGTTCTTTCTACTCCCACCCAATCATCCTCTTCATCAAACAAACGCCCCTTTGCATCATCAGCTCCATTAGTTTCTACTTCATCAAACTCTGTCACCTCAATCTCGTCACATTTAGCCAGACCCACTTCGTCATTGGTGCTCATACACTCTTCAATCTCTTCAATTATATCCCTCTCAGAACTTCCATCGAACAAGTCATCTGTTCTCTCATTGATCCCACCCTTTTCTCCATAACTTTCTTCCTCAACAACATTCTCATCTTCTCCTTCAGTCTCCAAAACGTTTTGTATTTCTGAAGACCCAAACTCACCATCGGGAAATTCCTGAACGGCAAAACTCTTCTTCTCCAGTACCAGCCCAGCTTCAGATTCCTCAACCTCACAAAATTTTTCAACAAACCCAACTCGCTCCTCACTATTTAAACCACGAATATCCGATTCAACCGAGAACTTACACTCAAAAAAACCCAGTTCGCCATCACCAGTAGGAGGAGGTGAAGAAATGAGCTTACCAATAATGTAACAGAGCAGAGTAGTAAGAAGAATGGTAGACACAAACTCGAGAAAAAGCTCCATGATCCTTGCACAGAGAAGAAGAGTTTAGGTAAGAGATGAGAGATTTTGTTGGCAAAGAAAAACGATTAAAGAAAAAGAAAGAGTGAAACTGTGAAAAGAGAAGAAAAAGAAAAGAGAAGGATTTTGCAAAACAGAGCAAAGTATATTCCAACTTTGCATAGTTTCTTCATACGTGTCGGTCCAATTTTTGCTGTCAAGCTTTTACAAAATGAGGTGTGTGCATCACTGTTATTTCAAAATTGAAAACGACTCTTCTGCTAACTGCTAACCGATAAAAAAGAATGCCAAAAGAGTTTTTTCTTTTTCTTAAAAAAAGAAAAATGATTTAAGAAAAAAATAGCTGAACTTTTGGTTTAAGAACTGTTTAAGATGCTTAAGCACTCTAATGAGAGCTACTTTGAGTGAAGGGTTAACGTACCGAATATCAATATATGTACAATTTTGTTCATTCACGCAAAGCTTTTCACCTATGCTATTGTTTCGAGTTCTTGGTATAGGGGAATTATTTGTAAACTAAATCTGATAAATGGAAACAAGTAACAACTTCAGCAATCAGCAAGTCACAAAGCAGAGACTGAGTCTACAGATATATATATATATATATATATATATATATATTTAAATATTATATATATTGTTTAATTAATACTTATGTAACTTAAATTCAAATTAATTTAAATATTTATTATATAGTAACAACTAAGAAGATATTTATATTTATAATATCGGTATCTCTTAAATTACAAAATTACTATAAATTTATTTGTATAATTTTTGAGAAATTATTTTTTGAATAAATAGTATTTTTGCCCCCGAACTATGACCATAGTATGATCATGCCTCCTTAATAATTCGCGATGTTAAAAATTCACCCGAACTATGCCTGTTACTAAAATATGAGACTTCTGTTAGATTTCGTCCTATGTGGCTAACAGATTGATGACGTAGCATATTGTCTGTTGATGTGGCAGTTAGGGCTGGCAATTCGTGTAAATGTGTCAGATTCGTGTCGACACGATTATGACACGACATGATTAAGGTAAACACGAACACGACACGATTATTAAACGTGTCAAAAATACGAACACGAACACGACACGATTATTAAACGGGTCAACACGACACGAACACGATAATACGATTATGGAATGATTAATCATAACTATACAAAAAAAAATCATAAAACCTATGTAAAGTATTCGTGTTATTGTGTCTGACACGATTATGACACGACACGATTATTAAATGGGTCAACACAATTATGACACGACACGATTAAGGTAAACACGAACACGACACAATTATTAAACGTGTCAAAAACTCAAACACGAACACGACACAATTATTAAACGTATCGTGTTCGTGTTTACCTTAATCGTGTCGTGTCGTGACCCAAATTGCCACCCCTAGTGGCAGTGCCATGTGTAGAATAATTATCAATTTTGCCCCCGAACTTTGACCATTACCAAATTATACCCATTTTATAAAAAATATATTTTTTTTCTTAAAAATAATAATTCATTCCTTAATAAATAATTTTTTTTAATTATCAACAAATAACTCTTTTTTACTTTTTCTTAAACAATATTAATTAAAACTATTTTAGAATGAACATTTAAAATAAATACTAAAACAAAGAAAAAAAATTTAATTAAAAAGATCATAGTTTGGGGGACAAAAATGCTATTTATTTTTATTTTTTTTATAGTAAAATTAAAGGATGTAGTCTCGAGATTGTAGGTGAACTATTATAAATCACCACAAATTTTCTCCTATTTTTTTTATTTATATTTGACAAATCAAACTTAAATATACACTTCAAGATAGTTTTAGTCAAATTTATTTTCAATATTATCAAAAACATTCATATTTTAATTCATATTTTAATTATATAAAATATCTAATATATTAAAATAAAATAAAATTTTAATTTATTTTTCTAAAATTAATATCCCGAGTTAATGATAAAAAATAGTTAAATAATTTTGGAGGATTATATGGTAGGGGCTTAAAAAAAGCCTCACCGGTAGTGATTTTTTGTATTCTTAATCCGTGAAAAATTTTCAGTGCGATTTTTTTATGATCGTGTATATTGTAGTTATTTAGAGCATCCTGCAAATTTTCAGAAAATTCCGAATAATTTACAGTACTGAAAACTAGGTTCAAACATGTTGTTTTCTACACACATAAAAAAATTAGTCAAGCGTGTAACAACCTGTTTTTAAACTAGTTTTCGACACTGTAAATTATTCAAAATTTTCTAAACATTTGCAGGATGTTCTAGATAATTACAATATATACGGTTATTAAAAAAAAATCGCGTCGAAAACTGTTCATAGGTTGAGAACACAAAAAAATCTCACGGGTAGGATTCTTTTTAAAGCCCCTACCATAGAAATTTCCAACAATTTTAACTAATTGAAAAACTTTAAAAAAATATATGTATTATTATTTAATTTATTAAAATCTTAAGAAAAAAAATAAAATTAATAATGCCTTAGATTTTAATTTTAAACTTAGTTTTTAATTTTTAGAAAATTAATATTAAATTTTGATGGTATTAAAAATTTATATAAACACAAAGTCATATTAATACTCTCCATAAATTCTTTCAACTTAATATTGTGATGTTCCTTTAATGCTTATATTACATTAATTTGTAGAGTTTAAAGTTTGACTATCTTATTCTTATTATTATGTACGTATGTATACATAAAATAGTTCAAAAATATAAAGATGTTAGGATATATTTGGTGATTGTTGGTATTAGATTTCATTTTCAGTACTATAAAAGAGCACGAGGTAAAAATTGGAACATCTATTGTTGTTAACGTTATGCTTGAGTATTAGACTAAAGCCTTCACCTAAAATACGAGCTTAAAGAGTCGGTAGCAAAGCCAGGACTTAAGTTTAGAGGGAGCGTAAATTTCCAACAAAATTTTTAATGCTTTTTTTTTATTTTTTTATTTTTTATGGTTTGTTCACTTAATTTTTAGCAATGTAACGTTTGTGTTCATAATTTTGCTAAATGGTTTTGTTGTCTAATGTATCTGTATAGGTGAATAATATATTATAAATATACTACTATAGATATGGATATAGCTATAATAAATATGTACAGGAAAATAATTGAATCCAAAATGCTCTCTGTCTCTAATGCTTCATTATATACGGTTATCTATATATTCTAAAGGTTATTCATCTAATATATGGATGGGACATCAATTAGTATAAATACTAAATGTAATCATAAATTTGACTCAAAGGGAATGATTGTTCATACATTTTTATAAAATTATCTTTTTTTTTAAAACATAAAATGGTGGATTTAGTTGTTTCCCATTATTATAATATTCGAAAATATTTGTTTCCATTTATTATACTTTTCGGAAATGTTTGGTTTCCTTTATTATAATTTTCAGAAATATTTGATTTCTTTTTTGTGAATTTTGGCTTCCTTATTGTCTCATTTTGCTTTTAAAGGAAAAAAGTATGTTGCAAATATTCGGTACTTACCTAAAGTTGTTTTTGGAATATTTGCTTATATATTTTTTGTGCAGCTCAAGGATTGCAATCAGGAAACTGGTTCTTAATGTCATTAATTATTGTTTCCTTTTTTAGCTTGTTTTTTATCCGACACAGGTCTAAGCTGTCCCCACCGATATCGCATCTGTCGGATCAGCATTTTCTAAAAAAGGCAACTCTTCATCAATCAAGAATAACTACTGTGATTCTTGCCTTTATTAGAAGAATTATTTCTCTGCCTTTGTGAGCACGAAAAAGACTCTATAAATAAGGCTCTAAAGGCAGTGAGAAAAGTGAACTCTTTGGTGCATTATTCGTGAGCTTTATTGTAATATTTGTGAGAGTTCGTCTTTGTATTTAAGATCATAAGTATTCACGTGATCTTGTAGAATTGTGGGTTTAGTTTTTAGTGGTGAGTTTATACCATATTCATGAGTGAATACACATTGTAATTTGAACACAACATTTATAGTCTTCGAGAGAAGATTTTTACAAGCCTTGCATCGGGAGAATGCAAGCACTCGCTGGCCATTGAAGGGAGTTCAAGTGGTTGAGCGTTTCAATCAAGATCAGATTAGTGAAGAGAAGTACAACAAGTTGCGGCAAATCTCAAGACGAAGTCTTGTTTTGTTTAAGTCAATGTTTTTGTACTTGTGATTCTTTATTAATTGGTTTTATTCTCTGGGCGTGGCCCCAAGGAGTAGGTTATCCGAAAGGGTTTCTGAATCTTGTAAAAATTCGTTGTGTTCTTTATTGTTTTGCACTGTCTTTTTTATTGTGTTCAGTTTCTGTCGTGACAAGTTTGGTTTCTGTCCTGACAGAACTGTAATCTGTGTAAACAGTTAATTACCATTCTGTACTTTAATTAATTTACTTATTTTAATTAATTTGGTAATTACTAAAAACAGAATTACAAAGACAAGCAAAGTAGCAGGCAACAACAAACTAGAAGAGAGATAGTGTACTACTCTACAATAAATACCATCAATAGTTCATACAAAGTTTGAGCAAATAGACTCTTCTTTTCTATACACGTATCACTATTTTTCTTTGACAATTTTTTTTGTCAGAAGTCAAACCAAACAAAGAATATCAAATTTATATATAATGGGAGAGAGTGAGATTTCAACCCCACAATATTAAGGAATTGACAGAGGTCAATAAAAGATTGAATTAGATGATGCAAACCCTAGTTTGTATATCAAACTTCTTGGATCTTCTTGAAGTTTCAAATCCTTACTAGAACACCACTTTGAACTTCTTCCTCAATAAAACACAACCAAGGTTTATCCATGAGGAATATCGCTGTTTAAATTTTCTATTTCCTAACCCTAAATGGATGCATAAGGCCTTTTTAAGAGGAAATAAGAATTGGTATTGAACAAATCTTTAAATTCACAAAGACAAGCAATTTCTTAATGAATTTTTCTTTTTTATAAGAGCAGTCCTAGTAGAAATTTTAAAGTACAACCTTCTCTATATTTTTAGAGAATTAGTCTAAAAAATGCTTCCAACAGTTTCTCTATAATAGGCCACAAGTTAACATCACCTCCCAAATGTTATAAATGTAGAGCAGGTTTAAAGTTTCTCTAAACAATTTTTTTATTTATTTTTATTCATTTTCTTTTCTCTCTCTCCCATTAATGATTTTTTATTTTTCATTACTTTATTAATAAAGATATTTAAAGATATAATATTTAAAAGATGTAAAGAAAAATATAGAGAAATTGTTATATGGTGTACTGTAAAAATTTAATGTAAAATAAAAAAAAATGAGATTTTTGTAATGTATTTTGAAAGATAGAGTAAAAAAGCTGCTAGGAATGCTCTAAGCAAACAAAGGTTGTCATCAGTCATTAAATCATGTTCGACTTCCAAGAGAGAGTCTCTCAATTGTGGATGTGATTGTAGGCGAGAGGCCTCGTGAGCCTACAAGGAGGTAAATCCTATGAGGAAAGAAATAAGTTGTCGCACCTTACCAAAGTGATAAATGGTGTTGCCTTGTAACAATTTGATTGGACTAGAATTGTGTGTGGCACATTTTTTCAAGGGTTGTGCATGAACGACATTCTATGAATTGGTCCTAAGCATGCTTTTGACTAGGACTGCTAATTCGTGTTATCGTGGCATGTTCGTGTAAACACGATTAATGTAAATATGGATATGATACTATTATTAAACATGTCATGTTTGTGTTAATAGGTCACACGACATGTATGCTTAATACGTTTAATAAATGTGTTGTGTATCCTAAACATGAACATAATAGAATTAACACCCAAAATTAATATGCTTAAATATAATTATACAAAATTTATAAAACCTACAACACAAATACACGCATACAAAATTTAAAAACAATACAACACAAGTATTAGAATGGTGGAGAAAAAAGACTTTAGAGTTACTTATCTTTTTTGTTTAAGCATATAAAAAATGTAATATATAAAATTATATTTTAAATTATTATTTTCTTAATTGGGTTACATATGTCATTTTTGGGTTAAGCGGGTTGACCCAAAAATGATGAGTTTATTATATGTATTAAATGTGTTGAAAAAATTGTGACATGAAAATTAAATGTGACACTCAAACTAGTTTATTTCGTGTCGTATCATATGTTGTGTAAAAAACTATCGATCCTACTTCTAACCCCTAAATCTCAACAGTTGACTTATTCGTTGATAATTGACAAACTTAAGGAAGAAGAAAATGTTTAGAAGCCAAGAAGATGCTTGAAGTCCTCGGGTTGTATGATTTAAAAGCACTACAACAATTAATGTTAGTTGCGGCGTAGCTATTAGCGGCAGGTACGGTCCACCGCTATTATACAGGGTATTAGCAGCAGACTAGGGGGTCCGCCGCTAATTAGGTGTGGTTATTTAAAAATATATAATAATATGTATTAGCGACGGACTTCCCATTATTAGCGACGGGTAGTCCGCTGCTAATATAACAGAGGAAAATGCCCGGGAAACAAACGATTTATTTTTTAAAGTGTTATTAGCGGCGGATAATCACCTTTTTTTAGAGGCGGATATCCGCCACTAATAGTATTAGCGACGGGCTATAGTAATAGCGGCGGTACCCCGCCGCTAATGATTATGTAGAGGTTACATATTGCACCACACCTCTCTTCTTCGCATCTGTTCTCTTCTCCTGCCTTCTCTGTTTCTCCTGCCTTCGCACAGCTTCTCCGCACCGCACCAAGCAGGTACCAGATCTCTCTCACTTTTCAACTCAATTTCTCTTTCTCTATTCCGCCTCTTAAACTCTATTCTAACAATCTATTTCGTTGCAGACCGAGAAAACGTTTCTTAAGCAACCCAAGGTGTTTCTAAGGTATATTGTAGAACAAAAACAAACCTTTTTCGTCTATATTTATGTATTCATGTTTGTACATTTATATTTTAGTTTTTCAGGGTCGGGTGTACCTACTTCAATGTATACATATATATATGCATTGAATAAAAGTGTACATATATTTATATTCATTGTCTTGTATATATATGTGTGTTCATACTATATAGCTATAGTATTCTTTTCAGGGACTTATTTGAGGACTTATTTGTAAACAAAGTAAATCATATTTATGCAGGGAACTGCTCTGCATTTGAGTCTCTTTATGGTGCTTGCGAGGCAATGTTCAAGTCTGACTTTTGTTTTCTTTTTCTTGAAATTTTGACGTGGCTGTTTGTATTTGTTTTTACATTGTTTCATAAATATTAGAAATGCTAACAATGCTACTTGTTTGTTTTGAGTCAAATTTTGGTTACTCCCTGGTTATACTGAAATTTTCTGAGGATTTGGAGTTTTATCTGTCACACTTGGAAAGTTTTTTTTTATTGCAAACATACTGTTATGAAAAAAATCATATTTCTCATAGGTTCTGTTAGGTGTTAGATATTCAAAGGTAGACATCAAAAGGTTCTTGAGCAATTGTTTGGATTTAGTTTTCTCTCTTGGATTAGTTCTTTTTTTTCTCCTATATGTACATCTAATGGAGTTAGCACAAGGGTTGGGTTTGTATATAATTGTGTATTTGTATATATGGCTGTGTGATTTTGTTCTCTCTGCTTTTAGTGGAATGAATCGACCAATTTTTTTATGGATCAAGAAGTGTTTATTTATGCTTAGTTATACTATATTTTAGTGGGTTTATTTTAATTTTTTTTTCCATAATTCAATATGCAGATATTGTTTTTGGTAGTTTACTGCCGAAGTGTAGAGCTACTCTAGATTTCCTAGCCCTAAATCCTGTCTTGATATTCAGGTATGAGAAAACTTTGGTAGATTTTATAGTATGGTTAGAAAGTTGTAGATTTTATGATTTGATTACGTTTTTTTTTAATCAATTGAATTGGTGGTTTTTTATTTATTAGTTTATAATTAAAAAAAATATTAGTATGTTGCTTTATGTTTTTTGTGAAATTTAATTAAGTAAAATAGTTTTTTTTTGTTATATGTTATGTCAACATAATGAGAATTGTAATGTATATTATATAATTTAGTTAATTAGTATTATTATAATTAATTGAAAATTATTAAAAAATTAATTAGTAGTTAATTAGAAGTTAATTTATTTTCTCTGTCTCGGTATGCTTGTGATTGATGGTTGTTGAATACAACCATCAATTACAGGGATATTGACACAAAAATAATAAGTTTAAAATATTATTAATAAAATAATGAATGATAAAGATTAATAAAATTTATCTAATTATTTAAAAAAATAAATTAACCTTAAAGTCAAATAATAATTAATTTGTAAAATTATTATTATTATTACAAATTAAAAAATTATGAATAAATAATAATTTATTTTTTATTAATTTAATTAATTAAATAATAAAAAATAATTAAATAAGTATAAATTACATAAATATAGAAATTGATAATTATATTTCATAAAAGTATAAAAAATTAAGAATAAATAATTATATAAATAATAATTTATTTTTTGATTAGTTTTTAATAATTTAATGAATTAAATAATAAAAGTTTGATATAATATTATCTAAATAAATAATTTAATTTAATTTTTTTATTGAATAATATTGTTTAATATAAATTACATGAATATAAAAATTGATAATTTGTTGTACCCAGTTTTCGAGCCATGTTAAGTGTGACCTCGAAAGTTGGATTCACAAACAATTGGACTCGTAAGGTTTAGAGTATGCTCCAGGACTAAATATCGAGCCTGCAAGACATAGACGACCTCGAATATGGTGACCTCGAAGTGTTCATGATCTCGAAAGGTAGCTCCGGAGACGCATCCATTCTCAGGGATGACCTCGGATCAGGGGTCCTGAGCTCGACGCACAGACGATCTCGAAAGCCATGTGATCTCGGGAGATGTCTCTAGCTCGAAAGCTGACGAGAAACCTGGGAAGCTAAAGCCTTGGAGATATATGATAAAAACCTTGAATATCTATAAGTGTTGCCCATACGAGATGTAATCCTCATTTATTACTGTAAATCCCCTAGAATCGTGGGATATTATTTGGTCAGTTATACGTCCCCTGGTCTTCAGGGGACGTTTCCTTTTATATTTGATTATAGGCATATAAAACCATTTATTTTATTTACACAAAAAGAGTAACTACCCAAAATATGTGGGATAGTATTCTGCAGCCTTCTCTATAAATAGAGAGGTCATGCGCCATTGTAATGGACCGAAATTCTGAACCTTGAGAGAAAACTCTGAAGAATTCATGCTTAAGAATTTTTCAGAGATAATCTTGAGTTTAATAACAGAGACTCGTGGACTAGGCAGATTTAACTGCTGAACCACGTAAAAATCGTGTGTTTGTATTGTGATATTTTAATTGGCCATTATCAGTTATTGTTTACGTGCTCTCCTTTCACTGTTGACGAAAAACGGCGTCAACAGTTTGGTGCTTTCATTGAGAGCCTTAAGCATTCATCCCTGAGAAAATCATGGCCACAAACAATCAGAACGCACCTGAAGAAAATTACCCAAGACGTCCTGGAAAACAGCCAATGGAGAATCCGGATGTTGAAGAGAGAAGTGGGTCTTCTGATTCCCGAGGACCACCTCCTCCACCAAGAGATGAGGATATGTACTACAATCCTGAGCGGTACGTTCCTATTGTGGAACTTGAAAACCGGCAGTTGAAACAGCTATTGGCAGAGGCCAACAAACGGAATAAGGAGTTGACAAGGATAGCCGCAGAGGCGCAGGTGGCTCAGCCCCCGCCTCCGCACGAAAACCAAGTCCCTCCTCCAAGGGACGTGCATGTTCCTCCCCGGAGACCACGTGGGCGTCCACGAAAAGATGCTGCCACAAGGAGGCCGACTCAACCTCCGACACTAGCAGAGCCATCTGCTGCACCTAGGCCCCAGAGGAGTACTCGGGCTCGGGCCCCGGCTAACCCGCCTGTAGAAGTCCCTGCAGGAACTGAGAATAACCGAACCCCTGCAGAGGCTCGGACTCAGGTACCTGAGAGCGCACCAAATGCGACCGAACCATCTCGGGCAAATTCCGGACCCTCTAGGCCGCGACAAGGGTGGTAGCCACCGTCGCCTATATGGTTTCCTCCGTCACCCATAAGATATCCTTCGCCCCCCTGCAGGAACGCTCAACCCGTTCGAGATCAGAATGAAGGGCGTGCGGGGGAAAGACAAGGAAACAGGGAGACTTTCCAGGAGCGGAGAGGCGCATCGTCTGAGAAAAGTCAGACGTCTCGGTCTCGCACTGTAACGCCCTGGTTACCCCAGAACAGTTACGGTGAACAGTGAACCAGAAATTTGACTCGCTACCCGAGTCTTTTGGTTAAAAACGTGATCTAAGTATCATTATCAAGTTAAGGTGAAAACCGGTAAAAAGGAAAGGGTACATTTCATTAAGTAAATAAACTGCTCATGAGCCTTTTAAAAATGTTTACAAGTAGTTCGTAATACAAAAGAGTTGCTACAGTTTCAAATTTACAATCCCCGCCGGCCTAAGCGGCAAAAATAGGGTAAACCCCTAGTCCCTCTGAGAACTCCTTGACCGTGGCAGTCAAGCGGCCCTGTATGTACATTACATCGCCCAAGCTCTCCACTCAAGGCTGGCCAAGCTTTTCCTTTCCTTTACCTGCACCACACAGCACCCATGAGCCAAGGCCCAGCAAGAAAACATAATAAAACATGATATAATATCAACAACGATCATAGTAACCATTCAGGACTATCAGTCCAACAAATAGGTGACAACAGCGAAAAGTCACAATAATGAGCATCGCTCCCTTTAGCCATGTGACGATAGAGTCACCAGGGCTTAACAGATAGGTGATTCTTTCATAAGCTTGTTCAGGACAGGTGCATGGTGATTGGTCACCAACATAACCTTCCTCACGACTCTAGAGTCGAAACTATGGACAACGTCCCTTAGCCTTGTGACAGACAGTCACCGGGGTCATATACCTTGGCTATAATCACCTGGTCGTAGACCAGGCACACGCTTGTAAGTTTCTCGACCCTAGGGTCGGTCTGGCATTAATGCTATAGAGCCATTCAATGCATGATTCTCGACTTTAGAGTCGGTCCCTGACTAGTCAGTGTCTCCAGCAGGTAATCAGCGTCCAATGGCATTTAATATGCAATCCATGTCCACATATATCAATCAGCATGCGTCAAATATCAAACCATACATGCTATATATCTATACAGGGTGCAACTATATTCATACACTGTTTTCTTACCTCTGGTTCGAGTGAGAATATTATATGAACGACCCCTGAGAACGATCAACCTTTAAAATCCTTGACGGTCACCTGGTCATAACTAAATTATAGAATTTATCAATAAAAATGATAACCGAGGGTTCCCAAACCAAAACCCAGCCGCCGAGACCTCAAACACTACCCAACCGGGTACTAGATCCAACCCCAAGGCCTATGGTTTGAATCCCCGAGCCAAAAACCTCATTTTAGCAAAATTGGCCTTAAGGGCCGCAACCCCCCTCTGCTGCGCCGCGGCGCGCCTCCAAACAGAGAGGCTCCCTGCCTGCCAAACGCCAAGGGCCTCGGCGCTCCCCTGCTGCGCCGCGGCGCTCAGCCCAGAATGGCTAAGTCGGCCACACGAACCAATTTTTCTCCCTGTGTAATTTTCTCTCAAACCAGTCCTTCAAACCCTCATAGAACCTCTTCCTAACACACAATTAAACCCCCAAACAACTCCCTTAGCTCACTCACATCAAACCCCAATCAAACTAACATTAAAACCCCCTTTGATTCACACTTTCCACATCAAAACTCATGAATGAAAAGCTAAAACGAAAACAGAGCATAGCTTAAGTTCAATGATCAAAACTTACCTCAAAACCTGTTTTGAACTTCCCACACAAGCAGAACCAAGTCTACCAACTCAGCCTTGAAGTTCCTTAGCTTGATATCCCACCTAGAACTCAAAACTCTCAAAGAAGGCAATGGAGAAGATGAAGCTAGGAGAAGGTACGGGAAGAGAAGAAGCAAACCCCTGTTTTACTCTATTTATTCCACAGCTTTCTAAGCCACTTAAGTCATATATATCCTTCCAAAAAGACCAAAATACCCCTTGTGTCATCTTAAGCCTCTAAAGCCACCCCAAGGGCAAAATTGGTACTTCCCGCTTAACCTGTTAATTATAATTAACGCTTCCCAATTCCCGCTAAACTCAATATCCTCATTCACCAATAGTTCATATCCCGTTACCCTAAAATCCCCGGTAACGCTATAACCACCAATATCACCCCGAGACTCACCCCGAGTCCCGAGCTCAAACCTGTTATGACCAAACCGATAAATCATGTTTAAAGATCGTCTCATGTCGAAATACTCGAACCAATCCACATTATAATGTGGTCTCACAATATATCATTATCACGCAAACAAATATTCAAGTATACCCTCAACGGGCCAAATTACCAAAATACCCCTATAGGCAAATGTGGACTCACATGCATGCATTTAACATCATATTATAATATAATTCTCATAAACATGCATAAACACATTTAATGGCATAATTAAACAGTTATGGCCCTCCCGACCTACTAATCCAGCCATTAACCATAATAGAGAATCCGGGGCATTACAACTATCCCCTCCTTACAGAAATTTCGTCCTCGAAATTTACCTGAACAGCTCGGGAAACTGACTCCGCATATCAGACTCCAGCTCCCAGGTCGCTTCCTCGACCTTGCTGTTCCTCCACAGTACCTTAACCAAAGGTATTGTCTTGTTCCTGAGGACTTTATCCTTATGATCAAGTATCTGAACAGGCTGCTCCTCAAAGGAGAGATCTGGCTCAAGCTCCAGATCCTCATAACTCAAAACATGACTCTCATCAGATACATACCTCCGAAGAGCGGATACATGAAATACATTATGCACAGCTGACAACGCTGGAGGCAAAGCTAGCCTGTAAGCCACTTGACCAATCCTCTCCAGGATCTCAAATGGACCTACAAACCTAGGACTCAGCTTGCCTTTCTTCTCAAACCTTCTCACCCCTTTCCATGGCGAGACTCTAAGGAAGACATAGTCTCCTACCTGGAACTCCACGTTTCTGCGTTTGGGATCTGCATAGCTCTTCTGTCTACTCTGAGAAGTAAGCATCCGAGCTCTAATCTTGTCAATAGCCTCACTGGTCCTCTGAACCGCCTCAGGACCTAAGTATCTCCTTTCACCTGTCTCATCCCAATGAATGGGAGATCTACACTTCCTACCATACATCATCTCATAAGGTGCAACACCAATGGTAGACTGATAACTGTTATTATAGGAGAACTCTATCAAAGGCAGATACTTACTCCACGACCCACCAAAGTCCAGCACACATGCTCGCAACATGTCCTCCAATATCTGGATCGTCCTCTCAGATTGCCCATCTGTCTGAGGATGATAAGCTGTACTAAACTTTAGTCGTGTACCCATGGCCGTCTGTAAACTCTTCCAAAACTTGGAAGTGAATGTTGGGTCCCGATCTGACACGATCGACCTAGGAGCTCCATGGAGGCGCACGATCTCTCTCACATAGAGATCTGCATACTGGTCAACAGTATAAGTAGTCCTCACTGGTAGAAAGTGAGCTGACTTGGTATAGCGATCCACTATCACCCAAATGGAATCATGCTGACCAACAGTCCTGGGCAAGCCCACCACAAAGTCCATTGTGATGTCTTCCCACTTCCACTCTGGGATATCCAGAGGCTGCAATAACCCTGCCGGCCTCTGATGCTCAGCCTTGACTTGTTGACAAGTCAAGCACTTAGCCACATACTCTACTACATCTCTCTTCATCCCTGGCCACCAGTACAATGATCTTACATCCTGGTACATCTTCGTGGTGCCTGGATGCAAAGAGTAAGGTGTAGTATGAGATTCATCCAGAATCTCCCGCCTCAAAACAGTGTCTAATGGAACACATATCTGTCCCTTATATCTCAACAACCCCAAATCAGACACTGTATAATCCCTGGATGCTCCAGCCAAGACATCCTCTCTAATCTTGATCAGCTGTGGATCACTCAACTGACCCTCTCTAATTCTCTCTAGCAGCGTAGACTGTAGCGTAACATTGGCCAACTGGCCCACCAGTAACTCTATACCAGCTCTGGTCATATCGTCAGCTAACTCTCTGGCTATCAGCCTAATACCATGAATCTGTCCCGGACCCTTCCGGCTTAAAGCATCAGCTACCACGTTGACTTTCCCTAGGTGATACAAAATCTCACAATCATAATCTTTCACTAATTCCAGCCAACGCCTTTGCCTCATGTTCAAGTCTTTTTGGGTGAAGAAATACTTCAGGCTCTTGTGGTCTGTATAAATCTCACACTTCTCTCCATAGAGATAGTGCCTCCATATCTTTAAAGCAAAAATCACCGCTGCCAACTCTAAGTCATGAGTAGGATACCTCTTCTCGTACTCCTTCAGCTGACGAGAAGCATAAGCTATAACTCTCTCTGATTGCATCAAAACACAGCCCAAACCCTGATGAGAAGCATCGCAGTATATCACAAACTTCTCCTGGTCTGTCGGAAGACTCAGAACTGGAGCTGTAATCAACCTCTGTTTCAACTCTTGGAAGCTGTTCTCACACCTGTCTGACCATACAAACTTCTGACCCTTGCGTGTCAGCTCAGTCAACAAAGTAGTAATCTTTGAGAACCCCTCCACAAAACGTCTGTAATACCCTGCCAATCCAAGGAAACTTCTAACCTCAGAAGCATTCTTTGGCCTTGGCCAATCTCTGACTGCTTCAATCTTTGATGAATCCACTTTAATCCCCTCCTTACTAACAATGTGCCCAAGGAAGGACACCTGAGACAACCAGAACTCACACTTCTTGAACTTTGCAAACAATCTGTGTTCTCTCAACCTCTGCAGAACCAACCTCAGATGATGCTCATGCTCTGACTCAGTCAGAGAATACACCAGAATATCATCGATAAAGACGATCACAAACTGGTCTATATAATCCTTGAACACCCTGTTCATCATATCCATGAAAGCGGCAGGGGCATTAGTTAACCCAAATGGCATAACTAGAAACTCATAATGCCTATACTTAGTGCGAAAAGCGGTCTTCGGTATGTCTCCCTCCTTGACCCTTAACTGATGATAACCAGAACGAAGGTCGATCTTAGAGAATACCGTCTTACCCTGCAATTGATCAAACAGATCGTCTATCCTTGGCAAAGGATACCGGTTCTTAATTGTCAACTTATTCAGTTCTCTGTAATCTATACACATCCTCAGGGAACCATCTTTCTTCTTTACAAACAGAACTGGTGCACCCCAAGGTGAAAAGCTAGGTCTGATAAAACCCAAATCCAACAGCTCTTGCAGCTGTACCTTTAGCTCTTTCAACTCAGCTTGGGCCATTCTGTATGGTGCTCTAGACACTGGCTCCGTCCCTGGGGCCAGTTCTATAACGAACTCAATCTCTCTGTGTGGTGGCAACCCTGGCAGATCTTCTGGAAACACGTCCAGAAACTCACACACCAGTCTAGTATCCTCTGGTCCCACTGGCACGACCTTGGTGGTATCAACCACACTGGCTAAGAATCCAATGCAACCCCCTTGCAATAAATCCCTAGCTCTCAATGATGAAATCATAGGAATACGGGGTCCATGCACAGTACCAACAAATACAAAAGGATCCTCACCCTCAGGCTCAAAAGTGACCATCTTCCTTCTGCAGTCAATGGTTGCCCTATACTTGGCTAACCAGTCCATACCCAGTATCATATCGAAGTCAGTCATAACCAACTCTATAAGATCCACTGACAACTCTCTGCCCTCTACTATCACTGGCAAAGATCTGACCCACCTCCTGGATACAACCAGCTCCCCAGTGGGTAACAAAGTACCAAACCCCACAGCATAGAAATCACAAGGTCTACACAACCTATCAATAACACTACTAGCAACAAAGGAATGTGTAGCACCAGAGTCAATCAATACATTATAAGCAGTTCCTGCACTAAGAAGTTGACCTGTAACAACTGAGGGGGAAACCTCAGCTTCTGCCTGAGTCAATGCAAACACTCGCGCTGGAGCCGAGCTGTCTGCCTTCCTGGGCTCTTCTTTCCTTGCCTTAGGGCAATCCTTTTTTAGATGACCCACTGCTCCACAAGAGAAGCAGGCCCTTGCCTTACACTCTCCCAAGTGATGCCTCTTGCATCTAGGACACTCAGGATAAGACTTTCAGGCTTCACCGCCCCTAGGACGACCTACAGTAACACCACGAGGTCTCCTGTCAGGACCTGGAACTGGGAAGGTGTCAGGAACCTTCCTCTTCTGATCACTGGGGCCAACACCCCTACCAGAACCCACAAATGGAGGACCTGGCCTCCTGAAATCTCTTCTGGCTGCATTTTCACGCCAGATCTTAATCTCTGCAGTTTCAGCTGTAAGTGCCTTCTCCACCACCTGTGCATAAGTAGTCACTCCTGCCACAGTGGTGATGCGCACATCTCTGGCTAACCTGGGCTGTAGCCCCTGTAAGAAACGATCCCTCCTGGTCCCATCAGTGGGCACCAACTCCTTGGCAAACTTTGCCAAACGGTCAAACCTTAAGGCATACTCGGTTACTGATAAGTTTCCCTGAAGTAGCCTCATAAATTCATCAGCCTTCGCCGCTCTAATAGCGTCATTGTAGTACTTTTCATTGAACAAGGTCTGAAATTCCTCCCAACTTAGGAGATTAACATCCTTGGTCTGACCAACCACCTCCCACCAAATCCTGGCATCTTCCCGAAACATATAGGCAGCACAGGCCACCCTCTCAGTACCAACTACCTTCATAAAGTCAAGAACAGTGGTAATCATGCTCATCCATTGTTTAGCTTTGGTGGGATCAGCACTGCCTTCAAACACAGGAGGTTGCTGTTTCCTGAACCGCTCATAAAGAGGTTCCAATCTGTTTTCAACCCCAGGCAGTGGTCCAATAACTGGCACTGGCACAGAAGGTGCCTCTGCAACACTAGCCACCATAGGCACTTGCTGCTGTCTTAGGAGACGAAGCTCCTCTCCCTGTTTTATCACTATAGCTTGCAAATCATTAAACATTTGCTGCCAGTTTGCAGGTGCTGGCTGTGGAACCTAAGATTGGTCATTCTCTAGACCCTGACTATTGTCATTACTCTGACCTTGACCACTCTGGCCAGCTGCAGTGTCTGTCTGTTCTGGGTTCATTCTGTCACTGATACTTTACTGAAACAATAATCAATACGGCCAGTCAGGCAGTAATAACTAAACCTATTGCCGCCTTACGGTCCAAGAACAAACAGATAATAATCACATTCCACAGTCATTCAATGTTCACAATCAGATACATGTTTATGGAATTCAGCACTCAGCATGTATCACATGATAGCTCATAAACAACCATACTATTAAGCAGGTGCCAGCAATCTCAGTACTAATCAGTACACATTTGCTGAAGATAAGATATTTCAGGGCACAGGCTCAGAATAATATCTCATGCACACAGGTAACACATATATATCATGTTTAAAACAATTATTCATGTAACCACGTAAATAGTTACCAAACCGTGAGTCGAGCTTGTCTTCGGTGATGTGTGTACATACCCAGCCAGTCTACAGGAACCCTAACCTTGGCATTGCTCTGATACCAAGTTGCAACGCCCTGGTTACCCCAGAACAGTTACGGTGAACAGTGAACCGGAAATTTGACTCGCTACCTGAGTCCTTTGGTTAAAAACGTGATCTAAGTATCATTATCAGGTTAAGGTGAAAACCGGTAAAAAGGAAAGGGTACATTTCATTAAGTAAATAAACTGCTCATGAGCCTTTTAAAAATGTTTACAAGTAGTTCGTAATACAAAAGAGTTGCTACAGTTTCAAATTTACAATCCCCGCCGGCCTAAGCGGCAAAAATAGGGTAAACCCCTAGTCCCTCTGAGAACTCCTTGACCGTGGCAGTCAAGCGGCCCTGTATGTACATTACATCGCCCAAGCTCTCCACTCAAGGCTGGCCAAGATTTTCCTTTCCTTTACCTGCACCACACAGCACCCATGAGCCAAGGCCCAGCAAGAAAACATAATAAAACATGATATAATATCAACAACGATCATAGTAACCATTCAGGACTATCAGTCCAACAAATAGGTGACAACAGCGAAAAGTCACAATAATGAGCATCGCTCCCTTTAGCCATGTGACGATAGAGTCACCAGGGCTTAACAGATAGGTGATTCTTTCATAAGCTTGTTCAGGACAAGTGCATGGTGATTGGTCACCAACATAACCTTCCTCACGACTCTAGAGTCGAAACTATGGACAACGTCCCTTAGCCTTGTGACAGACAGTCACCGGGGTCATATACCTTGGCTATAATCACCTGGTCGTAGACCAGGCACACGCTTGTAAGTTTCTCGACCCTAGGGTCGGTCTGGCATTAATGCTATAGAGCCATTCAATGCATGATTCTCGACTTTAGAGTCGGTCCCTGACTAGTCAGTGTCTCCAGCAGGTAATCAGCGTCCAATGGCATTTAATATGCAATCCATGTCCACATATATCAATCAGCATGCGTCAAATATCAAACCATACATGCTATATATCTATACAGGGTGCAACTGTATTCATACACTGTTTTCTTACCTCTGGTTCGAGTGAGAATATTATATGAACGACCCCTGAGAACGATCAACCTTTAAAATCCTTGACGGTCACCTGGTCATAACCAAATTATAGAATTTATCAATAAAAATGATAACCGAGGGTTCCCAAACCAAAACCCAGCCGCCGAGACCTCAAGCACTACCCAACCGGGTACTAGATCCAACCCCAAGGCCTATGGTTTGAATCCCCGAGCCAAAAACCTCATTTTAGCAAAATTGGCCTTAAGGGCCGCGGCCCCCCTCTGCTGCACCGCGGCGCGCCTATAAACAGAGAGGCTCCCTGCCTGCCAAACGCCAAGGGCCGCGGCGCTCCCCTGCTGCGCCGCGGCGCTCAGCCCAGAATGGCTAAGTCGGCCACACGAACCAGTTTTTCTCCCTGTGTAATTTTCTCTCAAACCAGTCCTTCAAACCCTCATAGAACCTCTTCCTAACACACAATTAAACCCCCAAACAACTCCCTTAGCTCACTCACATCAAACCCCAATCAAACTAACATTAAAACCCCCTTTGATTCACACTTTCCACATCAAAACTCATGAATGAAAAGCTAAAACGAAAACAGAGCATAGCTTAAGTTCAGTGATCAAAACTTACCTCAAAACCTGTTTTGAACTTCCCACACAAGCAGAACCAAGTCTACCAACTCAGCCTTGAAGTTCCTTAGCTTGATATCTCACCTAGAACTCAAAACTCTCAAAGAAGGCAATGGAGAAGATGAAGCTAGGAGAAGGTACGGGAAGAGAAGAAGCAAACCCCTATTTTACTCTGTTTATTCCACAGCTTTCTAAGCCACTTAAGTCATATATATCCTTCCAAAAAGACCAAAATACCCCTTGTGTCATCTTAAGCCTCTAAAGCCACCCCAAGGGCAAAATTGGTACTTCCCGCTTAACCTGTTAATTATAATTAACGCTTCCCAATTCCCGCTAAACTCAATATCCTCAAACACCAATAGTTCATATCCCGTTACCCTAAAATCCCCGATAACGCTATAACCACCAATATCACCCCGAGACTCACCCCGAGCCCCGAGCTCAAACCTGTTATGACCAAGCCGATAAATCATGTTTAAAGATCGTCTCATGTCGAAATACTCGAACCAATCCACATTATAATGTGGTCTCACAATATATCATTATCACGTAAACAAATATTCAAGTATACCCTCAACGGGCCAAATTACCAAAATACCCCTATAGGAAAATGTGGACTCACATGCATGCATTTAACATCATATTATAATATAATTCTCATAAACATGCATAAACACATTTAATGGCATAATTAAACAGTTATGGCCCTCCCGACCTACTAATCCAGCCATTAACCATAATAGAGAATCCGGGGCATTACACGCACTACGGAGACGAGGCGACGGGGACGAATCCATCACGAAATAACCAAGAAATGAGTTTTACCAGTGAAGATTCCGGAGATACCAGGTCAGTCAGTAGGCATGGCCGAGGTCGTAAGAATACCGGAAGCCGCAAGAATCGTCCCGACCTGCGGAATCATCTGAACCAGAGTTGGGGTAATGGAGATCAAACAAATCCGGACATGAGGGATCACTTGAATATGCGTAGAGATCCCTCGCGGAGACGCGAGCCTGGGGTTGTGATCGATGACAGCCAATTCCAGACAGTACCTCCTACTGACACAGTCCAAGAAAGAATCGATCAGCTCGAAAGAGCCTTTAGGCTTTTAAAGAATGAATGAGGAAATGGTCGATATGAGGACTCTGACGAGGAGCTCGAGCCGTTTGCTCCCCATATTTCCAACTTTCAATTTCCTCAAGGGTTTCGGATCCCTCACGTCCCAACGTTTGAAGGAAAGACCGACCCGTGTAGTCACCTGAGCACGTTCAACACTATCATGAGAGCCAGTAATGTGGGTTACGAGCTCAGGTGCATGTTGTTTCCAACATCATTGGCAGGACCTGCCAAAAGTTGGTTCGAAAAATATAAGAGACACTCAATAACTTCTTGGGAGTAGTTGTCTAAAGACTTTAAGAAGCAGTTCAGAGAAATGATGGGGGTCAGACCAGAAGCATCCAACTTAACTAACGTCCGACAACAGCCGGGCGAAACACTAAAAAGTTACCTAACAAGATTCAATCTGGAAGTCGCCCGAGCTCGGGACGTAGATGACAGTGGGCACCTAATGGCTATCCGAGCTGGTGTATTACCGGGAAGTGCCCTTTGGGACGACATGCAAGGGAAACCGGTAAGGTCAATAACCGAGTTTAACAGACGAGCGCAGAGGTTTGTCAATGTAGAGGAAGCGAGGTCGACGCTCAAAGCGACTTCCCAGTCCGAAACTACAACGATAAACATCAACTCTGCCTCAACCTCGGCGGACCCAGCAGCTCCAAAGCCTGCCACAGAGAACCCCTCCAAGAGAAAAAAGAACGAAGGAAGTAACCCCGAAGCTGAGGGAGGAAAGAAAAAGAAAGGGGAGAGGTATTTCTCCGTGTATAGGGTATACACCGAGCTCAATGAGTCTCGGGAGAACATATACCTGGCTAATGAAAACCAGGTCCCCTTTAGGCGCCCGGACCCGATGAGGAATCAAAAATCCAAGAGGGACTCCAGTAAATATTGTCGGTTCCACAGAGACACCGGGCATACAACAGATGAATGTCGACAATTGAAGGACGAGATCGAAGGGTTGATCTCAAGAGGTTACTTCCGGCAATATGTCAAAAACCAGAGTACTGGTCAGACGGCCGCGAGCCAGAGAGTAGCCGTGCCCCCGACGACACAAAACAATAACTCCCGAGCTCGGGAAGAGGACATGCCCCCGCCGATTGATGGAGAGGATGTAAGAACCATCTCGGGAGGGCCTCATCTCGCAAGAGGATGCAGGAATGCCCAAAAGAGGTATGTTAATGAGTTGAAGACAAGGGACGGGTCTCCTAATGAACCCGAACCTAGGGCACCAAAAAGCCAGAGGATTGAAACACAACCAATAACCTTCACCGAGGAAGATGCCTCCCATGTTCAGTTCCCTCACCATGATCCGCTGGTCATTACTCTTCAGTTGGCCAATAAAAGGGTCCACCGAGTTCTCATAGATAATGGGAGCTCAGTCAACATCCTTTATAAAGCAACCCTCGAGAAGATGGGACTCTCCCTTCGCGACCTGAAAGCATGTGCAACTACTTTGTATGGATTTTCAGGAGAAGGAACTGCATGTATGGGATCCATTGAGCTCCCCGTGACCTTGGGAGACTATCTAGTCTCGGTGACCAAGATAATGGAGTTCGTGGTAGTAGACTTACCATCTGCCTACAATGTGCTGCTCGGGAGACCCGCCCTGGTCGGGCTGGGGGCAGTTTCATCAGTAAGGCATCTGGCCCTTAAGTTCCTGACCCCTAGCGGAGTCGGGACATTAAAAGGAGACCAATTGGCAGGGAGGGAATGCTATAGCATCTCCTTGAGGGGAAAGAAACAAACGAATGCTCAAGCACTCGTTATCATACAAAACAAAGACGGAACGGTTTTAGAAATTGATGAGGAGATTGATCCGAGGATTGAGGAGAAAGTTAACCTCGAACCTTTAGAGGAGCTAGAAGAAATTCAGCTCGAGGAAACTGATCCCTCGAGGAAGGTGAAGGTCGGAAAACACCTCCAAGACGAGGCAAAATAGTAATTAATTTGTTTTTTGAAGAAAAACCAGGATGTCTTCGCGTGGTCACACTCAGACATGGTAGGGATAAGCCCGAATGTAGCAAGCCACGCTCTAAACATAGACAAAAGCTTTCCTCCAAAGCAACAAAAGTGAAGACATCTGGACGAAGACAGAAAGAAGGTGCTAAAGGAGGAGGTTGATAGGTTGAAGGTGAACCGATTCATTAGGGATGCCTTTTACCCTGACTGGGTAGCCAATCCGGTGTTGGTCCCAAAGCCCAATGGGACGTGGAGAACCTGTATTTACTACTCAGATCTCAATAAAGCTTGCCCAAAAGACTGTTTTCCGTTACCAAGGATTGACTAGCTCGTGGATGCCACGACGGGGCACGGCTTGATGTCGTTCATGGATGCCTATTCTGGATATAACCAGATTCCCATGCATGCCCCCGACCAAGAACATATGAGCTTCATCATGAATAAAGGGCTATATTGCTATAATGTCATTCCATTCGGGCTCAAGAATGCTGGAGCCACATACCAGCGGCTTGTAAACATGATGTTTTCAGAAAAAATAGGGAACAACATGGAGGTTTATGTTGATGACATGCTTGTAAAGTCTCAACTCAACAAGAACCATGTTGATGACCTCGAAGAGTGCTTCGGCGTGCTCAGAAAGTATAACATGAAGCTAAATCCTCAGAAGTGCACTTTCGGGGTATCTTCAGGAAAATTTCTGGGCTTTATTGTGAACTCTCGTGGAATCGAGGCTAACCCCAACAAGATCAAGGCCCTGATTGACATGCCCTCACCTCGAAGGCACAAAGATGTCCAAAGTCTGACTGGCAGGATGGCAGCCCTAAGCAGATTCATCTCGAAATCTACGGATTGTGGTCTTCCATTTTTCAACTTACTTAGAGGAGGTAAGAAGTTTGAATGGACAGAGGAATGCGAGCTGGCCTTTTAGGAGCTCAAAAAGCACCTTGCGGAACCACCCATCTTGTCAAAACCTGAAACAGGGGAAATACTGTACCTATACCTTTCAACTACTGAACACGCGATAAGTGCAGTGCTCGTCCGAGAAGAAGAGAGGGTGCAAAGACCCGTTTACTACATCAGTAAAAGATTACTGGGGGCAGAGTCAAGATATCCATTGATGGAGAAACTTGTGCTCAGTCTGATTCATTTATCCCGTAAGCTCCGCCCCTACTTTCAGGCACATCCCATCCATGTGCTGACTGATCAACCACTTAGGCAAGTCTTGTCTAAACCAGAAGCTTCAGGTCGACTTCTTAAATGGGCTGTTGAGCTCGGACAGTTCGAGATCACCTACCACCCAAGAACGACCATTAAGGCACAGGCATTGGCGGACTTTATAGTGGAATGTACGGGTATAGCCGACGACGAGGTAATAACCACGACCCACGAGCTGTGGAAACTTTACGTCGACGACTCGTCAAATGAAAATGGAGCAGGGGCAGGGGTCATTTTGGTTACCCCCGCAGGAAGCAGATTTCATTCTGCCCTAAGATTTGGCTTTAAAGCATCGAATAACGAGGCCGAATATGAGGCTTTACTCGTGGGACTTCGTATAGCAAAGGAGCTCAAAGCTAAAGCTATACATTGCTACAGTGACTCTCAGCTCGTGGTTAATCAAGTCCTAGGAGAATACCAGGCTCGTGGCACTAGAATGGCAGCTTATCTGGAGAAGACAAAATCTGCATTGGAGCATTTCGAGTTTTATGCAATCGAACAGGTTCCCCGAGAACGGAACTCAAATGCAGATGCCTTAGCTCGACTCGCCACATCCGCCGAAAATGAGGAGCTGAATGTTGTACCCATAGAACACCTATCAGCACCTAGCATTAATGAGCCAGAAGAGGAAGATGTGTGTATGATCGAAACAGAGCCGACCTGGATGACCCCGATAGTTGATTATCTCGAAAATGGAACTCTTCCAAAAGATCGGAATCAGGCTCGAAAGTTGATGTATCAACTTCCCCGTTACACAATTTTGGATGGAAGGCTATACCGAAGGGGCTATTCCATGCCGTTACTTAGATGCGTAACACCTCCCGAAGCTAAGAAAATCATTGAAGAAATTCATGAAGGGTTCTGCGGAGATCATACCGGGGGGCATAGCCTGTCCAAGAAGATTATACGCCAAGGATATTTCTGGCCAACCATTAAAACAGATTCTTTCGAGTATGTGAAGAAATGCGACAAATGCCAGAGATTCGCCACGATACCCCGAGCCCCACCATCTGAGCTGACCATGTTGACATCCCCATGGCCTTTCGCGGTATGGGGCATCGACCTCATAGGCTCTCTCCCAACTGGCAAAGGCGGAGTGAAATATGCTGTAGTCGTCGTGGATTACTTCACAAAATGGACGGAGGCTGAACCATTGGCAACTATAACCTCAAAGAAGATCCTTGATTTCGTTGTAAAGAGCATCGTGTGCCGATACGGAGTGCCGAGAAAGATCGTATTCGACAACGGAACCCAGTTTGATTGCGACTTGTTCACCAACTTTTGTGAAAAGAACGGTATAATAAAGAGTTTTTCATCAGTGGCTCACCCTCAAGAGAATGGCCAGGTCGAAGCTGTGAACAAAACTCTCAAAAGTTCTTTAAAGAAAAAGTTGGAGGAAGCAAAGGGACGGTGGCCCGAAGAATTGCCCTAAGTCCTTTGGGGATACAGGACCATAGCTCGAACCTCAACAGGACATACCCCGTTCTCTCTAGCATACGGCTGCAAGGCAATGTTGCCTATTGAGGTAGAAATCCCAACGATCTGAACTCAGATTTACGATCAAAGTTCAAACCACGCTCAGCTCGAAGAAACCCTAGACTTGATTGAAGAAAAAAGAGAAGAGGCTCAGCTGAGAAATGCTGCCTACCAACAACGAACTACCAGATATTTCAACAAGAGGGTTCGAGATCGAAAGTTCGGAATGGGAGACCTGGTGTTGAGACGCGTATTCTTGACAACTCGAGATCCAGCAGCTGGAGTGCTCGGGCCGAACTGGGAAGGACCGTACCAAATAGAGTCAACCATCCGTCCTGGTGTGCACAAACTTGCGAGATTGGACGGGAGCCTAGTACCACGAGCATGGAATGGCGAACACCTTAGACCTTACTATCAGTAGTGTAGGAAAAGTGTTGCCTATAACCATGAGTTTCTATTTGTATTAGTTTGTTTGTCTTTTGATTACCATCAAATAAAGATTTATTTCATTCAGCATATTATCTCTTTTTTATTTTTGCAATCTCTCTTAATTTAATAACCTATGGTCACACTCATAGGATATTAAGGGGGCATCATTGGTATATATACCATGGCTTAAAAAATAAAAAATATATGAAGCATTTGGATACGACCAGATGCGCGAGCTCAGATAGTTCAGACATAACCGAATTATCAAAAAATAAAGTATTTGGATATAACCAGATACGCGAGCTTAGATAGTTCGGACATAACCGAATTATCAACAAATAAATAAATAAATAAATAAAGTATTTGGATATAACCAGATATGCGAGCTTAGATAGTTCGGACATAACCGATTTATCAAAAACCGAAAACGTTTGGAATTAACCAGATGTGCAAACTTAACAGGTTTGGATCAAACCAGCCAAAAAACTAATCGATGATAAGTAGGAACCTAAACCTACTTCAAGATAAATCGAGAACGAGGCTGGAATGTCTTAAAGAAAAATAGTTTCGAACTCTTAACCTTGAAGCAAAGATTGAGGATGAGGAAAAGTGACTAAGCAAAAAAAGATATAACCAAATCATTCACATTACATACCATATAAGTACTTTTGGGTTCATGGTTAAAGTAATATCCGACTTTGAAAAATAACGAGGTCGGAAGCGGATAATTTGAACAAACTGTGCATGAATGCATTGAGCTTCGAACCTAAATCCACAATATGTTTGTATGAATAAATAAACATAAATGATTCATCCATAAAAAATGTTCAAAATATTTCGAGCCAAGAAATGTAAAGCATATATAAGTAATATTTAAAGAAATTGTATCAGCCCCATGGGCATAAATTAAAATAGTTACAAAAATAAGGGGACGCAGCCCCAATAAATGATTTCCCCAAGATTAGATTTAAGGAAGAGGAGTCTCCTTGGCCTTCTCAGCATCAGTAGCACCAGACCCCCCAGGATGAATAGCATGACTATCCTTCTGAGCACCCTCTCGGCAGCTTCACTTGCCTCAAGACGGGCATTCCACCGCTCAACATATTTGGCCTCGAGAGGGCCCAGGAAGCTGGTATCGAGGTCAGCATTATCGGCCCAAAGTTTGTACATGGCTTGGTCGACCGCTTTCTCCTTCTGCTCCTTATACTCGTCCAGGAGGTGGGCCTTCTCGCTCTCCATGATGTCGAAGGTGGCAGATTTCTCCTCTTCGAGCTTGGCATTGGCCTTCTCAAGACGAGTCTTCGCCTGTTCAAGCTCGGCATTCGTCTTCTCCAACTCCTCGAGACGGGTCTTCATTTTTTCAAGTTCAGACTTCGAGTCCTTGAGTTCATCAGCCATTTTAAGCTCGAGATCCTTCGACTTTTGGGCCAGAGACATGCTCATGTGCACCTCGTTGGTCAGCTTATAGTTAAGTTGTGCTGAGACGACAAGGGCCTGAAATACAAAGAACGAATTAGATTGCGAACTGAGGTACAAACATTTAAAGGAGAGTTGCGAAGGTTACCGCGGCAATAAGTTCGATACTCTTATCATAAAGAGTATTGCAGTCCGAGGCCTTGTGCACGAGGTCCCAATGGTCGGCGTCGAAGCCTGAAAAGCTCTGACCCACTCGAGAGAGGACATCCGAGCTGAGCATAGCCCCTTGGGTCCCAGCAATGCCATCAAGCACGAACTCCTCAATATGAGGTCGGGCCGTTGGTAGCTGGACCTTGGAGACAGAAGGTTTCTTCGGGGGCCGACCGACTGTTATTTGAGTATCGGTCGGAGGAAGCGAGAGGGACGCGATCGAGCCAAACGCATCAACCTGGACAGACGGTTCCGCAGTTGTGCTCGCAGAAGTCTGGGCCGTTGGGGTCGTCTCGTGGCGTCTGGGGATCTTGGATGGTCGGTCCGACCTCTGCAGTATTCTCGGACGTTTGCTCTTCTGAGCTCCGGCTCCCCCATCGCTAAAAAGCACAGCGTCGAGATCGGGATCCATGGCACCTGCGCAGTTCCAATCTAAGTTAGACAATGACAATAAGTTTGGAAAGAGAAAAGAAAACCAGGTAAAGAAAAGACCTAACTGGAACTCTTCCCCGGACTAGAGCTCGGGGACCATGAAATTCCCCCATCTTCAGAAGAAGCAGGGGGAGGACCTCCCTATAGGTGGGTGATAACCTCGAAAGGTCCCTATAATTGTTGGTCCCGTACTGAACAACTATCCCGTTCCACAGCTAGTCAGTAGTATACATGGTGTCGTACTTCCCGAGCCCACTATCAAACCTATGAACACAGTCGTCTACCCAACTCCATATGTAGAAGTGGTATCTATCCTGTGGGCATGAGACTAACCTATTGGGCTTATGCTTTAGTAAAGTGGGGGACCACATTCTCAAGGTATGGAGGGTTTTACCTTCATCCGAATCTGGGCTCGAGGCTTCGTCATTGGCCTTGTTCCCCGACGGCGGACTCCTCCTACGGACTGGAAGTAGGGGCCTTGCCTCTCTCTTCGGAGGGAGGACGCCTGTGGGCAGAGGCACCTGCTCCCAAAGTTCATATTTTTTATTGGACCAATCAAAGGTGGACTATCCCTCCCCCAAAAGTCTGCACTTTCATAGTCTATCCTCGTGTAAAAGGTATAATAGAGACCTCCTGCCATGGGGGAGTTGGAGCAGGGTCTCTCTATGCTCCTTCATTGTCTCATTAGGAGTAGGACGCTGAAAATTGGCTGAAAGAAAAGACATATTTCTACTAAGTATGGATCTAAGAGCTAAAATCTCGAGCACAGAAATAAAGATAACGAGAATACTTACGAATCCGCCTGAACGAGTAGTGTCGAGACGGGGACAGACCGTCTGTCCAGAAGAAGGCCCTTTTGAAATCAGGCGGATGATTGGGAAGATCTTCAAAGACCTTCTTCTCCTTGGGATAGCTCGAGAGATAATAAAAGCCATCCCCTCCCAGAGCTCGGGAGGGATTACTTTTCAGACAAAAGAGATACAAAATCTCTTGAGGTGAAGGTCCTTTCCACCCCATCTCGTGGTATAAAGACCTCAGGGCAGACAGCACCCTGTAAGAATTGGTGTTGAGTTGGAACGGGGCCAACCCAACAAAATCCGTGAAGTCCTTGAAAAAATAATTCAAGGGCAACAGGGGTCCTGCCCTCATGTGTTCCTGGGTCCACGTCACGTACTTCAACCTGACGTCATGGCCCCCAGGGGCGAAACAGCTTCGTTCATGGTTGGCCGGAGCTCGACACTTCAAGGAGCCTGACAGGCTGAGGCCGTGGAAAGCCAGGATTTCAGTTATCTGACTAGTTGTGGTAATCGAGCTCCAATAGTGCTCGGCCTCAAACATTTCTCTCCTCGGCTGCGAGGAAGAAGGTTCCCCCATTAGTGAAAATCGGAGCTCTCCTGGATGGTATGCGACAGTGACCTTTAGAGCAGGGTCGAGGGGAATCGGCCTAGGTCCTGAATTGGATTCCGGATAGAGGGCCTCCCGAAGAACTCTCCTCTTCCCCTCTATGACCTCATCTATCTGGCGGTGGTAATGAGCTCGAATGTCCTCCTGCTCGCGCGCAAGCTCGTATTCCCTTATCCAACGTTGATTCCGGGCGAACAGTGATTCTGGGCTCGGGGTTTTTGGCTCGTAAGGGATTGCCAGCAACGACCCACACTGTCTTTCCAGATTCTGTGACATCTAACGAGAAAGAGAAAATGGTGAGGGCCATGCATGCAAGAGTCGCGAGCTCGAAGTTACAAGCTCAGGGTTTAGGAACAAAACAAGCTATATATTAAGGCCCTTATTAAAGAGTCAGGACGTGCGTTCCACGAGAAAGGAAGGAGAGTGAATAATTTTTTGAAAATCCCGAAAATCAAGGGAAAAAAAGAGTGGCGGTTAACCAGGAAAGGCAGCCTTGGGTTTCGTGCATTTGTCAAGGCCAATGTTTTTTACCCGAAATCTTGGTGTACAAGAAACGTCTCTTAGAATTTTAAAACCCAGAAAACAGGAATCTTGTTCAAACATCAAAACTGGATATGAACCAATGATGTAAATTCTAAGTTGGGAGTCTAAAAAAGCACAAGAGCCTATCGGATAGAAATCTCCTATCGTATTATGCTAAGAATGTAAACTAGTACATACACAGACACAGCAAGAACAACATGAACAAAAACTGACAAAATGAAAAACAAAAATTGCATACTTACACAATAATGGCGATTGTAGAGAGATTGTCGAACGAAGGAGAGGTTGCAAATAAGAACTCACGGACTCAAACAAACCAGGGTTTCTTTGGCTGAGAAAACATGCACAGGATAGAAACTTTATAGGAAGGTCTCTGGTTCGTTTTTTCTTCTTTTCTTGCTTCTGGTGAACGAAGATAAAAAAGAAGATGAAGAGTGGGGTCTCGTATATATAGATGAAAAAAGGGGGATTAATCCGGGGCGTTGAATGAAATCCTTGCTAGATCCAACGGATGGGGATCAATGACAAGATGGCGTCGAAAAGGTGGCAGACGGAAGACCGTGGGCATGTTTCCAAGGTACTCAAGTACCAAAAATGAGCAATACCTGGCTGACGCGTGTCCATTTTCAAAAAGCGTATGACGGTATGGTTCCCGAGGAAAGTAGTTCAAAAGTTTCCTTCTCTTAGGATTCGAACAAATACTTTTGAGGGGGCAAGATATTGTACCCATTTTTCGAGCCATGTTAAGTGTGACCTCGAAAGTTGGATTCACAAACAATTGGACTCGTAAGGTTTAGAGTATGCTCCAGGACTAAATATCGAGCCTGCAAGACATAGACGACCTCGAATATGGTGACCTCGAAGTGTTCATGATCTCGAAAGGTAGCTCCGGAGACGCATCCATCCTCAGGGATGACCTCGGATCAGGGGTCCCGAGCTCGACGCACAGACGATCTCGAAAGCCATGTGACCTCGGGAGATGTCTCTAGTTCGAAAGCTGACGAGAAACCTGGGAAGCTAAAGCCTTGGAGATATATGATAAAAACCTTGAATATCTATAAGTGTTGCCCATACGAGATGTAATCCTCATTTATTACTGTAAATCCCCTAGAATCGTGGGATATTATTTGGTCAGTTATACGTTCCCTGGTCTTCAGGGGACGTTTCCTTTTATATTTGATTATAGGCATTTAAAGCCATTTATTTTATTTACACAAAAAGAGTAACTACCCAAAATATGTGGGATAGTATTCCGCAGCCTTCTCTATAAATAGAGAGGTCATGCGCCATTGTAATGGACCGAAATTCTGAACCTTGAGAGAAAACTCTGAAGAATTCATGCTTAAGAATTTTCAGAGATAATCTTGAGTTTAATAACAAAGAATCATGGACTAGGCAGATTTAACTGCTAAACCACGTAAAAATCGTGTGTTTGTATTGTGATATTTTAATTGGCCATTATCAGTTATTGTTTACGTGCTCTCCTTTCACTGTTGACGAAAAACGGCGTCAACATAATTATATTTAATAAAATTTTAAAAAATTATGAATAAATAATAATTTATTTTTAATTATTTTTAATTAATTTAATTAATTAAATAATAAAAGTTTGATATAATATTATCTAATTAAATTATATAATTTAATTTGTTTATTGAATAACATTATCTAATATTAAATAGTTATAAATTACATGAATATAGAAATTGATAATTATATTTAATAAAAGTATAAAAAATTATGAATAAAGAATTATATAAATAATAATTTAATTTTTGATTAATTTTTAATAATTTAATTAATTAAATTATAAAAGTTTGATATATTATTATTTAATTAAATAATTTAATTTAATTTGTTTAATGAATAACATTGTTAAATATAAATTACATGAATATAAAAATTGATAATTATATTTAATAAAATTTTAAAAAATTATGAATAAATAATAATTTATTTTTAATTATTTTTTATTAATTTAATTAATTAAATAATATCTACTTAAATTATATAATTTAATTTGTTTATTGAATAACATTATCTAATATTAAATAGTTATAAATTACATGAATATAGAAATTGATAATTATATTTAATAAAAATATAAAAAATTATGAATAAATAATTATATAAATAATAATTTATTTTTTGATTAATTTTTAATAATTTAATTAATTAAATTATAAAATTTTGATATATTATTATTTAATTAAATAATTTAATTTAATTTTTTTATTGAATAACATTGTTTAATATAAATTACATGAATATAAAAATTGATAATTATGTTTAATAAAATTTTAAAAAATTATGAATAAATAATAATTTATTTTTAATTATTTTTTATTAATTTAATTAATTAAATAATATCTAATTAAATTATATAATTTAATTTGTTTATTGAATAACATTATCTAATATTAAATAGTTATAAATTACATGAATATAGAAATTGGTAATTATATTTAATAAAAATATAAAAAAATATGAATAAATAATAATTTATTTTTTCATTAATTTTTAATAATTTAATAATTTCTAATAATTTAATTTTTAATATAGAAATTGATAATTATATTTAAAAATTATGAATAAATAATAAATTAGTCTAGGAAAAAAAATTAATTTGTTTATAAATAACATTATCTAATAAAACATCATAAAATAACATAAGATATTATAATATTACATAAGATTTCAAAAATGATAACAAATCTCTTTTGTTATCCATTTCTATTCACATTACTAAAACTCACACTCTTATAACACTTTAGATGGCGATTGACAAGACTTGGACAACATTGAGAAATCGTGGTTGTCAAGAATATTGGAATGGTCTGCAAGCTTTTTTGAGGATAGCGTCGGAACATGTAGATTCTGATGGAAGAATTAGGTGCCCGTGTGTGAGATGCAATAATAATAGATTTGAATCTTTAGATGTAGTTCGGGCACACGTATTCGATAGGGGTTTTCATCAAGCTTACGATAAGTGGATTTTTCATGGTGAGGTGGAAGAAATTGTTGCTGATGAGGTGGTTGATGAGAATGAAGACAATGAGATGATTCACGTTGTGGAAGACTTCCTTTTACCGACAACTGAGGAAGTAGAAAGGGATCCTGGTGGGAGTCAGTATTATGACGAGTTATTTGAGGAGATTGAAGCGGAGTTGTATCCTGGATGTGATTGGATTTCATCCCTGAACTTTTTAGCAAAGTTATTGCATCTAAAAGTTAGAGGGAAGATGCCTAACAACATATTTGATGAATTGCTGAAGTTGTTAAAGCTTGCATTTCCTAAGGAAAACAAAATCCTTGGATCGTACTACGAGGCGAAAAAGAGATTGAAAAAATTAGGGTTGGGATACGAGTCCATTCATGTGTGTCAGTATGATTACTGCTTATTTTACAATGAGCATGCATCTAAAGAGACATGTCCATTATGCGGAAGTAGTAGATGGATTACTTCTGAAATGACAAAAGGAAAAAAAGTGCCACACAAGGTGATGCGTTACTTTCCGTTGACCCCTCGGTTGAAAAGATTATACAGTTCAAGGATTACAGCAAAACACATGATATGGCATCACTCCGGGAAATCAAAAGATGAAGGGGTGATGCGACACCCGGTGGACGGCTCTGCGTGGAAGGACTTTGATGCCAAGCATCCTCATTTTTCAAGGGATCCCAGAAATGTTCGTCTGGGCTTAGCTGCTGATGGATTTAATCCATTTGGCAACATGAACCTTGCATGCAGCATGTGGCCTGTGGTGTTGGCAAACTATAATCTGCCACCTTGGTTGTGCATGAAAGACAATTATTTCATGTTGACCCTCCTTATGGGCCAAAATCACCCGGTAAGGACATGGATTTATGAAGATGAGAATGGGAAGCTGATGAAGCCGCACGCTCCTTATGTGTTAACTCCGGCGCAGAGGCAACAGTTTTGTCAGTTTATAAAAGGAGTTAGATTTCCAGATGGCTTTTGTTCAAATTTGAAGAAGAAAGTGTCCGAGAATGATACAAATATTCTTGGGTTGAAGTCACACGATTGTCATGTGATAATGCAACGATTACTTTCTCTCGGTGTTCGCAAGTTTCTTCCAAAATCTATATCGACCACTATTGCAGAATTGTGCAATTTCTTCAGGCAAATATGTTCGAGGACTTTAAATGTTAAAGATATGGAGGAAGCACAAAATGATCTTATTCAGATATTGTGCAAGATGGAGTTGATTTTTCCTCCAGCTTTTTTTGACATAATGATTCATTTGGTATTACATTTGCCAGAAGAAGCAATATTGGGTGGTCCGGTGTTTATGAGGTGGATGAATCCTTTTGAAAGGTACATGAAAAAATTAAAGAATTATGTGGGAAATAAAGCTCGCCCTGAAGGGTCGATCGCCGAAGGCTATGTTGCAGATGAGGCCTTGACCTTTTGTTCAATGTATTTCAAAGACATTGAAACAAGATTTAACCGTCTTGATCGAAATGAAGATGCAACTTATATCCCACGAAATCTTGCAGTTTTCCAATCTTAATGTCGTCCACTCACAAAGGGAACTTTGAAGACTCTCGATCATAATACTCGTGAAATAGCTGAGTGGTTCATACTTGAGAATTCTCCTGAAATTGAGCCTTATTTAGAGTAAGTTTATTCTCTTATAAATTAGAACATGTGTGGTTATTATCAGTTTTTTGTTATCAAGAATCGTAACACTATTCTAATTAATAGCGAACACCTACAAGAGATTAAGCAAAAATACCCAGATGGTGATCATGATCGTTTGCATAGAAAAAAATTTCGTTCGTGGTTTCATAAAAAGGTAGCTTTGAACTTTGAACAGTGATTTTATAAATGATATATTTTGTGAATCTAATATCATTCTATGTATTTAGATATATGACTTGCACAAGCATGGGTCTTTGGAAAATGGTGATAAACTGTTAGCTTTAGCATCTGGGTCAAATCATTTGTCAACCTTTTACCAAGGTTGTATAGTCAATGGTGTTCGATTTATTGCACACGATCGAGACAAAAAGCGCACCACACAGAATAGTGGAGTGTCTGTTGTCGGAATAGAAGGTTTTAATTATTACGGCACGCTTGAAGAAGTAGTGATACTTTCTTTCACTGGTGCATATTCAGTGGCATTATTTCGGTGCAAATGGTTTAATACAAATCCAAGAATGAAGAAAATAGTCATTGAAAATAATATCACCAGTATAAACGTCAATGGTGAATGGTACAAAGATGAGCCGTACATACTTGCTACTCAAGCTAAGCAAGTTTTCTATCTCGATGATTTACTTAGAGGTCGTGATTGGAAAGTTGTAGAAGTTGTGAATCATCGACAGATTTGGGACATTAAGGACAATTCTGATGAGGTTAATGATGTTATTGATGTTGTACATGAAACAAGTTCATCAAATTTTGTGTTGACTGTGGACCTCGGAGAGTTGATTATGCAATCTGATCAACCTGCTGCATATGTTTGAGCTGATGAAGATGGTGATGACGAAGCTGATATGTCAGAACATGAGGACGTTGCAGATGCAGAAGATGAATTGGTTGTTGAGTTTTGTGAAGATGAAAATGTGTCTCCGATTACTGATGGAAATGATAGTGATTACTCTGTTTAGTTTTTTCTATTTGTGTAACAGAACTATGTATTTAAATATAATGAAGTATTTTTTTGTAATTGTAATATAATATATTTGAGCTTTGTGAAGATGAAAATGTATCTCCGATTACTGATGAAAATGATAGTGATTACTCTGTTTAGTTTTTTCTATTTGTGTAACAGAACTATATATTTAAATATAATAAAGTATTTTTTTGTAATTATAATTATTATGAATTCAATGTGGTATACTTCTATTTTAGTGCTAATTACTAACTAATAAACTTTAAACTGAAGTATAATGTCAGCTGATATAGCTACTTATCACGGCGGAGATGGTGGGGGTCAAGACCCGCCAGATCCTTCTAGGGTACCATCATCTTGCGAGTCAGGTTAAATATTGCATATCAAAATTATTTTTAGAAATTATATTGTTAGGTAAATATAACATCAATACTAATACTGATTATTGTTAATAAATTTAAAAGCCCCGCCGACGAGAAGAAAAGGTCGTGACCCTGCTAGTAATAATGTTCTTGAAGAACGAAGGAAAAAAGCTGGGAAACCATTGGATCTAGAGCTTGATCCTGTGACCAAAAAAGTGGTTGGGCAGGAGGATCAACCTTTTATTCGCATGTTGGGCACTCTAGTTTCCATTTTGTGTCCGGGTCATTATTTGGATTTTGCTGATGTACCTCAACAGTTTAAGGATCAAGTGCTTGATCGTATGAGCGTAAAAAAATTACAAATCTTGTACTTTTCATTATTTAATTCCATTATTTACAAAGTTATCTAATATTTTTTTTCTTAATGCAATATTACTATAATATAGACGGTCATCCACAACGTGAGTCAGTTCTGGCAACTGTCAACAAGGAGATGGGGGAAAGATATCGCGAGAGAAAGAACTATAGACATAGACACTTCAAAAATCATTATGCTGGACCAGAAGATTTGGAGAATGTCCTCTCTAAGCCACCTGACCATTGCACTAAGGAGGCTTGGCAGCTTATTTGTGAAATTTTTTTGACCGGAAGATTTTTGGCTCGTTCCGCTAAAAATCAAGCAAACAGAAGACAAATGAAGTATGTAACAACACAAGGCACAAAGTCGTTGGCAGCTAAGCGTCACCAATATGTAAGTGAAGATGTTAATTTAATTTTATAAAATAACACATTCTGAAACATTTTGTTTACATTTGTATAGGAGAACCCAGATGCGCATGTTGTTGATACTTGGAGGGATGCTCATATGAGAAAATCGACAAAATCTTTTGTCAATGAGGCAGCTCAACAAGATTATGTAAGTGAATAGTATTGTTTTCTTGTTTCTAATGTTTATAATGTTTCTAATTTTTGTTTATAATGTTATCTTTATACAGGAAAAAATGGCGGCAGAGGTTCAGAGGACACAGCTTGAGAGGCAAAGTCAACAGCAGAGTGAGGCATCTCTAAATGTATCTGGCGTTGATTCGTCCCCGGTCGATCAATACGAGATACTAAGTAAAGTACTCGAGGAGAGATCTGACTACCAAAGAGGAGTGGGTTATAGGGCGAAAGGGAAGGCAAAGAAGACATCCTCTAGCTCTACAGATCAAAGTCAGTCCCAAGCATCTACTGCTGCTACGCCTAATGAAGATATGAGAGTTATGGCTTTGATGATGAAGGCAATTCGTGAGACTTTTGAGACTTCGACAACTGTGCATCCCAGTAAACTGTATGACCCAATGTTTGACAGTTTTCTGCAGAGGCATTTGCCACCGCAATCCGAATGTGGTTCGTCTTCTCAGAGTAACACTGCCAATCCTGACCTTCATACACCGCCACAACAGCAGCACCAGCCTCCTTCACAGCAGTAGTATTAGCCTCCTTCACAGCAGTATCAGCCTCCTTTAGAGCAGCAGTTCCAGCCTCCTTCACAGGATCCACCACAGCAGCTGTACCAGCCTCACCCAATGTATCCGCCACGTGTGTCGTCGCAACAACCTCCTCAGTATCAAAACCAATACACTTTTGGACCCTCTTCCCAGTCTCCTCCACTATATTTTAGTTTTACCGATTTTCCAGGAGGATCAATGCAGCCTCCGCCACCTAATGTTAGATATTGGGAGGTTGGAGGCGGGTTGCAGCCACAACCACAGCCTCGAGATCTGTTTGGGGACCTCACGCTCGGATGATCATCACAACCACCTTATATTCCCTCACCGCCACAGCCACAGCCGTCACCCTCACCGCCACAGCCACCGCCACCGCCACCGTCACAGCCGTCGTCCTCACAGCCAAACCAAAATGTTGAAGAAGAGGACAATTTCAATATTAATCTTAATGACTTTATTTAGTTACTAGTTTATATATTTGGACTGAATTAATACTTTATTTATTTTTAATAACAATAGTGATATTTACTAGGTTGATAAATATTAAAACTATTTATATTAATTTTAATGTTAGTTATGTTTAAATTAATTAAATGTTTATTTTTGTTAAATTATATTATAAATTATTTTTAAAAATAATTAAATTTAATAAATATTAATTTATTTAAAAAAATTATAAAAACAATATTAGCGGCGGACCCCGCGGCTAATAATAATGCCTCAGACATAGGTATTAGCGGCGGGCTCCGCCGCTAATGTCCGCCGCTAATAATCATTATTAGAGACAAAGTTTTAGGCGCTGTGTATTAGCGGCGGATTGGTACCTTATTAGCGGCGGAGTCCCCCGCCACGCTAATACTTGAAATTCTTGTAGTGAAGGAAATTCGAGACTCACGGTGTCTATAGAGACTACCTCGGCATAACCTAAGCCATGCAATCCCAAATAGGCTTACTGTAGGTCAAGTCCACAATCTACATCCCCAACCTAAATTTTGACTTTGGAAAATCCCCTCAATTGTTACAATTATATTATTCCAGTGGAGTGTTTTTTAGGACAATTCTTATATAGGGGCTTCATTTTAAGCTTTATCGGTGTGACTCTTCAGTATTCTCGACCTATGAACAGTTTTCGGCGCGATTTTTTTTATGACCATGTATATTGTAGTTGTTTGTAACATCCTACAAATTTTCAAAAAATTCCGAATAGTTTACAATACCGAAAACTAGGTTAAAACATGTTGCTTTTCATGTGCATAAAAAAAAATTAGACACCCTTGCAACAACATATTTGAACTTAGTTTTCAGTATTGTAAACTATTCAGAATTTTCTGAAAATTTTCAGAATGCTCTAAATAGCTACAATTAACACGATCATAAAAAAAAAAATCGCGCCAAAACTGTTCACAGATCGAGAACACTGAAAGCCTCACCTGTAGGATTTAAAATGAAGTCCTTATAAAAAAATTGTCCGTGTTTTTTATATATATTCTTTGGATTTTTTAATATACCCTTATATTCTTTTAGTAAAATTAATATTTCTCTCGAAATAAGAACAAATAAAATTATGTACGGAGTCCGTTTATATACCAAATGAAATTATGTATCGGGTCCGTTTATATAACAAATAATAATAATAATCCTATGAAAGAGGTTCTATGTTTCATGTTCAAATAATTATGTTTCATGTTCTAATAATAATCATGTTCTATGTTTCATGGTGTGAATATATTTCATGTTTAAATAATCAGAAAGTCGCATCAAAACAAACCATTTTACAAAGAAGGAACTTGATTGGAAAGTGATGTTATAATTGGTAAGTTGTAAAATATAGTATTGGTGAATTGTCCACATTCGTTCCTTCCTTCTATATATTTATATACTAGGTGTAAAATACAATACACATTTGTTTAATTTTTATTTTAAATAAATATTAAATATATTTATTAAACTTTTATAATTGTCATATAAATTTTAAATAAATAAATAATATTATATATATATAAATGAATGAGATAAATATATTAAAAAAAAAAAATTAAACCTAAACATTGTTTATGATTTAAAAAAATATATATGATAACATTATAGAACGTAAATTACATTATTTAATATATAAAATATTCATAATATTATTCAAATCACACATTTATGATTGGAGAATAAACGTGTTTATTCTTGATAGAAGATAAATGTCCTTCTAATTTCTTATATAGTTATACAATCATATTATTTGTACACATATGACACATATACCTCTTTAATATAATAAGTGTGTAGATAACATAATTTTTTAGTTTGAACATTTTTTATTTTTTTCCGTTAACTTTAACAGAATACTCTTATATTTAACAATAGATTGTAAACATGACTTAAACTTAAATAAATGAATAATCAAAAAAATTAAAATATGATATTTTAAAAATATTTTACAATGATAATTATTTAAAAATAATAAAACCATATATTTATAACTTAAATAAAATTTAATTAAACTTAAACTTAATATTATATTAAAGATATAATATATAATCTTTTGTTGTCACTGCCAAATTCAAAACCTAGAACAACATAAACTTAAATAACAAAAATATTAATTAAAATAAGATGTTTTAAAGATATTTTATGATAATTTAAATAATTAAATTATATTTATTTAAACATAATAAATGCATACATATCATTTTTTTTATCTTATAAATTTGTGTGATAGTTTATTTTTTATCAAGTGATTGAAGCTCTTTTTTTTTCATCAAATTCATCAAAGGACATTGTGAGATACATTAGAAACTAAAAATAGTTGATGCATGTATACTACTATCTACACTATAACTTTTTCTATTCTTTTATTTTATTTCTATTATTAATTTCTTTTTAAATATTATTGTATTTTATATATGTGTCATGTAGCCATGTAAATATATACATGTCAACGTTGTATTTAGATGTCATATATATATATATGTAGAGATTATTAGTATAAATATTTATATATACTATAGAACTATAATTCATTCTATTATATATATATTAAAAAAAATAGTTACCAATTTTTATTAAAATTATAGACAATGTTTACGACTTTAAAACTATGCAAACGTGCAATGCATGTTTACTTGGTTTTATTTATAGAATTTATTAATAAATTTTATTAAATTTGTATCATTGTCATATAAATTTCAAATAAATAAACAATATATATAGGAAATTTTGCCCGCATAGCTATGTTTTTTTTTAAAGCTGCCATTTGTTCAACTTTTTTGTAACTATATATATATATATATATATGGGAATTCTTCCATCCCTCGGTTTGTTTTGAAGGACTTAGTCCTGTGTTGATTTTGAGCCTTTGGATTTATTGTTTTAGAAAATGGATGGTTAGATTTAGTTGCTGAGTTTGTTGGGTGTCAAAGTATCGTTATGCCCTTAGCACCCCTTAGTAACCGGTCACCTTTTTTTTTTATTCGTGTTTTTGCCCGTTTAGGCCATTCTTCTCCTTTCAAAAGGAAAAGTCCCTCCGAACCCAAACAATAACTGTTTGGAAGGCAAATTCCCTCCCATTTAGTCCATTCTTCTCTCTGATGAATTCGGGGTAGATTTTTTTGTTTGGAGTAGTGGGGATTTCAATTGAGCTTGGTAATTTTTTCCGGCGTGGTTTGGAGGTGTTTGATTCTACATGCGATGTTGTTTGCCGTGAGTTTGAAGGACCGAGTGCCCACTTTTCCGATGTAAAGCATAAATCCCTGCATCTTTGTGTCGAGTTCTTCGGGTAAGTTCTTATAGCACATTTACTCAATATGTTTTGGGCATTAGCTATTTAGGCAACAAATTTTGTTTGGCTTCATTTTTTTTGTAATGGTGCACTCGAGTATTCAGTGCCCGATCATATTTAATGGTGACCACCTCATGTTTGAATTTTTGTTTGAGAGAAATTATAATAGCAATTCCGTCAAAATGGAAGTCAATTCCGTCTCCATTCTTATTTTTCTCAGGTATTGTGCTCCCAAAGGTCCTCCCACGTAATACCACTCACAACTCACGTGACCATGACGTTCTGAAACGCAAATTCTAATTCTTCCCACGTAATACGTGACTGCTTCCTTATGTTTCTAATAATAGCATACTTTATGTAATTTTGACTGATGTGCAACCCTATTTTTGATAAGTGGCAGTGCATTAACAACTCCACCATTTACAGGAAGACCTCACCTTACACTTACTTGATCCACTCCTCCATGCTTGTGTTTTCTATATGTATATATATATGTGTGTAGGGATCGTGTTGACCTCAATTCAATCTCCACCACCCTACATGTATACTTGTCTATCCTCACTTTCTCTCTAAAATGGACTCCACACCTTTCCCAATGAATAACATCGTTAACTTCTCGTCGTTTGATGACAATCATCTTGAGCAAATGCAATACATTAACTGAATTGTGCATGACAACGTCAGGCTGGCCACCGAGCGGAACGAATGGGAGAGGAGATACAATGCGTCAAACATCCAGAACACTCTCCTTAAGTATGACCTACAGTCCATCAAGATGTTTCATTTATTCCCCAACAATCAAGCAAGCAAGCAAGTACTGACTCTCCTAATTAATCAACCATCTAAATAACATTTTTCCATACCTAGTTGAGTTAGTGATTCATTCATCCCAATATTGAAGAAATGAAACTTCTCCAGGGAAAAAAGTTCAAAAAATCTTATAAAACAACTACCAAATATATATCAGTTTTATTTACGTGGTTATTGTTGCGTCTCACTCAACATAACATATAAATCACTTGGCGGAAGCACAATGCTTACGTTACCAAAATTGTAAATATCTCTCAAATTCATATTAAGTTTACGATCAAGTCCTCAACTGTACATATTTTTGGATTAGGGAATTACTTTTTTGCCCCTACTTTTTATACCCACATCACCAGCAACTTTCCAACCGGTTTACACAACCGGTCATTACAAGTCAAAAGCAAATGTGAAAAAATACTTACTCCTATAAAATTTAGACAATTGGCAAAAAACTGGACCCCACACTGAAGGACTGAGTCCTGTGAGGAACTGAAGAATTCGCCATATATATATATATTCGGGTAACACACCAAGTCACCAAGCGAACCAGTGAAATTTTTGTTTATTTTTTTTTGACAAAAATATAAAAATAAATATATTTCCCAATTATTTATAACACATATAAAATCAAATTTTTTTTTATTTTGGTTGTTTAAGTTTGGCAAAATACTATGTTGATGCTAAAATTTTATATATTAATATAATTAGTAAAATAATTAGAATTATATATATTATCATAATAATATTTCATAACATTTAAATTTATATTAATATAATTATTAAATAACTAGTCTTGTATTATATATTATTATAATATTAATGATATTTTATAACATTTGAATTTGAATTTATATTAATGTTGATCCCGCTTTTCGTCAACTTAATTATGTAGAGAAATTAAACAAGAAGAAAAGAAAAGAAAATGATTTTTTACGTGGTTCAGTAGTTAAAATCTGCCTACGTCCATGAGTCACTTTAATTAAATTTGTGTTAAAGCTTCAAGGAAGAGCAATTTCACAGAATATTTCTTAGTACCAAATTATGCGTGAGTACAAATGACTAAATTCGGGCTATTTATAGACTTGACTACAAGAAATCTTCCCACAAGTTTAGGGAAATTACAACACATTCAAATTTAAATTCAAATGAATATTTGAACAATAATACATATTTAACGCATTATTTAAATAAATATCCCATAAAATAGGGATTTAACACACGGTTTTAACCTAATCCCTAAGAAGTAGGGATTTCTTAACAACATTTTCGTGTATTGCTTAACGCGTCTTTGAGCCTGAACTCTGCTTCACCGCGCTTTCGAGACCACTCATAGTTCGAGTTCATCATTCCAGTTGTCGTCACCTCCTTGCTAGATGAGTCTTGCAAATCAACAATGAATTATGATAATAATGCAATATTCCAAACCCTAGATGTTGATCAAGATTCAAATTCAAAGTATGAAGGCAATTCTTGATAATCTAAGAAACATGTTCATGATATGAATGTTAATCTTGAATATAATGAACTAAATGATTAAATGATGATAAGATGAATTTAGATATTGTTGACCTGTGAAATTGGTCAACGGTTGTATGTACAGTATACGATACCTTTTGAACGAAATGAATATAATATACGACAGAGTACAAATATCTTAAATAAACACACATAAATTTTATAGTGGTTCAGTCCTATGCTGATGAACAATAATAGCCTAATCCACTTAGTCTTTGGTATTGAATCACTCAATAGACAATTACACGGATGAACTGAAGTATTCACTCGTCACCAATTTGCCCAGATTTTCTCCTTTATGAAGTCATGGGTCCTTTATTTATAGTACCCAGTGGCTGTTACATGATCAGTAATACTGGTGATCATGGTTTGGCACACGATCATTGTGAGTGGAGATATGTGTCCACCTCCCCATGACTATGAGATCATGGGTCTTCTTGTTGTTCCTATGGATCGTGGTTGACAATGCATGATTGAAACCTTCGGGAAAACATTAAATCTTGGTTGGTCTATGAGACTTGGGTGCTAGGCTCGATGACCCTTTAGAGCTTGGGTGCTAGGCCTGATGACCCTCTGGGTGCTAGGCCTTCTGATCTTCTGGGTGCTAGGTTTGCTGATCTTCTGGGTTCTACACTTGTTGCAACGAGCGTGAACTTTATCCAGCGAAGTGTATTTAGGAGTTTAGGCCGACCACCCATGTGGCTCTTAAGAATGTCAGGCTGACCACCCCTAGGGGTTGGGGTCAAGCCAACCACCCCTAAGGGGTCTAGGCCTGGTCGACTTCCTTATAGGTCCTGGACTTGTCCTTTTTTGCTCATCGGTCTTTTTACAATACTTTGTCATTTTTCCATGACTTGTGATGCCCCGTGTCGCTTTCTCATTCGTCACGTTATCTCTTGAATTTGAGGGATAACAGATACATTTAATCATCAATACAAACAATGAATAACATAATAGAATCACAAAATACAAGATTAGGGTTAGAGAGATACAACCTTTGTATTGAGAAACTTGAATCTTCAACTTGGGGAACTTCTAAGACTTATACACAATATGAATACTGTTGTCCAAAATCTATATTCCAAGCCTTCCCAATTGCTTGAAGCTTCAACTAAGTAGAATAAGATTTGGGATTGAAAAAGCCTTGAAACTCATGCAAGTCAAGCAAGCTTGATGAGTTTCTTGAAGAAAACTTTGGTCTTAGAGAGTTAGAGAGAGAATGAGTTTTAGAGAGAGAGTTGGAAAGTGTGATCAAGGCTTTTCAACTCTAATAACCCATATATATATATAGTGTAGGCATCATCATTAGTCTAACCAATAGAATTAGAGTATTTAAAACACATCATTTTGAGCATTTTACGTAAATTATATGGCCCTAAAAGACCGCCCAGGCGATGCTATGCCACTTAGGGGGCGACGTATCACCACCCTCTCTGACTTTGGACCACTCCAATGGTCCTAAAATTGCTCCAAATGCTACCAAAATTTTTGGGAATGTTTAGATACCTCATTATATCACTTTAGACCCATAAAAGTCACTTTTAGATGCCTTCTACACAATCTCATATTTTCACTTCTCTTTAAGTGAAAATCGTTAACTGTTTTGCACCGCAACGTGTAAACAACTTAACCATTATATTTAACAAATCTCAACACTTTTCAATGACACTCCCTATTTGGGTAACTGCCATTTTCCTTTGAAAATCGGGATAACCTTTATTATAATTAACTTCTCACTTCGCATGTGGGGATACTCTCAATACCCCCACTTGTACTAGCTCGGTTAGGTCATTTGAGTTGCCTCGCTTATTTCAAGCATTCAGTCTCGAATTCTTGAGTTTTTCTATTTTTTATTCACCTTCTTTAATTCATTTGTCTCGAGCTTTTGAGCTCAAGTCTTCAAATTTTTTTATCTCCATTCTTTCTAAGTAATGGGTGGGCCATCACCTTTTTCTTTCTTGTTAGATGTCGTAGTCTTCAGAGAATCGGTGGGGGCCCAAGCTTGCGATCCCTTACCACCCTCCATCTCCTCTAATTGAGTATTCGTTTACTCAAAATTAGCGATTGATTCGGGAGCATGAGAAATGCCTCGAACGTGAAGACATTCAATCCCACTTCCAACGTCAAGTCATTGAAGTCGAAGAAGGAAAAAGACGGAGGTTGCGAGTAGCAACTAATCCCGTCTCTAACCCCGAGTCGAGACCTATTCCCTTAGATCCGAACTTTAAGGTTACTGTTGCCTATTTCCCATGCCAGCTTTACTTTGTACTTATTGAAAGCTCGTCGAGCCAGAATCCTTCTCCTGCCCTCCCATTTCTTCTATTCCCACCCTTGAGGGTGAGTTTTTCGAGGCTGAACTATACAAGAGTACTATCCTCACTACAAGACACATTTCAGACATTCTGTCTTGTCATGATCTTAAGCTGACCGAGGAGCTCATCTGTTGATCTGCTAAAGCTGATGAGAGAAGCTTTTGTTCTCTAGGTGAGGACGATCCTGAGAGAAATGTTAAGTTCACAGCCTTGAGTAGAGAACACATGCGAGTTGGGGCTTTTCTGCCTCTTAAGGATTACTTTAGAAAGTTCATTGACTATGTCGGTACAACCCCTTTCCAGCTCCAAACCAACTCATACAAAGTTCTGGCGGTACTGAAGTCGCTTTATCTTGAAATGAAGTGGGAAGGTCCATCTCCTTACAAGATCATGTACCTTTTATGCTTGAAGAGCAATCCCACCAAGGCGAAGGGTGGAGATGGTTCTTATTACCTCTCGAGCTAGCCTCGAGAGAAATGGTTATTTGAGGACATCCCCAATCATCCGCCAAACTTCAAGACGAAATTCTTCTTTACAAATGGCCTCAAATCTTCCAAATTCCTCTCATTCCAACGCCCTCGTAAGTTATCTGTCTTTCAAAATAGTTTTTATTTTGGTCTTTTTCAAGCTCGAATGTTCATACTTTTTAATTATTTTCAGCCAATTATGATCGCCCAAAGCCGACCCAAGATATGGCGGACCATAGGGAGAAAATGTTGAAGCTCCCATATGGGCAGCGATCATTTCGTTACCTCCTACAGAAGGATAAATTGTGCCTCTGCAAGCTCCTCAATGAAGGCAATTCCATAGACGACTCCTCGACTCGAAAGTACACTCAATGAGAAGATGTCCCCCTTCCTCGCCCTTTAAATCCTTCAAAGAAAAAGAAAAGAAAGGACTCAAACATAGAGCTAGTGGAGCCTTCTGGTTCGGGTAGCGAGGCTCAAGATGAGGCATCTCTGGGCTCAACAGGAGGCTTCAACTTCAATGATGAAGGCTTGTAATGACCCAGATACATCTGGTTCAGTCTTAAATATGTCAGGCATAGGTATGGAGTTTCTTAATGATGGTTCTAGTGTGCTATCAGTGGTAGACGTTCAATTTTCCTTTGGGGCATCATCAGAAGGTAAGAGGAGAGTCCGCAACTGGAAGGGTAATGCACGTAACAAGGCAGAATCTGCCTTTGTGGGGTTAGGGCAAGATGAATCTAAGAAAAGAGTTGGGAAGAGATTGCGTGACTAAGAAGGACAGTGTAACGTCCCAATTTCCCTAATAAGGCTGACTGCCTTGATTAGGGGGCCAAGATGACAATAATTGATTTAATTACATTATTATGTAATGATATGCATGATTATATAAATTATGTGAGTATATTATAATATGACTATATTGGCATGTTTAGGTATATTAAGCATGCATGTGGGCTCGTTTCTTATTAGAATGACATTTTCATAATTTGGCCCATTGTGGGCATATTTGTATATATATATGTGTGTGTGTGTGTGTGCATATTGATTGAGACCACATTATTATGATGATATATTTGAGTTATTCGGCACGAGATGATTCTAGGAAGCAAGTTAGTGGTTCAGTCACAATGGGGAGAAATACCCGGCTCGGGGCGAGCCAATGGGTATTTTGGTGATCTGGAGAGTCACTGGGACTCATTGTAGCGTTAGTTGTATTTTGGGAGAAATAGCGATATTCTGAGTTTAGCGGAATTATTTGGGGAAATTTGAGTATAGAACTGGATTGGAGAGTGAAAATGACATTTTTACCCTTTTGGGGTGTTGAAAAGAGAAGCGGGTTGAGTGGGGGCATTTTGGTCATTTGGGGATCGTTCATATATAAGGGTTCGGCTGAGTTCATTAACTCAGAAAAACACAGTCTCACTCTCGTTTTCTCTCTCTTGTTCTCTCTTTACGCTTGTTAGCGTTTTCGAAGGAAACTCGAGTTCTAAAACTCGGATTCAAGCGAGGTTAGAGTCATAAAGATTCTAGGGAAGATTAGAAGCTTGATAGCCTAGGAATTTAGTTGGAAAACTACTGTAACAGAGATAATTCGAGCTTTAAGTTTTTGAGTTTTTGGTTTTCTTTAAGTTTCTTAAGCTTGATTGAATTTTATGGTTTTGGGGAGTTTTTGATTCGTTTGTGAGTTGGGTTTTTCTGCCTATGTTGGGAATTGTGCCCTGAACGCATATGTAGTAGACATTGTTTAAAGAAATAAATAAATAAATTGAATTTGTTGTGCATATATTTTATGGACTATATTATTCTGTGATTATATTAAGTAAATATCAAAAAAATTCCTAAGTTCATATATGTGATCTCAAACACGTAATGGTATGGGAGGATTGTGTTTGAGATATATGAACTTGAATAGTTCGCAGTAAAATAAATTTATGGAATCTTTAGATTAATTACTGCAAGTACGGTCCACTAGTATTATGAATACATGTGATCTAGATCCGGATCATCTAGTGTAGTGGGACACTTTAGTGGAGGTACTTTATATATTAGAGAATATATAGAACTAGACCATATATGTTTATTGATATTTAGTTAAATATTGTTTCGAAGTATTAATTAAATATATCAACTGATGATCATATACAAATAGATCTTAATTCTGAAGTTACTATGAACTCCTGTTTATGTTATATGAGTTCTTTGTTTCACTTGTTAGGGTTTGTCAAAATGATCAGGCTAGAAACTTTTGTTTTGGGAACTCATTAATGTAAATGATTGGGGACATAGTATACAAATATGAAATTTATACCTTCTCGTAAGAGATTGAATAAAGGACTGAATTTTGGGACTGAAAGGTTATTGAGCTCAAATTCATAATTTAGTTATGAATTAACCTTCACCAGTAAAGTCAATGGTACTTAAGGAAACAAGATATAATTAAAAGGGTAAAACAGTAATTTTATTCCCGGTTAATTATGAACCATGATTAGAGGGTTAATTTTTATGTAATGATTATATCAATGGACGCTTTATTGTTATAAAGTACTCTGTAAATGATATGTCTATAATTACAAGAGTGCAGTCTCATATTTATAGTGGAGTAATAATGAGATTAATAAATTAAGATTATTTAATTAAAAAGTTTAATTAATAATCTCAAATTTATTGGAGCTTGGAATTATGGGTCCATAGGTCCCCACAGCGGTTCTATCAACACTATTCAAGCAAGAGTTGATATAAAGGGTAAAATGGTAAAAAGACATATTTAAGAAAAAATTTGTTCTTCGGGCCAAATATGCAATTATGTGATAATAGTGATTAATTAATTAATTATAAATTAGTTGTAATTATCAAAATTAATTAATAATTAATTATTATATAATTTTCAAAATTATATAAATAATTAATTTATTATAACTTTCGAAATTATAATAAAATAAATATTTAGTTTTCGAAATTAGTATTTAATTAATTGATAGAATTAATTAAATATCTTTATTTGAGTGGGAGATAATAATTTGATAAGTTCAAATTAGATTTGAATTTAAAAGATTGATATTTATTCAAATAATTAATTATATGTGATAATTAGTTAAAAAGATAATAGATTCAAATTTGAATTAATTATCAGGTTGTTGGATTTTATCTGATAAGGTAGTTTGAATAAATAATTGTGGAAAAATCTCATATCCCTAATTTATAGGGAGCTACACAACACACACAGTCCCTGGACTGTGTGTGGCGTGAGCTACATAAAAAATCAGGGATAGATTTTTCACTTTCATTTAATTAATGGAAAAATCAAAAGTTAGTTTTTAATTTTTTCATTAATAAGATAATTAATTAATTAAAAGATAAATTTTTTAAATTTAAATATTTTCTATTTAAGTTAGACTTATCAGAAAAAAAAATATACTAAATTTATTCACTCTAAGAAAAAGAACGTTACTTTTCTATCTCTCCCTGAAAAGATACAGAACCAATCTCAGGCATATTCTCTTGATCTCATGTGTTGAGTACATCAAGTTGAATAAAAAATATATCATCATTTATTCTCTAAGTGCCCACACACTTCTTGAAGTGTAGAGAACGTTGTGAAAGATCTTGGTGTGAGTACCTGGGAGCAACGTGGATAGGAAGATCATTTATTTTACGAAAAGATAGCAAGGACACTTGATAGGCATCAAGAGGTATGTTCTTTATTCTTTTCTTGTTTATGATTAATGTATGTATATTAATGGATCATCATATTTAAAGTTAGTTTAAATATGTTACAAATTTTTTGTTGTACACTGGGCCACCCATCACTATTCCGCTGCGTATTAGGAAACTTGTTCCTAACAAAATGAGGTCGGAACCTTAGGAGTTGACCTGTGCTCTGACTTGCTGTCTCGAACTGGCCAATCATGCAGCAACCTCGACGCTAATGTGTGGAGGTTTCTTAAGGGAGACAACATCACCGCCCTCTTTGACCAGACCATGGAGCTCGGGGTTTCCATAAGTTTATCCACCCTTTTAACTCTGTATTTTCTCAGTTAGTTATTCTCTAATTGTCATTGTTTGCCTTTTAGACTCTCCTCGGGTTTATGCGCCAATGCTCCCTCTTATCCTCGAAGATAGTGACTAGTGAGAAGTTAGCCAATGATGCTCACCAGGCCCAAATCCGAGTGGAAGATGACTTGAAAGAGGCCAAGAGAGCTCATACCCAGGCCAAGGATGCCCTTAAAGTGACCCAGGACAAGCTCGCTTCCTCCGAGGCTGAGGTTAATAGTCTGAAGGTGGAGGTTTACACAAAGATTGCAGACTTTGATGCTGCCAAATTTGAGCTCGATAAAAGAGCTTCAGAGATCGAGTGCCTCAAAGAGGAGAAAAACACGACTTATGAAATCCTCAAAGATGAGAAGAAGCGCATGCTTGAAGAGTTTCTAGCAAAAAAGGAGTGGGCCACCGATAGAGCAAGGTATCGAATGTGGTCATTGAACCCAGATATTGACACCTTGTTCCTGCTGGATAAAGATGAGGAGTTCATGACAAAATAGAAGGCTCGGTTGTCAGAAGAGGAGGCGGCTGTGGGCACTACTGTTGAAGCTAGTGTAAAGGAGGAGAATGGCGAAGAAGCCGAGTCCACTCCAGCTGCTCAAGAGTAGTTTTTTTTTTCTATTTCTTAACAAGGGTTGCGTCCCTTATTTTTTGATGTATATATTCTATTAAGGCCACTAGGGCCAAGACTATCTTTTTATAGCTCAGGTTTGAGCTACTTAATTATCTCCTGTGAATATTCATCTATTTTCACCAGTAGTTTTATGCTTAAATTTCTATCTCAAAGTCTTTCTGCATGTTGACGGCAAAATCTCGTCAACGAAATTAGATCGGAGAACTCAAAGGTAAGTATGGAGATGTTTAGATAAGAACTTAGAATAAGCTTGAGGAAAGATAAAAACAGATCAACAATGGAGTAAGTCATTGTATATTGCTTAATAGCATATGTGTACAATGAATTTTTCCACCCCCTTGCTGGAGGGATGATGATCTATTTATATTGGGGCTCTAATGGCTCCTCATACATTCTGGTCCCAAGGGACAAGATTGTACATAGGTGCACTGTTAGGGTAGTGGTGCGGGACGTTGTGGTGTCGACTCTGGTACATGGTCGGGGATCCTCAAGTAGTGCCTCCACTCTTCATACGGGTTCGTACCACCACTACTTGTCGGACACAGATGTCAGAGTCATGGCTTTGCCCTTTTTCAGGGTTCTACATCCCGTGCTTGTACATTTATTTCATGCCTAGTGGTCCCCTTACCTAAATTTCTTCTCTGGGTTTCTTCATATTTTAGTAAGTGTCGGTCCATACTTCTTTTATCCCGGCCTTACCTCCAGGTATGAGGCCTAAAAATAGGCATGTACGAGGCTTGGGGATGGGTCTCATAAGGCAAGACCCTTGGTGCCTAAGTGAGTACCCATGCGTGACCCGGGCATTCACGAGGCTCGGGGATGGGTTTCATAAGGCGTGATGGGGTTGCATGAGGGCCATGAGATGACAGTGACACGAGGCTCCTTAGCATGGTCGTACCTCGCGATACGCGCACGGGCGTGGTGAGGTGTGTCTCGCTGTGTGAGGCGTTGGTGCACAGCTGGGTCGTGAGGCGCGCGGGCGAGGTGGTGTCTCGCTATGCGAGGTGTTGGCAGCCTCGCATAGCGAGGCCCTTGTGACCTTGGTAGGCGCGTGCGGGTGAAGGGCGACCTCGCTCCCTTGTGGCCTTGGAAGGCACGCACGGGTGAAGGGCAGCCTCGCATAGTGAGGCCCTTGTGGCCTTGGCAGGCGCGCGCGGGTGAAGGGCAGCCTCGCATAGCGAGGCCCTTGTGGCCTTGATAGGCGCGCACGGGTGAAGGGCAACCTCGCATAGTGAGGCCCTTGTGGCCTTGTCAAGCGTGCGCGGGTGAAGGGCAGCCTCGCATAGCGAGGCCCTTGGGTCCTTCTGGGCATTTTCGCTAAGGCCTCCTATGAGACATGGGTCTTGCGTGGGGCAAGATATTGGGTTGCTTGGTTTGCCTGAGGCAAATGAGGGTAAACCTCAATTTTTCTCTTGAGTGTTGACTATGCCTTTGGTCAATTTTTGGAATTCACAATGCACATTATCTACTTATAGCTCTTGTCATAATATTATGACCATATTTCAGGATCAAAATATTTCAAGCTTGTTACTAAGGACTCGCTTTTATACTTGTTTATTTGTACAAGTACACGTTTTGAGTTTAAGTTCGAATTTCTATATAATCATACATAGTTCATTCGACTGCTCAATTTTGACCTTGTTATATTCAAGGTCGAACACTACTTATACCATGCATTTTGAGGGTTAAAAATACTTGTTGGCGTGTAGTTTCGTTAGTCTAGTTGTTTCTTGCTTAGAGATAGTAAATTTTCCTCATCCTCAAGTATGGTCTCGAGGTTGCAAGGTTGAAACTATTATGCAAAAAATTCCACTCCTATCTCGACTTAAGAATATTATTCATTTATCTATAATTCCAACTTTATTCTTGTATCGATCATTTGAACTGGTTAGTCCAGACTTGTAGATAAGTTAGGCTCGTGCCTGGTTTATATCTAGGCACTTTAATAATTTATTATGTATTTTGCTATATTTTTTGAGCCTATGGTATGAATGTATACCACTTATGCCCCTTGAATTCCTATGATTGTGAAATCTTTGGTTATCGAATTATAAGAGCTTCCTAAAAAATATAACATTACAAAATAATAATTGAATAGGAAAAAGTTCTTTATTAATAATCCTAAAAAAAAATACAAGCTTGGTTACAACTAAATAAACATCACTTCTAAATTATTGATAATAAGGACGTAGATGTTCACCGTTCCAAGCTCGTGGAACCAACTCTTCATTCAATCTCACTAGTTTGTAAACTACAGGTCGAATGATTGATTCGATTTGGTAAGGTCTTTCCTAATTAGGCTCAAGCACGCCTGCAGTAAGAGCTCGTGTGGCCAAAAACACGCGTCTTAGCACCAAGTCTCCCAATCCAAATTGTCTGTCTCGAACCCTTTTATTGAAGTATCTTGTAGCCCTTTGCTGGTATGCGAAATTTTTGAGATGGGCTTCATCTCGCTTTTCTTCAATCAAATTTGGGGATTATTTGAGTTGGGATTGATTCAAGTCTTGATTGTATGTTTCATATCTAATTGTAGGTATTTTGACATCGACTGGTAACATTGCTTCGCTGCTGTAGACTAAGGAGAGGGTGTATGTCCAGTTGAAGTTTGAGTTGTCGTTTTGTAAGCCCAAAAGTCTTGTGGTAGTTCTTATTGCCATCTGACTTTAGTCTCTTCGAGCCTTTTCTTTATAGAACTCTTGAAGGTTTTGTTTACGGCTTCGACCTTAACATTTTGTTGTGGATGGGCTACTGAAGAGAAACTTTTGATAATCTTGTTTTTGTCGCAAAATTGTGAAAAGAGCTCGCTATCGAACTGGGTTCCATTGTCTGAAACTATCTCCCTTGGTATCCCATATCTGCAAACTATGTTTCTTACCACAAAGTCTAGAACTTTTTTCGAGGTAATTATGGCCAGAGGTTCAGACTTGGTCCATTTGGTGAAGTAGTCTACGACTACTACTACATATTTAACTCCACCTTTTCCCGTTGGTAAGGATCCTATGAGTTCGATTCCTCATACTACTAATGGCCACAGGGAGTTCATCATGGTGAGATCAGTTGGTGGAGCTCGAGGTATGGAGGCAAATCGTTGACACTTCTCATAACGTTTGATGTATTCGAACGAGTCTACCTTAACTGTAGGCCAAACATATCTCTGCCTTATTATTTTCTTTGAGAAACTTTGCCCCCTAGTGTGATCTCCACAAAAATCCTTCATGAATTTCTTCTAGGATCTTTTTAGCCTCGGGTGGAGTTACACATCATAATAGTGGCATGGAATATCCTATTCTTTACAATCTCCCTTCCAAGATAGTGTATCTTGGTATTTTGTACATTCGTTCTCGAGCCTCATTCCAGTCAGCAGACAAGTTCCCAGTTTCGAGGTAATCGATTATAGGTGTCATCCAAGTAGGTTGTGACACTACAACAAAAAAGGCCATTTGCGTCAGTTTAGCACTGCCACAGTTGAGTTTTTGCGTCAGTGTACTATGTGACGCAATTGCCCATGACGCAAACAAGAGTGTCATTTGCGTCAGTGGGGCACTGCCACAAACTGACATTTGTGGCAGTGCCCCACTGACGCAAATGCCAGGCGTTTGCGTCAGTGGAGCACTGTCACAAATCTGGCATTTGTGGCAGTGCCCCACTGACGCAAATGACACTCTGGTTTGCGTCAGTGGGGCACTACCACAAATGTTAAAAACGAGTATTTTTTGCATCAGTTGGGCACTGTCACATAAAGTATTAACCAGGAAAGTTGCAAATGTTTTGCCAATTTCCCTGGCCTGTTTTGATAAAAATAATCAGCAGCAGAAACAGAAAAAACAGCAGCAGAAACAGAAAAACAACTGTATGAACAGAAAAACAACAATATAAGTTTTTATAAACATTTATCTAGAGTTAACATTTGTGATCAAAACTATAAAAGTAATTCAAATATCAAAGTTAATATATGTACTCTTGTGTTCTAAATTTCTAAGTGTCAAACCTACTTAAACTAAAATTTCCTCACCCACTTGCTCATTTGCTAATTGAGATACACCATAATTGATTCAGTCCACTCATCCCGTATCTCGTTGATTTCGTCAGCCGAATATGGACTCGTATTCGTAAACTAATTAGAAAATATTTAAAATAATAAGTTACAAATAATCATCCAAATAAAATCTTGAACGATAGTTTAAATGAAAATTACAAAGCAAAAAAATACCTCATTTTTCAAGTAGGCCTTCGGTCTAGGCTGTGAAATCAAGTCTCTAGCAAATTTCATAACGTAAAAGCCACACTCGGTTGGCCCAGTCTGGTTTCGACACTATTACAACATAGTTATCCAAAGTTAAGAATTATATTTAGTAAGTTATTATAATAGAAATATGTCAAAAAGTTGAATACGATAAGTAATATAATTTACTTACCTTAGGAACACAAACTTTTAGATTGATTGACTCTTTTAGTCTTCGGTGTGTATCATATTGATCCAACGCCCTGCACACAATATTAATATTTACCCATATATGAGTTTGAAATAAAATCATAAATTAATTAAGTAAAATGAAAAACTTACATGATAATTATTTCCTTGATTTCCGGACGGAAATGTGAGTTTACAGGATCCAAAAAAGCTACCGAATGACTGTGGGGCTGAATTAATACTAACATCCAATGAAAGCTGCAATAAAAAACCTTGTGTAAGATATTTATCAATAAACAAAATATATGAACATAAAATTAAGTTGACTTACTTGTTGTTCCAAGGACAAATTAGAAATTGTGTCTCTAGCTCCATCTGTAGAAACCGATCAAAGAGATTTTTAGCACGTATTTCATTGGTTCCTGCATTAGTGGACACTAAAGCGGGATGCATGAAAGTGTACATGTGGTTCAATCCCTTCGTTTGCACCAAATCATCGAGGAATCTACATATAATTAAAAAAGTTAATAAACTATTAAATTTCAAGTTAAACTAAATAAACTAAGATTATAAACACCATTGTACCTCATATATAATGCTAGCTCGGTCTGTCCAATCATCTCATAGTTGCACAAGTGGAGGATATCATCTTTCCCTAATAGAGCGATAGTTTCGAATCCAAATACCCTTTCAACAATTGAAATCTCTACCACGCGGTCAGCTTGCCATTTATCAATAAACTTCACCAAACACCTCAATATTTTTGAGAAAGGCACTTCTGTAGGCTCCTTTGTCAATGCCTCTATTATTTTTTTTGATTGTCTTGGTTGTTGAGTAGAGGGCGCAAGTGGCTCTTTCGTTTGTTGATTAGTAAGAACCCAATGTTGTGGCCATCCAACATCATACCCGACTGCTTGTCCAACCAATGTATAACCTTCCATTGTAAGCGGATATGGTAAACTAGCGTTCTCTTGAATGGCTACCTCAACTCTGACACGATAATTTCCAGGAGGCAGTTGAACGCTATGTATTTCTGTGCAACATGTACTTACAAGTTTCCTCTCTGCAACTATATTTTGTGTCGAACCAAGACACAACTTACAATTAATCTGTTACATTCCAATTAATCTGTTAGACTTTTCGATAAACTAGTTTATTTTTACTGTATCAAATATATGCAATAATGAATTAATAAGAAACTATTACCTCCTCAGGAAAATTTGACTGTGGTGGTGGGGGAGCACATGGTGCCTGCGTCGGTGGTGGAGGAGCAAGTGGTAGCTGTGAGGGTGGTCGGTGAGCATATGATGTCCATGTCGGTGGTGGCGGAGCCTGTTGTGCCTGTGTCGGTGGTGGAGGGGCATATGGTGCGTGTGGTGTGTTTGAGGCTCCTCCTACACCCGAACCAGATGCATTTGATGATCCAAATGCACCGCTCTGTTGAGATGCAATATGCGCCATCAACTGGTTTAACTTTTCCTCCTGTTGACGTGCCCTTTCTTCAGATTGACGCCATTTCTCTTCAAGGTCTTTATAACGAGCATCTTCCACACCTTTTTGTTTGTGATTGAATCTTTTTGGTGGTGGGACATGAAAAAATTGACGGGGAGCGACATGTGCACCGACCCCCCTAACACGTCCCCCATGCTCTGGAGTGCCTAATGCCATTGTTAGTATATCGTTTGAACCTTCCTCCACCAACTCGCCTTCTGCTACTTTTTGCCTGTATTCCGCCTATATACATAGTAAATAAATCGATTAGAATTTAACACACAGATTAATCATTACAATTATTTTAAAAAATCGAAGAACACTTACAATCTTATTGACCACATCTCGAGCTTCTTCATCAATAACTTCTCGATTCTTGTTCATCCGTGCCCGTGTCCACATCTCAGCTCTGTCATATTCGGTCAACTCATGACCCAATTCCTCTTCCATTTTTTGCTCTACCAGTGCATAACCACCACGCCCTGAGTGATGTGGATACTTGTTCTGAGCCCGAGCATTTTGTTTTTGTTTTCTCATCTCTTCCCAGTCCGGGGTTAGTCTTTTTGCAACAAAATTCTTCCAATCTTCTGGTTTGTAATACTCGATGTACTCTGATGGCGGCTTGGCAAGAAGCTCAGGAGCTACATTCTTATATACATATATAAGATCTTTTGTTAGTCTTGTTTTCCAATTTCTCCATGTTTTTCTTGCTTCTTTGAGGACGTCTGTTTTTGAAGAATTTGGAAGTTTGAACGTTTCCTGCACAAACGAACCCAAAAATATTAAACTTTTTTCAATATATTAATTCGTTATGATAAATTTAATAGTCAATATTATAGGTTACCTGTATTTGACCCCATAAAGTTTCTTTTTTATCCTTTGGCATTTGTTTCCAATTGTCGATATCTAAAGGAAGGGTTGTGCGTAATAGAAGACCTATGGTGCTGTTCATCTTGATCCCCCCTTTTCCCATCGCTCGACCAAAACGATTGTACTCGACCTCATAATTGCGACCCTCACTTCTTGCTTTGAATACATCACTACAGTTTGATTTACCCCTATATTTCTTTTCTTGTGTATTTTTTGGTGCGGTAGGATTAATCCCCTCTAGACCATTACCATGATCATCAACAAACGGATCGCCATCTTCATCATATGATGGATCCATAATCAATGTACTTGCAAGTAAACACAAATATTATCTGGTATAAACTTCACAAAATACATAAAAACAAAATCATAAAATTAATATATATACCTTTAATTTTCTACCCACAACCCTTCACCATTCTCGCGTATATAGTCATCATCATTGTCAATGGTGACATCAATAGGCGGTGAATCAATGGTAAACGTTTCTTGTTCAAGTATAATGTCATTGCTCCCAGACTCTTTGATCAGATAATCTTTTGGTTGACTTGTTAGGACAACTGACCATCGAGCATCTACTGGATCACTCACATAAAATACTTGCTTGGCTTGTGATGCCATTATAAAGCGGTCAGATTTATGTCCTATTCGATTTAAGTCCACCAGTGTGAATCCTAAGTCATCTGTTTTGACCCCATTATCACTTTTCACCCAATCACACAAGAAGACTGGAATTCGAATAGTCACATAATCTAGTTCCCAAATTTCTTTGATCACCCCATAAAATGTCATATCACAATTTATGGGATTTTTATCTTTGGAACTAGATATTTGAAAAGTCTGGGCGATAATAGTAACACCGCTATTTTGTGTCTTTCTAATGTTATCACGTTCTACGGTGTTGAATTGAATACCGTGAATATAATAGCATTGATACTTAATTACGCTCATTGAAGGACCTCGTGCTATCCATTTTAGTGTTTCAGACACTTTGTTTGTGGTGTTAATCAGAACCTAGAATACAATAAAATAAAACAAAGTATATTAAATTCTAACAAGCTAAAATACAATAACACTCAAACAAGAACAACACAAGTATTTTACCTCATTCTCGAACCAAGTGCTGAAATTTCGATAATGTTCATCTTGTACCCATTTTTTATTCCGAGACTTATTAGGATAAGTAGTCTTGATCCAATTGAAATGTCCTCTTCAAGAAATATCATTTATATCATTGTCAATATAATGAAAGAGAAAAATAATATTGATCATGCATATGTATAAGAACTTACTCGATGTATGGTTGAACATCATCAATATTTTGTAAGACTAGGCGATGTGCTTCATCTCTATCAGATTTATTTACTTCAGAAACAACACCACCTCTACCACCTTTACTTATTTCAAACTCAATTTTAGAAAAACATAGTCCAATGCTCGCAACACCTGATAAGTATTCTGAGCAGAACTCCATTGCTTCTTCAACGATGTAGGATTCAACTATGCAACCCTCAGGTCTACTTTTATTTCTAACATAACCTTTTAAAACCTTCATATACCGTTTAAATGGTTACATCCATCTCAAGTATACTGGTCCACACAATTTTACTTCTCTCACCAAATGAACTATTAAATGAACCATTATGTCAAAAAATGAAGGTGGGAAATACTGCTCCAAGTCACACATAGTTATCACAATATTTGTTTGAAGATTGTCCAACTTCGACACATCTACCACTTTACAACAAATAGATTTAAAGAAAAAGCATAGTTTGGTAATTGCATATCGAACTTTTTTGGGCAACACAGAGCAGATAGCTACCGGTAGAAGATGTTCAAGTAGTGTATGATGGTCATGAGACTTCATTCAAACTAAATTCAAATTTTTCATATCTACCAGAGAAGAAATATTTGAAGAATAACCTTCCGGTACTTTCACATTTGACAAAGAATGACATACACTTTGTTTTTCTTCTTTAGACAGGGTATAACATGCAGGTGGTAAATAGGTTCGTCTCTCACCAACCTCTGGTTGTAACTTACTGCGTATGCCCATTACTTTTAAATCCAACCGAGCTTTGATTCCATCCTTACTCCGACCAAGAATATTCAGCAATGTACTAATTAAGCTATCTGACACGTTTTTCTCAATGTGCATTACATCCAAGTTGTGCCGCAAAACCAAATGCTCCCAATACTCAAGCTCAAAAAAAATAGATTTCTTCTTCCAACAACCTGTCGCACCATCTACAACCTCCTTTGTTTTTTCACGTCTAACATTTTTTCTCTTATTTGTAAAATTTCTAGGTTTTCCGAACTTGCATTGGACTTTGTTCAACTTTGTTAACAATTGTCCTCCAAGTAAAGGTGGTGGAGCCTTTCCAAATTCAGGTTTACCATTAAAGGCATCTGTCAAACTTCGAAATTTATGTTTTTCGGATAAGAACTTTCGGTGTCCCATATAACAAATTTTTCTAGAATGTTTTAAATATTCAGAATGAGTCCCTTCTTCACAAATGGGACATGCCTTGTACCCTTTCACACTAAATCCAGAAAGATTACCTAAGGCTGGAAAATCATTAATAGTCCACAACAACACTGCTTTAAGATTAAAATTTTCTTTCTTATAAGCATCGTAAGCATTAACCCCCTCATACCACAATGTGCTCAAATCATCAATTAAAGGAGCTAGGTATACATCAATATCATTTCCAGGTTGTTTAGGACCAGATATAAACAAGGTCAACATGGTAAACTTCCTCTTCATACACAACCATGGTGGTAGATTATAGATGACTTGCATTACAGGCCAACAACTATATTTACTACTAAGGGAATTGTGTGGATTAATTCCGTCAGCAGAAAGACCCAAACAAATATTCCTCGGTTCATTCCCAAATTCCGGCCATTTAACATCTACTGTTTTCCAAGCTGGCGAGTCAGCTGGATGTCTTAGCTTGCCATCCTTTACTCTATCTTTAGCATGCCAAATTAAATTTTTAGCATGATCATCATTTCGGTACAACCTAACCAAACGAGGTATCGGTGGAAGATACCATAAAACCTTTGCAGGGACACCTTTTCTAACTGCATCTGATTTTTTTTTCTTTTGCCATCTAGACTCGCCACATGTCGGACATGCAATTGCATTAACAAATCTCTTTCGATATAAGATGCAATCATTCGGACAAGCATGTATTTTTTCATATTGCATGCCTAACGAACGCAATGTCTTCTTCGCTTCATAAAATGAAGACGGCATTTCATTACCTTCGGGTAATAATTCTCCTAAAAATGTTAACAACTCTGTCATTCCCTTATCACTCCACCCATGTTTGGCTTTTAAGTTATACAACCTAAGCAGTGCTGATAATTTAGTGAACCTTATACAATTAGGGAAAATGGGTTTCTCAGCATCTTCTAAGATTGACTGAAATTTAATTGGATCCACATGTGATTCATATTGTGCATCATCAATCATCTCTGCAACATCATCAACTTCGTAATCAACATCAAAATACTTATTATTCTTAGATGGTCCCTCATCAGCTCCTTTCATTCTTTCACCGTGCAAAAACCATACTTTATAACTTTTGTCTATTCCATTCCTAAATAAGTGGTCTTTTATTTTAAAAATTGGCATCCTCACAACGTTACCACACTTAACACATGGACAAGGAATACTATTAGGAGATTGAGTATTTCTTGCACAAAATTCCAAGAAAAACTCAACTCCATTCCTATATTTCATAGATAACCTATCCGCTGACATCCAATCTCTATCCATTGTCAAACTTCACACAACAAAAAAAATAAACAAACAAAGCAACAAACATTAACAATTAAGTTCGTGGATTACTTAATTGAAAAGTAAATAAAGGAAACAATATGTCCAAAAAAAATTGGACAGCATTTCCCCTATTTCTATCACATTTCCCAAATTTAAAATGTGCATTTATACAGCACATGGTATACACAAAAATATTCAACTAATCAATCAAACATGCATAATTCTAAAATTACTAAATCCTAAAAAAAATTGACCAGCATTTCCCCTATTTCTATCATATTTCCCAAAATTTAAATAAACATATTTCATCACATAAACACAACAAACCAATTAATCAATCAAACATGCATAATTCCCAAATTACTAAATCTTAAAAAAAAATTGGACAGCATTTCCCCTATTTCTATCATATTTCCCAAAATTTAAATAAACATATATTCATCACATAAATACAACAAATCAAGTAATCAATCAAACATGCACAATGACAGCCTTATATCACCGCAGCACACAGTCCCAGATCCTATCTCAACTATTTTATAATTCGTACATGCTACTAAGTTCAATATATTAATTATACATTAAGGTTTAAAATATTACCTCCAATATAAAATCCTCCAAAGCTTGATCTCACCAACAAAGTTGTCAACAAAATACCTACTCAAATATAACAATATACAAAAAAATAATAAAAAAGTTAACAAAATATAAAGAAAAATATCATAAAGCTATATTGTAACTAAATAAACAATAAAATGCTTAAAGAAAACAAATAATTTGTTATATGTACACATTTGTTTACTTAAACCCAAAATAAATTTTTTTAAAAAAAAAAGTTAACAACTCACATAAATAAAAATCGACTATAAATATCCTAACTAAATCAATAATAAAATATAACTTAAAAAAAACAAAAATTTTAATATATACCTATTTAACCAATTAAACCCAAAATTTAAAAATAATTTTAAAAAGTTAACAAAATATAAACAAAAATTTACTAATAATAATCAAACTAAACATTTAATAAAATGAAACTTATACAAAATATATACATTAATCTATATATATACTCATTTACATAGTAAATTCGAAATTTAATTAAATTTTAAAAATAAAGTTAATAAAACTATCTAAAAATTAAAAATCCGAAATATAGTCAATTTATAAAAAAAAAAATTCACAAAAATTATATTTAAATCATAAAAATTAATAAAATTATACTTACTTGTGGTAATTGTGCAATGTGGGTCCTTGATGTAGAAAACCCCAAAAATCCAATGAAGATTATGGGTTTTCAAATTATATCTTCAAAAAAGAAAATCTATACAAAAAAATCCAAAAAAAACTATATATAAGCTTCATAAACATATATAAATCATTATTTTAACATTAAAATTGAAAAAAAATGGCTGAAAACGTACCTAAATGGGGAGAACCTCGGTTGGGCGCCGCTGGTTTGGGAGGAAAACGGTCTGAAATATGGTAGGAGTGAAATGGGGCTCGGCTGGGACGATGAGGGTTTTATTATGGGAGACCCAGTTGCGTCAGTGGCCCACTGACGGTAACGGGCGTTTGCGTAAGTGCCCCACTGACGCAAACGCCCGTTACCGTCAGTGGGCCACTGACGCCGTTAACAACCCGTTTGCGTCAGTGCCCCACTGACACAAACGGTTCCATTAAACAGCGTCAGTGTACGTTATGACGCAATTGGACCCTCATTTGTGGCAGTGTCCAACTGCCACAAATGCTAATTCTTGGTCAACAGCGTCAGTCAACTGCGTTGACTGACGCGTTTGACTGACACAATTGCCCTTTTTTGTAGTAGTGTGAGTCTATCATTTCAACTTCGACTTTGTCAGGCTTGGTTATGCTCAGTTCTGGTAAGAACTCCACTGGTACCACATTTAGTGTATCAACTTCCTTGGTTGTTGCAAGTCAAGCTAGGGCATCCGCGTTCAAGTTTTGTTCTCATGGAACTTGCTCGATTGCGTAGAACTCGAATTGCTCGAATGTTGCTTTGACCTTTTCCAAGTATGCTGCCATCTTAGTGCCCCGAGCCTGGTATTCTCTTAGGACTTGATTGACTACCAGTTGAGAGTCACTAAAGAAGTGAATGGCCTTAGCTTTTAGCTCGAAAGCTATTCGGAGCCCTGCTAATAATGCCTCGTATTCAACCTCGTTGTTGGAGACCTAGAAGCCAAATCTTAGGGCTAAGTGAAACCTGTTTCTTGATGGGGTTATTAAGATTATGCCTGCCGCTGATCAGTTCTCGTTAGAGGATCCATCGACATAAAGACTCCACAGCTCATGAGTTGGGGTTATGACTTCTTCATTGGTTATTCCTGTACATTCGACTATAAATTCAGCTAGAGCCTGACCCTTTACCATCGTTCTCGGGTGATATGTGATCTCGAAATACCTAAGTTTGATGACCCACTTTAATAGTCTTCCAGATGCTTCGGGTTTCGATAGTATTTGTCTCAACGGCTGATTAGTCAACACATGTATAGGGTGTGCTTGAAAGTAGGGTCGAAGTTTTCGAGATGCATGTATAAGCATAATGCCATTTTTTCCATCGATGGATATCTCAATTCTTCCCCCAATAATATTTTGCTAACATAATAGATAGGTCTTTGTACCTTTTTATCCTCCCAAAAAAGTGCTGCACTAATTTCATGCTCGGTTGTAGCGAGGTATAAGTACAATATTTCCCTCGTTACTAGTTTGGATAAGATAGGTGGCTCAACGAGATGCTTTTTGAGAGCTTGAAAAGCAAGCTTGCACTTATCTGACCACTCGAACTTCTTGTCCTCTCTCAGAAGATTAAAGAATGGTAGGCACTTGTTTGTAGATTTCAAGATGAACCTACTTAAAGCTGCCATACGTCTAGTTAGACTCTATGTAAAGACCCGAAAGTACAAGACCAAAAACAATGCGGAAAATAACATTTTCATTATAAACATGTCCCAAAAATTCACATAATAAAAATATTTAAAAAGAAAAGTTGTGTGCGCACACTTAACCAGATGCAACTGTTCTTAAATATTTAAAGTAAACATAAATACCTTACACATAACTAAGAAAACAGTATTAGCCCCAAAAGACATTTTCCCAAAATATTCCCCAAAGGTCAGACCACAAGTACACTTCCGCAAGTAGACTCCAGCGCTCTTTGTTCTGCTTTGTCCTTACACTCCTACATCATGAAACAACTAGGTAAGCGAAAACGCTTAGTAAGTTCAACCTTACAACATGAAAATCAAACCACCTACAAAATTAGGGTTCTGGATAAATCCCGACCCTAAACTGACAATCCAAGAACGCCTAAGCATCCTAGAAAACTTATGGTTATGCCCGATAACTAGAAATAATCAAATCAATCCTGCACGTAGAAAATCCCAGAGCAAGCAAATATATATAGGAAAAATATTCAGAAGAAAAAAAAACTCCTAGAAGGCAACTTGAGAGTTGCCAATAAAGTCAGGGCTTTTGGGCGCCCTCTTAAAACAAACAATAGTGGAGACCCAGTTCTCAGCACTATTAACCCTAACCTAAATCCCCGACCAGGGTAACCTTCTTGTTACCTAGGGCATAAGTGTTAGATCATTTTATAATATAATGCAAAATTATATTATATTATAATATAATGTTTTAGATTAAATAAATGTGACAAAGTGTGTCACATATTGTAACATATAATAGAGAGTTACAATATTTAGATATATGAGATATATCCAAATAATGTAACATATTTGGTGTTACAAATTTGTAACTTCCAAATATTACCCTTTATTGTGTAAATTGTTGTTACACAATATTGAGATGAATTTCATAAAGCCATATGTGATATGGCTGTTAGAGATATGATTTTAACCCCAATAATGTGTTTTGGGATTTACAAAATCATTTGGGAGGGTTTGGAACCGTTTGGAAAAAAAACACATTTTTTGTGCTGAAATTGGTCGGTGGCCGCGGCCACCAACATTTAGTGGCCGCGGCCTGTGGGACAGAGACCAGTGGCCGCGGCCACAGGCCAAAAAACTGACCAATTTTCAGTTTTTTCAATCTTTGTTGAACGGCTCAAAAAACCCAAATAACTCCCAAATCTCTTTTTTCATTTCATATTAATCCAATTAAACATTGGTAACAGCCATGGGGGTTGGTGGAATTTGAAATTCAAAGGGTGTCTCTAAACTCTATGAATAGGAGCCTATAGCTCACTTGTAAGACACAACATTTCTATCCATTAGAGCACTTGGCTAGAAACACCTTGGGGCTTGATAATTCCATAAATCTTTTCCAATATCTGAGAGAGATCCCTTAGTGCTTGAGTTAGGGGGAAATAATCTTTTGGACAAAGGTTTTAAACCTTGTTCAAGTTGGTGATCCCCAACCCTCTTCACTTAGGTTGTGAAAGTGAGAGTTTGCTTGTGTTTCTGTTCTTCTTTTTATTCTATTGCTTTTATTCTTATTCTCTTGTTACATTTTACTTGTAATCTTTTGCTTAGAGTTGTATTCTCACTATTCTCTTTTTCATCATCATCTTCTTCTTTTTCTTTGTTTATTTGTAATTTTCAGTTATAGAGTTGTAACCTTATTTAATCAATCTATTTTTATTAGTAATATTTTTGCTTAGAGTTGTAATATTATAATCATTTCCATTGAGGCAAAACAATTTTTTCCTAACAATAAGTACTATCAAGAGTGTAACAAGAGTTACATTGACTCATTGAGATTTCTAGATTTTACCAGTATGCTTAATCCATAGCCAGATTTCACAGACTTGAACCGGACTGGAGGCCACGAACTTGAACCAGAAAGAGGGTCATAGACTTGAACTGGTCCTAATAGTAATCATCACGGACTTGAACCAGATTGATAATAATTGACACGGACTTGAACTAGACCGATAATAATTGTCACGGACTTGAACCAGACTATAAGAATGTTAAAGGCAGAAACCGTCTGCGCTTTGCTAACATAGGCATGGTGTAGCGACCCAAATTTGCTAATAAGGCTTGGGGCCTTGATTAGTATGCCTGGAAGGCAATAATTGTTATACTGTGATAATATATGTGGATTTAATGAATATGTGGTTAGAATGCATGTTTAGGTAATTAAATATGCATGTGGGCCCCATTTGGTTGTCAGGGGCATATTTGTAATTTTAGCCCATTGAGGGCATAAATGTGATATATTTGTGATGCACGTTCCGAGACGGTCCTAGGGAGCTATTTAGCTAGAAAGTCACAATGGGGTCAAATACCCGGCTCGGGAGGAGCCTAGGGGTATTCTGGGAATATTATTAAGTGATCGGGAATTATTGAGTAGCAGTTAGCAATAGTAATAGTTTAGACATGTCAGGATTAAAATGGGGATTTTTAGGCACATTTGAGGATTTAGCGGGATGTGTTAAAAGACTAAACCGCCCTTGGTGGCATATGAGGACTTGGGGTAACTTAAGGGGTAATTGGGTCTTTTGGCAGCTAGTTATGTTGAGATAGGGATTGAGGAAATTTTAGAACGGTTTAGAAAAGCAAAAGGAAAGAAAAGAAAAAACAGAACTTCTAAGCTCTCTCTCTCTCTCCTATGCGATTTTCTTCTTCCTCTCCTTGGTGATTGAGAACTTGCTGAGTTTTGAGGATTTTGGGCAAGTGAATTGAAGGAATTTGGCTCCTGTGGCTAGGAAAGTTAGCTTAAAGGTGTGCTAAGGTCAGAGGTAAGGAGTTCATCTCTGTTTTCTCTGAGTTTCTAAGCTTGATTTTGAGAGATTGATAATGGAAGCTGAAAGTTGGTTTGTGGTTAGATTCAGTTTGGGAATAAGAGGGATTAGCTTGGAGTTAGATTTGGAGGAGGCTCAGGGATGAATTTCTACTTGAGGTAAGGATTTCATGCATCTCTGTTATGTATGAGTTGCTGTGGTTTAAGTTTCTCGTTTATGGTTTAAGTTTTATAAAGTTTTAAACCGATTTGTGAATCAAGGGTTTGATTGTGTGTCTAGGCTTGTTGTTGATGTTACTGAGTTGTTAGATGGTTTATATGGGGTTTTGGATTGAATTTGGAACTTAGGTATGCATTGGTATTGATTTGGGAGTGTTTTGGCTCGGGAAAACGTTGGGGAAAAACCCAGATTTCTGGGTTTACGAAGGGGCGTCGCGGTGCTAGGTTGCATCAGGGGAAGGGAGCCATGCTAGGCGCTGCGGCCCTTAAGGGCTAGTGCCGCGGCGCTAGGCCATTTCTGGGCAGGGAAAAATTTCAGTTTTTAGGCTTTTGCCCAGGGGGCTCGGGGGACGCTTTCGACACTTTGTGTGGGGATTTGGGAGGTCCCGAGGGCTCGGGATTGGTTCCGGGGGATGCTTTTGAATTGGTTAGCAATGGGAGTGCTATTTATGTGTTGTGACTAGGTTCTCGGTGAGGCTCGGATTAGAGGACCATGCTCGAGGGTTTAGTGCTCAAGAAGCTCGGGACACAGGTAAGAAAGTTTTTGTACCCATAGAGCAGGGCAAGGCCCCATAGTTTCGTTGCAGGGCACGACCCTATATGATTATGTGTTGGGTGTATCCCATTGATTATGTTATTATATGTTTAAGTTATGTTTTAATTATGTTGTGTATGCATATATGTGAATGATCGGCAAGGGCCGAGAACGGCGAGGGGCCGGGAGCAGCGCTTAGCACGCGGAGTGCGAGTTGCCAGGGTACGACCCTAAAGGATACCTGGGATATCCTTATGGTGTAGACCGCAACTCAGGGCCTGGTAAAGCGCCTGGGACGGCATGGCCGTATGTGTTTAGCTTGTTGGCAAATTGGATTATATGCTAAATGGTTCATATGTGTATGTTATCTATTTATATGGAGTTTTCTTGTTGGGCTTCGGCTCACGGGTGCTCTGTGGTGCAGGTAAGGGCAAGGAGAAAGTCAACCGACCATGAGTATAGAGAGTGTGAAGCGGCGCGTACATGTCTGGTCTGCCTGGCTGCCACGGCCAGGGGTATTTTTGGAAGTTGCTTGTAATGAACCCTATTTTGTCGTATAGTTGACTTTAAGTATGTTTTGAGTTGTAAATATTTATAAACAGTATTTTGGGATCCCAAATGTTAAACATTTTATGATTTTCAGTAGATGGAATTATTTTCAAAATTTATGACTCTGTTTATGGATTGATTACACGTTTGCCTTAAAACCTCGATTAGCGAGGTAAAAGCACGTTTTAAACTCACTTAGTAACGACTCTATGGAAGTAGGGCGTTACAACTTGGTATTAGAGCGAGCCAAGGTTTATTGGTTCTGGAGATTGACCGAACATGTACGCTCGCTGTCAGTGACAAGCTCGACTCAGGGTTGGTTGGTTTGATTAATTATATGCTTGAATGTGTGCTTGAATGCCCTGTTTGTCTGCTTGTTTCGTATAGAGCATGATGAATGAGTTAACATATGCATGATGCCAGGGCATGGCCCGTTGTGTATTATATGCTATCTGTATGTTATCTGAATTGATGTTCTTGGTTGGCTGTTGTGATTGGGAGGTGGTATTTGATTTTGTTATCATGCCTAATGAGCGGCGTCGTTGGTTGCAGGCATATAGTTGTGATGCCTTGTCAATCATCTAGACTCCGCGGCAGTCAGGCCGAGGATGACAATCAGGGTCAGGACCCTCCACCTGCCCCATAGAATTGTCCAGAGATGTTTGTTGAAATGGAAGCAAGGTTGCGAAGAACAGAAGAAGAACTTCACCAGTTGAGGCAGCAGGCCCCTCCACAGGTCACTGAGCTGCCAATTCAGCAGGGTGTGGCGCCAGTGCCGGTTCAGCCTGTGATGGAGAACAGGTGGGAACCTCTATATGAGAGATTCAAGAAGCAACATCCTCCAACCTTTGAGGGTGGACCAGACCCACTGCGGGCAGAGCAGTGGATGAATATGGTTTCCTCTATCCTGGATTTCATGAGGGTTGAGGGAAACGAGAGAGTTGCCTGTGCTAGTTACATGTTTAGAGAAGATGCTCGCATCTGGTGGGATGTTGTGGTTCAGAGAAGGAATGTGGCAATCATGACCTGGGAAGAATTCAAGAATATCCTCAACGAGAAATATTACAGTGTGGCGGTCCGAGCTGGAAAGGTTGGCGAGTTCATCAACTTGACTCGGAACCGGTTGACCGTGACAAAGTATGCTTTGAAATTTGACCGATTGGCGAAGTTTGCACCAGATTTAGTGCCGACGGATGCGGCAAGGAGATACAAATTTGTACGGGGGTTGAACGTTATGATTGCCTGTGATGTGAAGATTACTTTGGATCCAGGGACTACTACCTATGCTCAGGTTGTGGACAAGGCCCTTACAGCTGAGGGGGCTGAGAACCAGATTTGGAGAGAGAGCGTTGTTAGGCGCGATGCTAGGAGGACAGTGCCACCTTTTATTGGATCCAGTCGGGGTAATGGACTCAGTGAGCAGAAGAGGAAGGCCCCAAATTCCTTCGTTCCTCCTAGTTCTGATAGGAGGGCACGGGGTGCTTTTGGTGGCCGTCAGGGCGAAAGTGACAACTGGAGGAGTTTCCCAGTGTGTCCTCGATGCAGACGACGGCATTAGGGTGAGTGCAGGATCAGGGCCTGCTTTTTCTGTGGGAGTGCCAATCATTTGAAGATGGACTGCCCATAAGTTAGGAAGGAGGAGTCGAAGCAGGGTGACAGTCTCGCTCTTGCCAGAGTGTTTACCTTGACGCAGACTGAGGCAGAGGCTAGCCCCTCAGTTGTGACATGTCAGATTTCTAGTGATGGGTCTTTGTATACTGCATTGTTTGATTCGGGAGCTACCCACTCGTTTGTGTCTGCTAGGGTGATATATCAGCTGTGTAGACCTAGTGTTGTGCATGCTAGGGGTTTTCAGACTTTGTTGCCAACTGGGGAACTGGTAGTCTCTAGGAGATGGATTAGAGCTTTACCAGTAGAGGTAGATGGTAAGGAATTGTCTGTTGATCTGATTGAGCTTGCGATGGATGACTTTGATATGATCTTAGGGATGGATTGGTTAGCAAAGTATGGGGCGACAATAGATTGCAAGCGCAAGATGGTGACTTTTGAACCAGAAGGGGAGGTACCCTTTGTGTTTAGGGGGACATCTAGTGGATCGCGAATACCTATCATTTTAGCATTAAAGGCTAGAGACCTGATGTAGGAAGGTTGCATAGGATTCCTAGCAAATGTTGTGGACACTTCTAGGGTTGAGTCGGCTGGACTGGGTGAGGCTAGATTGGTGTGTGAATTTCCAGATTTATTTTCAGTAGAACTGCCAGGCTTGCCGCCGCAGCGGGAGATTGACTTTGTTATTGAGCTAGCGCCAGGGATGGAGCCAGTAACTAGAGCACCTTACAGAATGGCTCCGGCAGAGTTGGAAGAGTTGAAGATTCAGTTACAGGAGTTACTGGATTTAGGGTTCATCAGACCGAGTTTCTTGCCATGGGGTGCTCTAGTGTTGTTTGTAAAGAAGAAGGATGGATCTCTTAGGATGTGCATCGACTACAGGGAGCTGAACAAGTTGACCATTAAGAATAAGTATCCACTGCCTAGGATCGATGATTTATTTGACCAGTTACAGGGAAGAACGGTGATTTCCAAGATAGACCTCCGATCAGGTTACCATCAGTTAAGGATCAAAGAAGAGGACATACCAAAGACTGATTTCCGCACGAGGTATGGACACTATGAATTTCTGGTTATGTCTTTTGGATTAACCAATGCCCTAGCAGCTTTTATGGATATGATGAATAGGGTTTTCAAGGATTATTTGGATAAGTTTGTGATTGTGTTCATCGACGACATCTTGGTGTACTCTCAGTCAGAGACAGACCACGAGCAGCATCTACGGTTGGTTTTACAGCGTTTAAGGGAGCATAAGTTATATGCTAAGTTCAGCAAGTGTGAGTTTTGGTTACCGCAAGTTACATTTCTGGGCCATATCATCAGTAAGGAGGGGGTTCTGGTTGATCCAAGTAAGATTGAGGCAGTTAGAGATTGGCCTAGACCGAGCAATGTTCCTGAAGTGAGGAGTTTTATGGGTTTAGCAGGATATTATCGGCGGTTTGTTGAGGGGTTATCTAGAATAGCTACGCCTTTGACAGAACTGACAAAGAAGAAGACAAGGTATGTCTGGATGGACAGATGTGAGAACAGTTTCAAAGAGTTGAAGCGACGACTGATCACCGCGCCAGTGTTGAGTCTGCCAACAGATAATGAGAAGTTTGTGGTTTACTGTGATGCTTCCAGACAGGGTTTGGGGTGTGTGCTTATGCAAACTGGTAAGGTGATAGCCTATGCATTGAGACAGTTAAAGGAGTATGAGTAGAGGTATCCCACGCATGATTTGGAATTGGCAGCGGTGGTATTCGCACTTAAGATTTGGAGACATTATTTGTATGGTGAAAAGTGCGAGATATACACCGACTATAAAAGTTTGAAATATTTCTTTACTCAGAAAGATCTGAATATGCGCCAGAGACGGTGGCTAGAGTTGGTTAAGGATTATGATTGTGTTATCTTATACCATCCTGGGAAGGCTAATGTGGTGGCTGATGCATTGAGTCGAAGAGGCCCAGGACAGCTGTTCAGTTTGAGGTAGATATCTGATAAGCTGGCTGAGGAGATGACTAGAGCGGGAATAGAGTTGGTGGTTGGCTGGTTAGCCAACATCACTCTTCAGTCTACACTCCTTGAGAGGATCAAGGAGGCGTAGGGGAAAGATTCCCAGTTGAGAGGCCACAGAGAGAACGTCTTAGTCGGAGCGGTTAAGGACTTTTCTCTTTCAGAGATGGGGTTACTGAAGTACAAGGGTTGAATTTGTGTACCGGTGGATTCTGTTATCCGACGGGAGATTCTAGATGAATCGCATACCACTCCCTACTCTTTACATCCAGGTACGACGAAGATGTACCAAGATTTGAGAGCTTTATATTGGTGGTCGGCATGAAAAGGGATGTGGTAGATTATGTGGCCAAGTGCTTAACGTGTCAGCAGGTCAAGGCTAAACATCAGAGGCCAGCAGGGTTGCTGCAGCCTCTAGGGATTCCAGAGTGGAAGTGGGAGGACATTACCATGGACTTTGTGGTTGGTTTGCCGAGAACTGTGGGACAACATGACTCGGTGTGGGTGATTGTGGATAGGTATACCAAGTCAGCCCACTTTTTGCTTGTCATGACGACTTATACTGTGAAGCAGTATGGTGAATTATATGTGAAGGAAATTGTTCGACTTCATGGAGCTCCGAGATCGATAATATCTGACAGAGACCCCACCTTCACCTTTAAGTTTTGGGAGAGCTTGCAGAAGGCTATGGGCACGCAGTTACGGTTTAGTACCGCTTATCATCCTCAGACCGATGGACAGTCTGAGAGGACGATTCAGATATTGGAAAACATGTTGCGAGCCTGTGTTTTAGACTTTGGGGGATCTTGGAGTAAATATCTTCCTTTGATTGAATTCTCGTATAATAATAGTTATCAGGCGACTATCGGAGTGGCTCCGTATGAGATGCTTTATGGGAGGAAGTGTAGATCACCTATCCATTGGGACGAGATGGGTGAGAGGAGTTATTTGGGTCCTGAGATGGTTTAGAGGACCAATGAGGCGATTGAGAAGATTAGAGCGTGAATGCTCGCCTCCCAGAGTCGCCAGAAGAGTTATTCAGACCTGAAACACAGGAGTGTAGAATTTCAGGTTGGTGATCATGTGTTCCTTAGGGTTTCACCTCTGAGAGGAGTGAAACGGTTCAGTGTTTGGGGCAAGCTAAGCCCTAGGTTTGTTGGACCCTTTGAGATTCTGGAACGGGTTGGGGAGGTAGCTTACAGGTTAGCGATGCCTCCAGCTTTATCAGGGGTTCATAATGTTTTTCATGTGTCCATGCTCTGAAAGTATGTATCAGATTCGACTCACATACTGAGTTATGAGAGTTTGGAGCTGGACTAGGATTTGTCCTAGGAAGAGAAGCCGGTTCGGATTCTTGAACGGAAAGATAAGGTTTTGCGGAGCAAGACCATCGACTTGGTGAAAGTGCTGTGGAGGAACAACAAAGTTGAGGAGGCGACATGGGAACTTGAATCAGACATACGGGAGCAGTATCTCGAGTTGTTCAGGTAATTTCGAGGACGAAATCTCTGTAAGGAGGGGATAGTTGTAGCGACCCAAATTTGCTAATAAAGCTTGGGGCCTTGATTAGTGTGCTTGGAGGGCAATAATTGTTATATTGTGATAATATATGTGAATTTAATGAATATGTGGTTAGAATGCATGTTTAGGTAATTAAATATGCATGTGGGCCCCATTTGGTTGTCAGGGGCATATTTGTAAGTTTAGCCCATTGAGGGTATAAATGTGATATATTTGTGATGCACGTTCCGAGACGGTCTTAGGGAGCTGTTTAGCTAGGAAATCACAACGGGGTCAAATACCCGGCTCGGGAGGAGCCTAGGGGTATTCTGGGAATATTATTAAGTGATCGGGAATTATTGAGTAGCAGTTAGCAATAGCAATAGTTTAGACATGTCAGGATTAAAATGGGGATTTTTAGGCACATTTGAGGATTTAGCGGGATGTGTTAAAAGACTAAACCGCCCTTGGTGGCATATGAGGACTTAGGGTAACTTAAGGGGTAATTGGGTCTTTTCGCACATGGTTATGTTGAGATAGGGATTGAGGAAGTTTTAGAACGGTTTAGAAAAGCAAAAGGAAAGAAAAAAAAAATAGAACTTCTCAGCTCTCTCTTTCTCCCATGCGATTTTCTTCTTCCTGTCCTTGGTGATTGAGAATTTGCTCAGTTTTGAGGATTTTGGGCTAGTGAATTGAAGGAATTTGGTTGCTGTGGCTAGGAAAGTTAGCTCAAAGGTGTGCTAAGGTCAGAGGTAAGGAGTTCATCTCTGTTTTCTCTGAGTTTCTAAGCTTGATTTTGAGAGATTGATAATGGAAGCTGAAAGTTGGTTTGTGGTTAGATTCAGTTTGGGAATAAAAGGGATTAGCTTGGAGTTGGACTTGGAGGAGGCTCAAGGACGAATTCTACTTGAGGTAAGGATTTCATGCATCTCTGTTATGTATGAGCTGCTGTGGTTTAAGTTTCTGGTTTATGGTTTAAGTTTTATAAAGTTTTAAACCAATTTGTGAATCATGGGTTTGATTGTGTGTCTAGGATTGTTGTTGATGTTTCTGAGTTGTTAGATTGTTTATATGGGGTTTTGGATTGAATTTGGGACTTAGGTATGCATTGGTATTGATTTGGGAGTGTTTTGGCTCGGGAAAATGTTGGGGAAAAACCCAGATTTCTGGGTTTGCGAAGGGGCGCCGTGGCCCTGTTCTTCTACGCCGCGGCACTAGGTTGTATCAGGGGAAGGGAGCCACGCTGGGCAGGGGAAAATTTCAGTTTTTAGGCTTTTGCCCAGGGGGCTCGGGGGACGCTTCCGACACTTTGTGTGGGGATTCGGGAGGTCTTGAGGGCTTGGGATTGGTTCCGGGGGATGCTTTTGAATTGGTTAGTAATGGGAGTGCTATTTATGTGTTGTGACTAGGTTCTCGGTGAGGCTCGGATTAGAGGACCGTGCTCGAGGGTTCAGTGCTCAAGAAGCTCGGGACACAGGTAAGAAAGTTGTTGTACCCATAGAACAGGGCAAGGCCCCATAGTTGCGTTGCAGGGAACGACCCTATATGATTATGTGTTGGGTGTAGCCCATTGATTATGTTAGTATATTTTTAAGTTATGTTTTAATTATGCTGTGTATGCATATATGTGAATGATCGGTAAGGGCCGAGAACGGCGAAGGCCGGGAGCAGTGCTTAGCACGCGGAGTGCGAGTTCCAGGGTACAACCCTAAAGGATACCTGGGATATCCTTACGGTGTAGACCGCAACTCAGGGCCTAGTAAAGCCCCTGAGACGGCATGGTCGTATGTGTTTAGCTTATTGGAAAATTGGATTATATGCTAAATGGTTCATATGTGTATGTTATCTATTTATATGGAGTTTTCTTGCTGGGCTTCGGCTCACGGGTGCTCTGTGGTGCAGGTAAGGGCAAGGAGAAAGTCAACCGACCATGAGTATGGAGAGCGTGAAGCTGCGCGTACATGTCTGGTCTGCCTGGCTGCCACGACCAGGGGTATTTTTGGAAGTTGCTTGTAATGAACCCTATTTTGTCGTATAGTCAACTTTAAGTATGTTTTGAGTTGTAAATATTTATAAACAGTATTTTGGGATCCCAAATGTTAAACATTTTATGATTTTCAGTAGATGGAATTATTTTCAAAATTTATGACTCTGTTTATGGATTGATTACACGATTGCCTTAAAACCTCGATTAGTGAGTTAAAAGCACGTTTTAAACTCACTTAGTAATGGCTCTAAGGAAGTAGAGTGTCACACATGGTACATACCGCACCATCCCAGAATGGTTCTAGGCACCCCCTAGTAATTGTCTCTGATTGAGCCCTTTCCCATAACTAGTGAAATATCTTCTTTCTAGCAATCAATACACTAGTATGTTTCATGTAGTAGTTAGAGAAGTCAAAGTTTGACTTACTTGGATTCCTTCGCTTTGAGTGTAAATTCTTAAACCACAGCTGCATACTCCTTTTAGTCAATACTGTAATTCCTACAGTATACTCGGATTAATTACTGAAATTAAGTTATTAATAAACTATCAGGGCATTTTATTCATTACAGTTTACTAAGTAAGGGTATTATCGTCCTTACTTAGTTCAGTCCACTAAATGGCTAATACAAACTCTTAAAACTCATTATCTAAGAATTAACCAATAAGTGTACTCTACAACACTGTCACAACTATTGGTCCTAGCCGAGTTGGTAAATTTTCGAAAAACATGCTAAATTACAGGATCTCCCTTAGTGAAATAATTTGTTAAGAAATGATTATTTTAAGGAAATAAATAATAATTAGAGAAAAGTGGATGTTACTTTTATTTAGAATAAAATTAAGATTAAAAGTTAATTTAATTAAAGGCCCTTGAAAAAGATTTAATGTTGCTAAAAGGTCCTTTATTTAGTTTCTTTAAAATTAGGGCTTTGGACCCCTCTTTTTTTTTTTCAATTTTAAAAGTAAAATCCATTAATTTTGTAAAAATAGTATTTCTTCATTCAACTTAACATTAATAATTAATTAATATGAATTATAGATCTATTAATTAATAAAAGTAGGATTTTGGTGAAAAGTATAACTTCTACTTATATATATATTTTATAAAATTGACTTAGTGTTGGAAATATCTCGTTTTGTGTAAAATGACTAACTTTGAGACCTCGCCATTTTAAAACCGTTGAACAACTTCTTACAAATTTTTATGAGATTGAACGTTGTTATATAGACAAGGTTCACACAAAATATTTTAGTCTAAAACACCATTTTTCAACACGATATAAGTGTTCAAAAAATGTAAATCAGTTGAAAAATATCGTGTTTCAATAACCTAAGTTGTAAAATTTTTAACTCATAAACTAAAAGGAATTTTCACAAACTGTTTTAAATACTTTATCTTCAATATGTCTAAAGTAATATTTCCAAAATATAGCTCCTAAAACCATTTATAACCTACTCAAATATTTTTTACAAAAAGTGAATACCAGCTGCAAGAATATATTTTTCAGATTGAATGCCAATTTTGCAAAGGTCTTAACTGCTAATTTGAAAATCGTTTTTGGGTGATTCATGAGTCTAAAATTATGTAATCTTCTTTTTTTACATATTATTGGAGTCAAATTTTGCAAAATAATTATTTTTGGAAGTGTTTGACCCTTGGAAGTCAGACCAAAGACAAACAGATTTTTAAGGGTCCTTTGGAACTTTGGATTCCAAACTAATCAACACAATAAGTGACATGCATGCAATCATAAATCCCTTAACTACAAATATAACACATCAAATCCTAAAAATAAACACAAATTTCTCATCAACAATCAGACCTCAAAATCTTCTAACAACTTAGTAAAAATCAAGGATTTTTACGTCCTTTCTTTGTTCAAGCGTTGGGGTCTAGCTCATATGGCTTTGGATTCACCTTCCTTCCTAGATTTCCTTTAATACACTCCCCCACACACTTATGATTATATTATTCTCAGATTTATAGAAAGAAAATAAAAGGAAGAGGTGCATTTCTTTCTATTTTTTTCGGATTCAAGGGATTACCTTTTGAGATTTTAAAATCTTTTGCCTACACCACCTTTCTTTCCTTTTTGGCTTATGAGTGCTCTCTTAAGCTTGGAGCTTGCATTACAATAGAAGAAATGAGATCCAAACTCAGAAAAATGGTGAAAGACTTTGGCATAAAGAAAGGACAAGAAGAAAGGTTGAAAGATGTTACCTTGAACTTGGTTTCTTAAGTTTGTTCACAAGTTTCAACGGAGTTTCTCTTTGAGAGAGAGAGAACCGAAAGTGAGAGGGAGAGAGACAAGAGAGAGAGAGGCTCTAAAATTTCAGAGTTGGAAATGAAAAGAAACGAGACAAAGATGTGAGTGTCTCAGTTTTTGGGAGGGAAGGAAGAGAAAGGAAAGGACTTTGGTTACTTTATTGGTTTTGACTATCTAAGTGTACAATGCTACTTGTACGCCCTGATTTTCCCACGGGCTGATTAGCGAGCTGAGCCGCGGCCTAATCATGATTATCTTGTGGACATCCCCAAAACCGGAGCTTCCGTCATAAGGTCGTACCTCCTTAGGTCGAGATAATCCAAGGGTTCGCCAAGCTTGCCTAAGAACTGAGTCCGGACTCTGAAGGCCAAAGGTCGAGTTAGGTATCCACATCGTGGTACGAGCTGGACCTGAAGACTATGACCCTTTTTAAAGTCAACACACGCAAGGTAAACATGCATATATCAGACATCACGTGTCTGATATGCCCCTGACTTCTCAGACACGCAGCAGGAACGTGCGTATTCAGACACCCATGACTGGATTGGGCCGTGCGGCCCATTATCTCCTTACCTATTGATTTGACCACACTTATGTGTCAGGTTTAGGAATTAATCATGAATGTCACAGAGTTGATACGATAGGTAAGAAGGTCACGGGATGACCTTCTTACCAACTCCCAGGTGCCTTCTCCTATAGATATGGAAACCCTGGGAGTTAATAAGGGTTGGATTATCTCTTGTAAGAAATACCCTGTAATCAAATATTTAGTATATAGCAATAATACTTACTAGTGGAGTAGAAGGATTTTAACCTTTGAACCACTTAAAAAACGTGTCTTGAGTCACCATTTCACTTTTCCAAGATCATATATCTGTTACGGTTCAACATTAGCATTAATCCCTTTCTCTTCTTTTCTTAATTACTTGTTGGCGAAGAACCGCGTCAACACTACTAATTGCATATATATGATGACACCCCATGCATTTCCACCCCCCTTCATGGACGACCCCTCCTTTTACACTCTTTTTCTTTAAACTAATTCCTCAAATAATGTTCAAAACTAGTTATTCTCAAAAGTGGTATTGGTGCCTCCAAACCACTAACTCTTTTCTTACTATTTGGGGTAAGTTCATAACTTAGAGTTTCTTTAATTAATAGGATAAATGTGACACCATGAATTAAATTCCTCACATTTATTTAATATTTTCCAAATAAATTTGTGGATTTATTTACTAGTTAATTTCCACAAATATGCTCAAAAAGCATTTTCCTTTAAAGAAAAAAATGGATGATTAAGGTTTTTTTTTTTTAAAAAAATTCTATTAAATTATCCAATAAAATTTATGCCCATTTTATTTTTTTTCATAATTATTTAATTTCAACATAATTTTGTCCGAGATTTTACCCGGTTGGGGTTTTCGAGTCGGTTCGAGACCGAAATTTCTGATTTGGCTACAATCACACTTAATGTCTATGATGAACAACATGATTTTGGCTTCTCAAGCCTATATTATTAATCAAAATAATATTCATACAAGTTTTCACACCTGAATCGGTTACTAGTAGGCACTCGAAACGCGGGGCGTTACACTTTGTACATCTTTATGCTTTCGAGGTGAAGGCATGCCAATTAAGGCTTTTATCTTATCCAGGTTTGCCTCGATGCCTTGAGCATTCACTATAAATCCGAGAAACTTTCCCGAAGACACTCCGAATGAGCACTTTTGTGGGTTGAGTCTCATGTTATATTTTCGAAGTATAGTAAATCATTCTTCAAGGTCATTAATATGGTTATTACTGTGTTTGGACTTGACCAGCATGTCGTCCACATACACTTCCATGTTGTTTCCTATTTGTTCAGCAAAGAGGTAGAGGAAAACAGTCTTTTGGGCATGCTTTGTTAAGGTCTGAATAATCAATGCAAGTTCGCCACTTGCCATTTGGTTTTGGGACCTATACTGGATTTGTTATCCATTCAGGGTAGAAAGCATCTCGAATAATGCAATTTTCTTTTAATCTGTCGACCTCCTCTTTCAAGGCTTTCTTCATTTTACCGCCGAGGAGTCTTCTCTTTTGCTGTTTTAGAGGGAAGCTTTTGTCGATGTTTAGTGCATGGCTTATAACATTGGGACTGATCCCAATCATTTATGAGTGCGACTATGCAAATACATCTTGATTTTCCCTCAGGAAGCGAATTAATTGCTATCTCGCTTCCTTTTTGAGGTTCTTCCCAATCTTCACCATCTTGGTGGTGTCCTTTTCAACGAGCTGAACATGTTCGAGCTCTTCAATTGAATTGAGATCGACCCTGTCTTCTTCCACTCTTGGGTCGATTTCGTCCTTGACCTCATAAAATACTTCTTCAATTTCCTCAATAATGACTAGTGCATGTACACTAGCTTGGCCTTTTCCCCTCATCGAGATGCTATAGCATTCTCGGGCTGCTAGCTGGTCTCCTTTCAGTGTCCCGATATCGCTAGGGGTCAGGAACTTAATGGCCAAATGCCTAAAACATGTCACCCCCCAGCCCGATTAGGGCTAGTCTCATGAGCAAGACATTGTAAGCCGATGGAGGTGTCTACTACGATAGACTCCAACATTTTGGTTATTGAGACTAGATAGTCACCCAAGGTTACTGGGAGCTCAATAGATCATGTGCTAGCGATTCCCTCACATGAGAATTTGTATAATGTTGTAGCACATGCTTTAACGTCTAGAACAGTTAGACCCATTTTTTCCAAGGTCGCCTTGTAAAGGATGTAGACTGAACTCCCATTATTGATCAGAAATTGACACACTCTCTTGTTGGAGAGCTGGAAGGTTATGACCAAGGGGTCATTGTGAGGAAATTGGATGTGTGAAGTGTCCTCTTCTGTGGAAGTGATAGGTTGGGATTCAACTCTCTATTGTTTTAGAGCTCGCGGTTTAGGCACATAGGGAGATCCATCTCTCATTTTGAGCTCTTAGACGTATCTCTTTTGAGCATTCTACCCGACCCTGCATTGTGTGATCCCCCCACAATGGTTATTACATCTTCTCCATTAATTGGGGGAGGCCGATTATCCTCCCTCGCATGTGGGGCCGTGACTTGTTGGACAGGTTGAGCCCGAACTGACTTTTGACTAGGTGGAGCTTGGAATTGGTTCCGGTTTCGGACATATTATCTGAGGTAGCCTCTTGAGATCAACCCTTTGATCTCATCTTTTAGTTGTCTGCATTCCTAAGTTGTATGACCCACGTCCCTATGGAATCTGCAGTAATTTTTTGAATCCCTATTGGTTCGCTGATGTCTCATTCCGTTAGGTCGCCTGAAAGGCACCTGATTCTCATCCGTGACAAATATATTCTTCCGGTATCTATGAGCTCGGCGTTTACTGTGTAAATGGAGAAGTATTTATCTCCTTTCTTTTTCTTACACCCGTCAGCCTCTAGGTTGTTCCATTCGTTCTTCTTTCTCTTTGAAGAATTATTTGTTGAGGGTTGTGCTATGGAGGGCGTAGCTGAGGTAGTGGCTGAGTTAACGTTTGTCATTGTAGTTATTGAGGGTGGAGGATCCAGTTTAAGTGCTGACCTCGCCTCCTCTACATTGACAAACCTCTAAGCTCGAGTGGTGAACTCGGCTATTGTCCTCGCAGGCTTCCTTTGCATGTCGTGCCAAAGAGGACTTCCTGGAAGCACTCTCAATTGTACTGCCATAAGATGACCACTGTTATCAACATTACGAGCTCGGGCCACCTCTATATTGAACCTCGCCAAGTAACTCTTGAGTGATTCACCTGGCAGTTTTCTAACATTTGTTAGGGTGGAAGCCTTGGGTTTGATACTCTTCACAACTTCGAACTACTTCGTGAACTCCTTAGACAATTGATCCCATGAAGAGATCGAGTGCCTTTGAAACTTGTCAAACCAACTCTTTGTTGGTCCAGTGAGTGTGGTCGGGAAAAGCATGCATCTGAGCTCATATCTGACATTGTTGGCTCGCATCACAATATTGAATGTACTTAGGTGGCTGCCTGGGTCGGTATTCCCATCATATGGTGCCACGTGGGGTATCTTGAAACCATTTGGGGAATGGTGTGTTCGATATATGCAGAGTAAAAGGCTCGAGCTCCTCATCGGAATTGTAAGCCTTTTCTTTGTTTTTTTCCTTCTTGAAGGAGCTTGAATGCTTCCTCGAGTTGGTTGATTCTTTCTTGAACTAAATCCACTAGAGGGGGAGCTTCCGCTACTGGGAGCTGGTTGTTATTCGTAGGAACTCCAACTCCTTGTTGAAGTATATGGTTGTATTGATTTCCATATACTAGTTGTACAGGTTCCGTTCGAGCATTTAAGTGCGCCCTCAGATCCGGGTTTGCCTGATTGAAATGCCCCTGGTTCTAGTTCAGGTGGTCCCAAAGATTAGGAGAATCATCCAAATGATTCTCGTAATATCTAGGCTCGGTGTTATAGACACTCACCGACCTGCAATATTCCTAACTTTCGTCAAGGAAGCTGGCAGTTCTTTCTGGTTGCTGTTGCTATTGTGGGGCTTGATTACGAGGTGGGTTGTTCATGTCCACCCTAATTCTGGTTGCACGTGACCTATAACTCCCAGATTGCTGGGGTTGTCCAGCTTGTCTATGTTTCTGACGTGCCCCCAGTGAGTCCTCGCGTTCACCCCTATGCTCGAGTCGAGCTCGATGGCTTCTATCCCGACTTCCATTTCTAGCGTTTTGTGAAGGCCTCTGAGGTGCCCTCTCCCTAGCTCGATTTTCGCTGGGAGCTTGCTGGGGTATACCCCGAGCTGGAGAGGGATACTCGATAGATGATGGAGGATGCTTGATTGGAGATGGTGGAGGCCTCTCAATATTTGGCCTTGTAGACTAAGGGTTATTGTTATTCCTGGTAGGTTCTGGGTTACCATTCCGAGCTGTCGGGGGAGCTCGGTTATTCCCAGGGTCTGCAGGAATGTCCCTAAGTTGGGTTATTTCTGGCAGGGTTTTGATATAACACCCTGGGTAGGTTTTCTCCAGTATTTTCCCTAGGCCTCAGTTGAGCCTGATGGACTCTTTGTTCGGCCATCCTGGTAGTCGTACATCCTTGAGGTCGCCCCTGGTCCTCCGTAGGGGTGCCGATTGTAGCACCCACATTATTTTGAAATAATATAGCCAATAATCACATGATTGCATTGCATTGCATTACATATCATACAATATGTATAATTTGAGCATATGCATATTCTTATAAGTGAATTCATGTATAAGTATAAAAGTTGTGTATCTGATGTCTATATGTATGCTCAATATTATTAACCTTGTGGCATTTGAGTTGTCTTTTATGGGTGTTTGATGTGCTCAAGATATAAGAAAGTATGAAAAATATGGACAAGGCATGGAATTAAGTGATGAAAGTGAGATATAGAAGGCAAAATAGGTTAAGTAGTGAAAAATAGTACAATGTTGATTACTAGTATTTCGGTGTAAAATTGAGTATTTATGGATTTACCAAATGTAATCGAGGTATGATTAAGGTCTCATTGATGATGTAAAAATGGTTTTAGAACCATTAGATCAATTCTTGATGGGAGGTATACATAATCAGTGGTATTGATGCAAAGTCAAAACGAGCTTAGCATAAGTGCGCTACGCTCGATCGGGTAAGCATAACTATTGGGTATGAAGTCATAATGACCTAAGGTTTGGTGTGAGTGTTTTACACATAAGGATAATAGGCCTAGTAGATGATTAAGTCGAAATTATTGAAGTGATAAGGTTTTCATAAGTCAAAAGGTGAAATGATGAGATGAAAGGTGTCAAATTTTGATACAATAAGGCCAAATCATTGAAAATAAAGAATTTTCATCAACCTTATCACTTTGCACGATCATTACTCTGAAAAACAGAGAGAAAAGAAAACCAAAAACCATTTCTTGGCTGGTTTGAAGAAATTCTAAGGAGATCCAAGTGAAAGCAAAGCCAAAGAAGTAGATTAAGCTTAGTTCTAGCCTTTTTATGGTAAGTTCTTGTACTTGGAAGTTAAACCATGTTTTTGAATTTTTCTGAAAGCATATATATGGTGTTTTATCCTTTTTAAGATATTTCTTGGGGTTTCCAAGTGATTTGAGGTTTAGAAAAGCTTGAAGAGATTGTTTTCGCCGAAAAGTTGCTCGGTAAGTGAAATTTTGTGTTTTATGAGGTTTTTGGGGTTCTTGGAGTACAAGCTGATTTTTGGTTATTTGATTGAGTTTATAAGAGAGTATATATGTTTATAAATGTTTGAATAGATGTGGAGACTCATTTAATTTAGGTGATGATCTAGGAAATTAGAATTTTATCAAAATCGGTATATGATAACTTTATGATGAATTATGTTGGTATTTGGGATATATATGGTTATGGTAGGTTATTTGATGTTGATTATTGGTTGATTTTGATATTTGAGGATAGCTAAAATTAAGGGGAAACTCTGTCAAAATTTCTCCAAATGTCTAAGATAAATCTAATGCTCGATCTAGGTGGTTTAAGGCATTTTAGGCATGTTTTGGGTATGAAATTTGATATGATGTTTTATGGGTATTTTTAAACGAGAGTTCAATGTATTACTGCCATCATTATGATGAGAAATCCATGCCATTGTCAGGATAAGCACATCAATACCTAAGACACCACTTGTTACACGGTGAATTATATTTTGGACAGAAGGTAAGTAAAGTACTCAACTGCAACACAATAATTACATGTTATGTGAAAGTATGCATTATATGAATATTTTGTGAGTAAGTGGTATTAACATACATTGACACTTCATCATAAATTTGTATGCATGGCATAATAGTGATATGGTAAATTATTATATGATATAAGACCATGCATGATATTATGATGATTAATTATATGATGCCTTTGCAAGTTTTGTGCAACATAAAAGAAAGTTGTAATAAGAAGTTTAAGTTCAATGCCACTGTTTTGAAAAGGCAAATGAAAGTGTTAATAAGTGTAAACGGAGGCCTATAGTAGGCTTATAGTGGCTGCCCAATAATTTGGGCTAGGTTTTAGTGAACCAATTATATTGTTTGCCATGTTTCCGTTTTATTTCTCCTCTATATGAGTTATTGTTATATGTATTGACACCACAATGTGTGGCCGCCTTAACTCTTGAGCCCGACGGGGCAACGATGGAATAAGTTTTTTAATGTGCCCTACTGTGGTGATGGCTAGCCGGAGGAGAACCCATGGGATTTTATATTATATGTGTAACAAGCCCTGCAGGCATTGACCAATTCAAACAGTGTGCACAATATTAAGGGGCCCAAAATTTAAAAAGAAGTTGTGTATGTCCATTGATATTGGGTAATCATTAGCATTGCATGCATTACTTTGCTTACTGAGCTTTAGGCTCACAGTTGTCTTGTGTTGCAGGTAGAGAAAGAAATGTGTGAATGACATGAGGAGAACTGAAGCATGGTCCTGACCCTGATTTGTACATATGAACATATCGACCTTTTGTGGGTTATTTCAGTTATCAGTGACATGTTTGTAATAAAGTGTGAAGTTATGTTTTGAAAATAAATTGGGTTATTTAATACTTATGTATAATATGTTCGAGACACACTTTATGTTTAATGTAAATAATGTGAAATAAGTTTTCAAGTTTAAAAAAAAAATGTCCAGACTTCAGCAGTAATAAATTATGATATAGTTTTAAAACGTAACACCTCAAATATGGTTTTAACTAAAATAAGTGAGGGTGTTACACCTAGGCTTCAACAACTCATCTTGCCATCTCTTCATTTAGCCGTGTAGCCTCATCTAACTGTTCACGCAACCTCTGATTTTTTAGCTCGACTGCTGGCACATATCTTTCAGAATTATAATAATCATGCTCATTAGGTTTAGAACTTTGACCAGGTCGTTCTCTGGGAGACGATGAGGCACTCTCCTCATCGGGACTCTAGTCCACGGTTGGCTATTTTCCAGGCCTTCGAGGATACTCCTGAGGGATTTAGGGAAGTGGTCGCCCACTGGTTCCAGGAATATTCAGGGCAACCATTGTTGCTAAGCGGGAAGTTGTATGCTAAACGGTAAGAAGAATTGCTTAATGCTCTCAATGAAAGCACCAAATTGTTGACGTCATTTTTGTCAACTTAATTATGTAGAGTAATTAAACAATTAAACAGGAAGAAAATAAAAGAAAGAGATTTTTTACATGGTTCAGTAGTTAAAATCTGCCTACGTCTATGAGTCACTTTTATTAAAATTTGTGTTAAAGCTTCAAGGAAGAGCAATTTCACAGAATGTTTCCCAGTACCAAATTGTGTGTGAGCACAAATGACTAAATCCAGGCTATTTATAGACCTGGTTACAAGAATATCTTTCCACAAGTTTTAGGAAGTTACAACACATTCAAATTTAAATTCAAATGAATATTTGAATAATAATATATCTTAAACAAATATCCCATAAAAATAGGGATTTAACACACACTTTTAACCTAATCTCTAAGAAATAAGGATTTGTTAACAACCTTTCCGTGTATTGCTTAACGCGTCTTCAAGCCTGAACTCTGCCTCAATACGTTTTTGAGACCACTCATAGCTTCGAGCTCATCATTCTAGTTGTCACCACCTCCTTGCTAGATGAGTCTGTCGAGCTCATCTCCTGGAGGTGACTGCTTCCTCCAAGCTTGCAACTCATGCTCGAGTGTTGATGACATGGCTTTGGAACTTCATGAAAAATGTGTACAAGTATAATGTTGATTCTTGCTAATTCCGAGCTTACGTTTTTACGAGCCTACATTTCGAGGCTATTTTTTTATTCTCAAAATTTTGGTGTAACAATTAATATAATTATTATATATGTAGTCTTATATTAAATATTACTATAATAATGATATTTTATAATATTTGAATTTATGTTAATATAATTAATAACTATCTATTTTTAATTAGTTTTAAAAGTATATTCTGTTAAATATATAGAATATTCCATTAAAGTTAACAAAACAAACTGTTAAAACTAATAATTTTCGTTATCTGCACACTTTTTATATAGAAGAGATATAATGTATTTATAATGTTTGTTGTTATTTAAAATGAATATATTTTTAGTTAAGCTACATTAAGTAATAAACAAACACATGTTTTCTTTATAAATATAAATGATAAAATTTTTAATAAAAATCAAGATTATGTATTATATATTATTATAATAATGATTTTTTATAATATTTAAATTTATATTAATATAACTATTAAATATGTAGTTTTGTATTAAATATTATTACAATAATGATATTTTATAATATTTGAATTTATATTAATATAATTAATAAATAAATATTTTCAATAACTTTTAAATGTATATTTCATTAAATATTTATAACTAGAAAACATAGCCGCGCTTCGCGCAGTTTTTTGTAATGTTAAAAAATATATATTTTTGAATATTTTTTGGGAGATTTTGTGTAAATGATTCATTTTCACCCTACCCGTACAACATAATCCTTATATGAATACGTAAGTGTGTGTTGAATGTAATTTTTTTTCATGATAATGTTCATTATATAGCGAGCCTCTTGCAAGTTTTCGAGAAATTATGAAAAAATAAAGTGCGAAAAATAAAATGCAAACTACTTGTTGTACGTGTGCTTTTATTTAATATTAGTATTATTTTACACGTTTTGTGTTGTTTTTTGTTTATTATATAAATTTTCTAAGATTTTTATATTTTCAGGGTAGAAAATTTATAAATCATGACCTCTTGCACAATCATTCATTTTTTTAAATAAATATTTTTTATTAATTTAATTAATAGTGTTCTTAATCAAATTAATATCACGTGTATACATGTTAATATTTTTAATTGTTAAGGTATTTTGGTTTTAAATTTGAAATATCAAAACAATAAATCTTGAAGATAAATGTCAATTTATGTATGATTCATCTATTATTATAATTATTAAAAAATTAGTTATTCCTAAATATTTTATTTTCAATTTGAAATGTCGAAACAATAAAAATATAAATACAGATGGAAAATTTTGAAATAAATGTCAATTATATATGATTATTATTAAAAAAATTAGTTATTTATAAATAAATTAATATATTTTGAATTTTGAATTTGAAATATGAAACAATAAAATGATTATTATGAATTGGAAAATCTTCAAGATAAATGTGAATTTATATATGGTTGATTTATTATAACAATTACTAGAAATTTAGTTATTAATAAATATTAAAAAAAGAGTTACGGAAGACGCATTGCCATTATTGATGATTTTAGATATTTTATTTTTTTAATTATTTAGTAATCATAAATTAAATAAAATAGAATAAAAAATGTAGAAAAATTAGAAATAGATTAAAGTTTTTTACTTGAATTCTCCTTTTATTTAAAAAAAAAAATGTGTAACATTTTCCAATTTTGACATTGTCATTTAAAATATATCTCACGACGAACTATATAGGTATTATTTATGTTTTTGCCAAATAAAATTGCTTCAATTGTCTTATCACATTATTGTCAATGCAATGACAGTATCCCATATTTTGATTTGTTGATTATTTGAGCTTAGGAACAAATGGAACTTGAGGAGCTTAATTCTATAAAGCCAAGTTTTAAGGTTTTTTTATAGATATATATTTCATCATTAAAAGACTAAAAATAGTGGGAACAAACAAGAAGGAAAAAAATGGCACACACAAATATTGAAATGGTTTCACCGTAAGAAAATAAATGAAACGAAAAGAAAGGAAAGGAAAGGAAAAAAACTAATTGAACAAAAGAATTGTCAAGACTCACCACCACAATGTGAGATAGGGGAAGAATTAATCAAAACCAAAATTAGAAAAAGAAAATTCAATTGTAATTGAACAAAAAAAATTGTCAAAGACTCACCACTACAATGTGAGATAGGGGAAAAAAGAATCAAAACCAGATTAGAGAAAGAAAATTCAATTGTAACCTTATAGTGATGGCGAAGAAATGCAATGAGCCCTTCTATGAATATGCTTCCATATATAGAAAATGAAAGCAAATAAATAATGCTCTTATTTTAATAGTAATAAAATTGATAATAAATTATACCATTGTAACTGAACTAATAAATTTTGTCATTAATTTATTTAATTAATTATGAGTTGTTACTCTAAATGATTGTTGTATATAGGTAATTAATTATATATTTTTTTTAATAACTTGTTGTTAATGTTTTTTAATTAATTATCAAATGTTACCATAACCGATTGTATATAGGTAATTAATTAGATATTAGATAGCTTTAATAATATTAATATATAGTTGATTTTTTTTAATAATATCATATTTAGTAACAAAAATGTTTATAATGCAGGTTAATATTTGTTCACATTAATATTATTTTTTTACGATTGTATATATAGGTAGTTAATGAGATATTTTTAATAATATAATATATAGTAACTAAATGTTTATAATGCACATTAATATTTTTTTAATTGATTCTATTTTTTTTTAGTAATTTTTAATTATTAAGTAGTTAAGAAGTAGAGTTAGGATTAATTTATAATTATTAATAAAAATGAATTAAAAAATTAGATTGAATGAGAAAATAGATAGAGTGGTTTGAACATATTTTAGAGTGTCATATCTTCTCCTTGAAGCTCTCTTTTTGTTGACGCCGTTTTTCGTCAACTTAAATAGTAGATTAATTAAACAATAAAATATTGGAGCAAATGAATAAAAAGAAAACAACAGAGTTTTTACGTGGTTCAACAGTTAACTCTGCCTAGTCCACGAGTCTATTTTATTAAGACTTGGGAGTTTTCTGGAAACTTTTCAGAGTTAAGTTGCCCAGAGTGTTCTCCCCAGAAATCTGAAAAAATGTCCTTTACAAATGGTGCGTCCTTCCTTATTTATAGGGAAGGATGTAGAATTCACTCCCACATTTTCGGGAATATATTCTGTAAATCAATTAACATAATGCCATTAAATGCATTATCTCCTACATATACAGAAACGTCCCATGAAGATCGGGAACAGATAACAGATTAAATGATATCCCTTAAATATTGGGGTTGTACAACAATAAACATGTTCACACGTAATGGGTTATCCCAGATGATTCATCAAATGTTCGAGATCAGCAATTGGCATTGAGTGTCGAGACTATGAGTCAATTACGAGCTCGCCACCCAACTTTGCGCTATGCCCGGGACAGGTAGATGCTGACGAAGTTGCTACATCCGAGCTTATACTTCCCGAGCTCGAGCTATCTCGCCTGAAGGCAATCAGTGAAAAATGTAGTCAAGTGTCATGCTGTTGCGAGCTCAGAACATATTCGAGGCTACACACCCTCGAGCTTTCGAGGTCGGTAATTACAGCAAAGCGATCTGACTGAAGGATCATACGACGACAATGCATATTTTGAGCTCACACCTGACGAGCCCGACTTTCGGGGTCATAACTCATCTCGAAATTTGGGTGTAACATTTCCCCCCCTCAAAAGTATCAGTTCGAATCCCATGAGAATGAAACTTTTGAACTGCCCTTCTTGGAAACTATACCATCATTTGTACTCGAGTGTGGACACGTGTCAGGCGAGTATTGGAAGATCAAAGTACTTGAGTGTCTTTTACACCATGCGCACATCCATCCGTCTGCCATATTTTTGCCGCCATTGCCATGGCAACACCTGTTCCTTCGATCAGATATCGAAATTGACCAATGGTCCAGATCATTTCGTCGTTTGGCATCCTTTGGGTATAAATATGCCATCGTCTTCCTCATTTTAACTTTTCATTTTCAAGATTTCAAAGAAAAGGGAAGATCAAAAACCCATAACTTAAAACTTGTTCTACTGTTGTATGTTCTCCAAGCCGAGGAAGCAAAGCACCGTTTGCCTGTTCGACTCTGTGAGGTTGTTTTTGCAACCTCTCCTTCGGTCATCGATTTCTTTGTACCCACCAGCAACACTGTGTAAGTCTCTGTTCTATGTTTGTGTTCATTATGTTTTTCCATGCATGTTTATGTTGTTTCACTTAAGCACATTTACTAGTTTTGTACTAGGATGCTTCAATCAATACCGTGTAGTTTATAGGCTTTTCTATTGTTAGGATTTTCCAAACCCAGATTTTTGCATTTTACTAGGTTTTCTTGATTTCAACTATCGTATCGTGTAAACCAAGAAAATGAGTACATGATTAGGGTTTTCAAATTGTACGTTTCCCAAAAATATCACTTTTTGAGTAACCGCCAACTTTTTCCCTGAAAATACGAGATTCTAAAATATAAATCCAAATTTCCCCTTTATGTGGAATATACGCTCCAAGCCTAATCTCGCTCTTTTGATCGAGCTCGTTCCATAGTCTCGAGCATTTGAGCTCAGACCGTCTTGATTTTTATTCTTAATCTCTTGTTTGTTTGGCCCTCACCCTTTTTGTAATGCCCTGAATTCTCCGATGTGGTTTAATGGCGAGAATAGTAGGCCAGGAGGGCCATACTTGTTTAACTATGCCATTAATTGATAAAATGCATGTATATGTGGATTATATTATAATATGATGTTAAATGCATGCATGAGAGTCGATATTTCTAATTACAGGGGTGTGATGGTAATTTGGCCCGTTGAGGGTAAATTGTATATTTGTATGCATGTCGGTGATATATGTTGAGACCACATTATAATGTGGGTTTGTTTGAGCCATTCAGCATGAGACGACCATGGTATGCTAATTAGCGGTCTGGTCATAACAGGTTTAAGTTCGAGGCTCGGGAGGAGTCTCGGGGTGATTTTAATGATTAGAGCATTAACAGGTATTGAAGGGTAACGGGGTGTGAATTATTGGTGTTTGGGGTTATTGAGAATAGCGGGAATTGGAGAGCGTTAATTATGATTAACGAGATAGGTTGGAAAGGAAAAATATGCCCTTGGGAGCCTTTAGAAACCCATAATTGACCTAGGGGTATAATGGTCTTTTTACCCCTAGAATAGATGTAAACCCCTTTATGCTGTGAAGTAGAGAGAAAAACAGAGCACATCTTGAAGTTTACCCGTACCTTCCTCTACCTTCATCTTCTTTGTGGATTTTGTGATCTTGTTGAGGATTCAAGCTTGGGAAGTAGGCCTTGAGAGTTTGGGAGAGTGTTCTACCATTGAAGAGCATCACAACCTGAGTTTGAGGTAAGTTTCCAGCCATTAGTTTTCTGGTTTTACTCTATTTTCTTTTAGTTTTCAGCCTATGATTTTGTTGAGGATAGTTTGGATTAATGGAAGTTTTGATTGATGTTTAACTTGGGTTTTGATGAGGGTTTGATATAGATGATGTTTGGGTGTTGGATTGAGTGTTTGGATGAGATTTGGGACTGGTTTGAAGATTTGGTTTCAAGGGGAAACGTAGGGGAAGAATTATGGTTTTTTTGTTGATTTGCGTAATGAGCCGCAGCACGGCAATGGTGAGCCATGACCCACGATGCTTGACAGGGAAAGGTCGCCTCTGTTTGAGGGGCGAGCCGCGGCGCAGCTAGGGAGGGCCGCGGCCCTTAGGGCATTTTTGGCCAGAAATGAGTTTTTAGCTTGGGGATTCAAGCCTTAGGCCTCGGGATCGATCCTACTACCCGGTTTAGTAATGTTTGATGTCTCGAAGGCTAGGTTTTGGTTTGGGAACCCTTTGTTATTCATTTTATTGATGAAATCCCATAATTGGTTATGACCAGGTAACCGCTAAAGGACCAAAAGGTTGATCGTTCTGAAGGGTCGTTCTTTTATTCATTCTAGCTCGAACCAGAGGTAAGAAAACTGCACCCCATATGTGACATGCATGGTTATTCACGAGGCATGTTGGTTGTGAAAATGTGGACATGGATTGAATATTGAATGCTTAGCAAATGTTGCTCACTTGTGCATGGTACTGACTCATTAGTCAGATTTGGAAAAGGTGCTAGTATCAACTGTGAAGCTGTGACTCATTAGTTAGGTTCGGCAGTGGTACTGGGCACTGGTCACATAGTGCTGACTCATTAGTCAGGACGACTTTGGCGTGTTAACGCAAGCCAGTAAAGATTAGATCTAATCAACCTTCTGCATTGAATGACTCAAAGAGCATTAATGCCGGACCGACCTCAAGTTCGATGAATATTATAAGCACTTGTGTGGCTTACCCAACAGTCACTCATTTGTTAAAGTAGAGACTTACCCATCAGTCTCCATTTGTTGAAGGCTAGTGGCTTACCCAGCAACCACTCTTCCATTTGAATTAGTGACCTGCTTGTTAGTCACTCAGTATGGTTTACGAGAACCTCAAGTGATATTCACTCATCTATTTGAAAGCTATGAGCTCTGTATGATTATAATGATAATCATTTGATGATGTTTACATACAATACTGTGTTTTCTTGCTGGGCTTTGGCTCATGGGTGCTATGTGGTGCAGGTAAAGGGAAAGAAAAGCTCACCCAGCCTTGAGTGGAGAGCTTAGGTGGTGATGTGTACATATGCGGCCGCTTGACCACCACGGCCAAGGAGTTCTCAGAGGAACTAGGGGGTTTACCTTATTTTTGTCGCTTAGGTCGGCGGGGTTTGTAATTTTGGAACAGTAGTGACTTTTTTGAGTTGTAAATAACTTGTAAATGTTCTTGTGGGCCCATGAACAGTTTTATGTATCAAATAAAACATATCCTTTCCTTTTTATTGATTTTCACCTTAGCCTGTTAATAACACTTAGAACACGTTTTTAACCAAAGGACTCAGGCAATGAGTCAAATTTCCGGTTCACCGTAGCTGTTCTGGGGTAACCAGGGCGTTACAGTTTTTCTTTCTTGCTAGATGTCGCAGAATTTGGAAAAGCGGTGGGGGTCAAAACTCGCGATTCCTTACTCACCGACTATTCTGAGCCCGGAGTCACCTCGTACTCGAAATCAGCGCTTGATTCGGGAGCACAAACTAAGGCGTGAGTAAGAAGACACCCGAGCTCACTTTCGACGAGGTTGAAGAGAGAAAAAGGAAGAGACTTAAGGTCACCATCTACCCAGATCCAAACCCCGAGCCTAGATCAATCCCCCTCGATCCTACTATTAAGGTGACGATCGCATTCAAACCGGGCGATCTCCAATTTTCACTGATGGAAGAACCATCAAATCCCTCGTCTACTTCTCAGCCAACCACTATTCCCACCTCAAGGGGAATTTTTTTTGAGGCGAGCATTATTGGAGCTCGATTTCTTCACTAGGGCAGATCTCTGACATCTTGGTCCATCATGGAATTGGACTATTGGGCCCGCTGAGGTGTCGAGATCCAACCTCCCACGAGCGAAGCTGTAATGTCCCAAATTTTCTAATAAGGTTAAGACCTTGATTAGGAGGCGGGGAAGGCCATAATTGATTTATTATGCTATTAAATGATAATATGCATATTTAGGTGTATTAAATATGCATGTGAACTGATTTTTGATTAACTGGGTGATTTTCATATTTTGGCCATTTCGGGCATATATGTGATATGTGTGTGGTGCTTTGTTATTATTTGTGTTAGGAAAATATGTATTGCATCAATGGAAATGGTAAGAAAATACAACTCTATGCAATATATTACAAATAAATAATGATTGATTAAAAGGAGTGTTACAACTCTATAACTGAAAATACATATAAAAGGAGAAGGAGATGTAAGATGATAGAAATAGAAAGTACAACTCTATTACAAAAGATACAAATAAACTAGAAGTGTTTGAACAAAGGAAATAAAAGGATTACAACTCTTAAACAAAAGTACAAGTAAATAGAACAAGAAGAAAAAGAAGAAAATCAATAGAAGAAAATAAGAACAATAACAAAAACAATAAACTCTCACTCACACAACCAAAGTGAAGAGTGTTGGGGATCACCAACTTGAACAAGGTTTGAAATCTTTGTCCAAAAGCTTATTTCCCCCTAACTCAAGCACTAAGGGATCTCTCACAGATATTGGAAATGGTTTATGGTATTATCAAGCCTCAAGGTGTTTCTAGCCAAGTGCTCTAATGGATAGAAATGTTGTGTCTTTCATGTGAGTTATAGGCTCCTATTTATAGAGTTTAGAGACACCCTTTGAATTTCAAATTCCACCAACCCCCATGGCTGTTACCAATGTTTAATTGGATTAATATGGAATTAAAAATGATATTTGGGAGTTATTTGGGTTTTTGGAACTGTTCAACACTTTTGGAAAAAACTGAAAAAATGGCCTGAAATGCACCCGTGGCCGCGGCCAGGGACATCAGTGGCCGCGGCCACTGCTTTCTGTCCCCCAGGCCACGACCACCATCATTCAGTGGCCACGACCATAGCCCAGTTTCAGCACTTGAAAATGTGTTGTTTTTCCAAACGGTTCCAACCCCTCCCAAATGATTTTGTAACCCCCAAAACACATTATTGGGGTTAAAATCATATCTCTAACAGCCATTTCTCAAATGGCTTTATGAAATTCATCTCAATATTGTGTAACACAAAATTTACACAATAAAGGGTAATATTTGGAAGTTACAAATTTGTAACACCAAATATGTTACATTATTTGGATATGTCTCATATATCTAAATATTGTAATTCTCTATTATATGTTACAATATGTGACACTCTTTGTCACATTTATTTAATCTAAAACATTATATCATAAATATTATATTATAAAATAATATATCAATTTGGTTATGCTAGGGTTACTCAGCACGAGATGATCTTAGGAGGTAAGCTAGTGGGAAAGTCACAACAAGATTTATTCTTGACTCGGAGTGAGTCAAGGGGTATTTAGAGCATTACCAAGTTATTGGGTAATGGGAATAAATAATTGATGATAAATTGGGAGTTAGTAAGATCAGGGAGAAATTCTGGAGGTTTTGACTATTTTGTCCCCGGGGGTGTTTTCGGGACCCCGAGCATTAGGATTTGTTTGAGGCTACTTAAGCTTGAAGTAACCTTTTAAGAAATTCAGGAAGTTCTCTCTCCCTCTAAGTTCCATTTTCGTCTCCCGATCGCATTTTCAAAGGAAACTTGAGTTCTAGGACTCGGATTCAAGCGAGGATTGAGGCATAGCGATCCTAGGAAAGATTAGAAGCTTATTATCCGAAGGATTTAGTTGGGAACAACTCAATCGAAGGTAATTCAAGTTTTAAGTTTTTTAAGTTTTTAAGCTTGAATTGGACTTTGTGTTCTGATGAGTTTTTGTTAGATTTGAGACTTGGGTTTTGGATCATGGGGATGTTTGGGAACTTTGATTTTTGAGTTTGGAGATGTTTGGATAGGTTTTTGGAAGGTTTTAAAATGGAGAAATCGGGGAAAAATGACTGGTCCGAGGTTGGGCCGCGGCCCTGTTCTTGGGCGTCGCGGCCCAGGCTTGATGAAGCAGATGGAAGTTTTGTGAGTGCTGGGGGCCACGGTACTGGGTAAGGTGCGCCACGGCGCTTGCCCCTAGTGATTCTGTTTTGGCTGGGGGCCACGACTCTTGAGGGTTTTTATGTCCGAAATGATGTTTTGAGCGGGATCATTCTTACTACCCGGTTTAGTGGGATTTGATGTCTCGGAGGCTAGGTCTTGGTTCCGGGATTGGTTTTAGAACTTGAACTCATTGGATCACCGTTTATGGTTGTGACTAGGTTATCACTAGAGGCTTGGAATAAGGATCGTGCTTGTGGCTCATTTATTTGTAATCTGTGCTTGGACCAAAGGTAAGAAAACTGCACCCTGTTTATATGACATGCATGGTTATTCTTGATGCATGTTGGATGTTTAAATGTGATGCATGTGATGCACGAGAAACATGTGATTAGGACATGCCGTGAATGTTGAATATGAGATTGATCAGAGCTTGAGTCTCTGTGTTTATGCATGATTCTAATTATGCTAGCAATTGTTAAGTAAACATGATGAATGCCCTATATTCATATATTTGACATATGATATATGTTTGGTAGCATTGCTTACTTATGTGTGGCACTGACTATTCAGGATCGACACTGGTCGCGTATTACTGACCTGAGAGTCAGAAATGGCATAAGCGTCATGAACGCAGAGCCGATAAAAGATTAGATCTAATCAATATCATCGTTGAATGAATCTAGGAGCATTAATGATGGACCGACCCGAAGGTCGATGAAAATTATAAGCGCTTGTCTAGTCTAAGACTAGTTACTCAGAGCCAGGGCCAAAGGCCTAGGTGATTGTTTTGTCACATGGCTAGGGAGCAGAATCCCACGGTTGTGACTCTAGGGTCACTCGGTAGGTTTATGTTGGTGATTATTCCATCATATACCTACCTTGTTTAAGCTAGTGAAAGGATCACTTATTTGTAAAAGCCCAGGTGACCCTATCTTCACATGGCTAATGGGAACGAAACCCACCTTAGTGACTTTTTCAACTGTCACTCTTTAATTTTGGGCTATAAACCCAGCATGGTTATCAGAACCACCAGTGTTAAATCACTTATCTGATTAGGATTGACTTGATAGTCATCCACTCAGGAGGGCAGGATTTCTTATCCTGGATACCCATCATTACGTGAACTTATTTGCCTGCTTGAATAGGGCTATATTTGCTAGGCATGCACCTTATGATTTGATGACATGTTATTACTGTTCATGAGCATATTGAGTTTTCTGGCTAGGCTTCAGCTCACAGGTGCTATGTGGTGTAGGTAAAGGCAAAAGAAAGCTGGACCTTCCTTGAGTTGAAGAGCTTAGGTGACGATGTGTACATATGCGGCTGCTCGACCGCCACGGCCGAGGGTTGAAAGAGGAACTAGGGTTAAACCCTGTTTTGTTGCTTAGATCGGCTGATTGTAAATATTTTATTGTAATAGACCTTTAAATTATATTTTTGGGATCCCAATGTATACAGTAAACGTTCTAATGAAACGTTATATCCTAAGCAAAATTTTTAATCCTTAAACTGCTAATCATACTTAGTTACACGTTTATGGCCAAATGACTCGATTTTCGAGTTTAGCACTGTTTATAATGCGCACCGTAATGGTCCCTGGAGTTTAGGGCGTTACAGAAGCTGTCGCGCCCCGGGAGATGGTAATCCTGACAGTAAGCTAAAATATACGGCTTGGAGCCATGAGCACATGAGGGCAGGGGCCTTATTGCCCTCGAAGTCCTTTTTCAAGGAATTTTTGGATTTCGTCGGGCTCTCTCCCTTCCAACTCAACACCAACTCATATATGGTTTTGTTAGACCTGAGGTCGCTTTACCACGAGCTAAAGTGGGAAGGACCTTCACTAAAGAAGATTTTTTATCTCTTTTGCTTGAAAAGCAATCCCTCCCGAGCTCGGGGAGGAGATGGCTTCTATTATCTCTCGAGCTATCCTCGTGAGAAGAAGATCTTCGAGGACCTCCCAAACCATCCTCCCAACTTCAAGGTGGCATTCTTTTGGACAGATGGTCTGGCTCCCTCCAGACACTATTCGTGCAGTATAATTCGTAAGTATACGACCCCCCTTTTTTTTTTCTTTTCATGTTTGAATTCTTGCTTAGGCTCGAACCACTCATAATGCATTTATTTCTTCAACCAACTACCATCGTCCTACTCCCATTGGTGAAATGAAGGAGCATAAGGAGACTTTGCTTTAACTCCCTTATGGCAGGCACTCCCTGTCTTATCTTCTTCATGAAGATAAGCTTTGAGCCTGCGGACTCTTAGAGAAGGATCAATATACAAACAACTGGTCCAACAAGAAGTACACCCAGTGGGAGTTTGTGCCTCTCCCAACCGGCATCCTTACCCCGAGGCGAAGCTCTAAGGCACGATTCCCAGCTCGCTAATGACGAGGCTTTGAGCTCGAGTGACAGAGGTACGGTCATCCTTAGCTCAGCTTTATGGTCTCCTTCTCTTCTTAAATCTTAATCTTGTGTGAAGATGATAGGAACCACTTTTATGTATGGTCCTGGGTAGATGAGAGGGTCCATAGGTTTGATAGTTGGCTAGGGAAGTACGATACGATGTATAGTCTGAACGAGGTCTGGGATGGAATAGCCGTCCAATACGGGACGAATGATTATAAGGACCTTTCAAGGTTGACTTCCACATATAGGGAAGGGACTCCCCCAGCCTCTTCTGAAGATGGGGGAATTACGTGGTCGCCGACCATGAGCTCAGGGGAGAGTTCCAGTTAGGTTCCTCGTTACTTGTCCTTTTATTCCTTGATTGTCTGCATTATGCTAACTTTTTGTGTCTTGATATTTCTTATAATGCGGTGTGACTGTGTAGGCACTATGGATTCTGATCTCAAGACTGTGCTCGCCATGGGTGATGGGGCTAAGAAGAGCAAGTGCCTGAGAGCCTCGCAGTAGTCTGATCGACCTGCTAAGGTCTCTAAGAGGACCGAGAAGACTCCTCCTCCCCCAGCTCCCATTGTTGCAAGCCTGACTGCAGGTCTCGCCTGCCAAGTCGATGTGTCCACCATAGATGCTCCTCCTCCGCCTCCTGTCGTCAAGATCCTCCCCACGCTCGGCCCTCCTCCGAAGAAACTAGCGTCCAAAGGGCATTTGTTGTCTATTTCTACTTATGTTGATGAGTATATTGTCGACAATGCTGTCGGGACCCATGGGGCTACACTTGGCTCGGACATCCTATCTCGGATAGGCCAGAGCATTAGCAGCTTTGAGGCTCCCCAGTGGCAGTTATTGAACAATGCTTGGGACTGCACCACCCTTTATGACAAGAGTGTTGAGCTCGCTATTGCGGTAACTTCTCTAACCTTATTATTCGTTGTTGTTGTGCTTAGTGTATGTTCTAACTTGATATGCTTGTGTGTCAGTCCGAAGGATCTCCAGCTCAAGCTCACACACGAGTTTAAGGCTAAAACTGGAGGCTGAGGCCAAGGCCGAGTAGATGAATTCCAGGATAGCAAAGCTCGAGAAGCTGAATGCCAGGCTTGAGGAGCTTGAGAAGATCAATGCCAAGCTTGAGGAAGAGAAAAAGTCCACCTTCGAGATAATGGAGGAGGAAAAGGCTCATCTTCTCGCAGAGTTCAAGGAGAGGAAGGACTGAGCGGTTGACCTGGCCATGTATAGGATCTGGGCCAGCAATGCTTGTAACGACCCAAATTAGCTAATAAGGCTTAAGGGCCTTGATTAGCGTGCCAGGAGGGCATGATGGGATTTATGTGTGATTTTTATGAATTAAATGCATGGTTATGACTTAAAGCATGTTATATGACAATTTGTTTATCTGAGATGCATGACTAGGTATATTAGTATGCATGTAGGCCCGGATCGTGTTAGAAGGGCATAATTGTAATTTTGGCCATGTTGGGCATAACTGCATTGATATGTGATGATTGTTGAGACCACAGTGGTATGTGGGTGCATTAGTGATTTGTGACTCGAGGCGATCCCAGTGAGCAGGCTAGCGGAAAGTCATGACGAGAATTTATACCCGGCTCGGGGTGAGCCTGGGGGTATGAACAGGAATTCGGAGAATAGATTGAGATTTATTTTGATGATGGGGGATACTTATTTGGTGGTTTATCAGGTGTTGGAAAGCAACGGGAAAATATTAGAGTCACTTGAGGATTAGCGGGAATCGGGTAAAATGACTAAAATGGCCCTATTTGGACAAAAGGATTTAGAGTTAATAGGAAGGGCATTTTGGTCAATTGGCTTTTAGAAGGTTGATTTATGAGGCTTTATACACTTAGTGGGATTTATAGAGAAAGAGTGTTAGCTGTGGAGAGAAAGAAAGAAAAGAAAGAAAAAGGAAAGAAAGAAAAGAGAGAAAAACAGAGGGGTTTTCTCAAGGAACGGTTTGTGCATTTTTGCACCATTCCTCTCCATTTTTCTTGGAGCAAAGCTTAGTGGAGAGCAATGGTAGGCTGAGCATCAAGGATCTTGGGTTAGACTTGAAGATTTGGCAAGAACACATCAACTTTTGAGGTAAGTTTTAGAGATTTCAGTTTTAAGGGTTTTGATGGTTTGAGCTGTGTTTTGAGCTGAGTTTATGGGAATTTTAGGGAATTTCTGGGCAAGCTTTGTGGATGAACAAGCTAAGGAGGTCTAGGGTTGAATAAAGGTCGAAATTTGCATCAATGGTAAGAATTATAAGCCTTTAACTTTGTTGTTGATTGAATTTCTGGGTTTAGGGTTGTTCATGGTGAATTTTGAGATTTGGGTTGATTGTGCTTGGGTTTTGAGTTCTTGGGAAGCTTGGGATGAGTGTGAGATGTTTATAAGCTTGATTTTGGGTTTGGAAAAGGTTTGGACAAGTTTGGGGTTGATTTGGTTGAAGGAAATCGCAAGAAGCGATTTTTGGGCTCTACTGGGCTGCAACTAGCGCTACACTGCTAGTCAGTGGGCACTGTAGCGCTAGCCCTTGTTCTGGGGGGTGTGTTCTGCTTGTAGCGCTACATCGCCCTCTTTAGAGCGCTGTAGCGCTGCACTGTTCACACAGGTGGATTTTTGGGTTTGAGATGAGGGATTTTGACCTAGGGTTCGGGGCTCGATTCCGCCACTTTGTTTTGGGGATTTAGGACTTCCCGGGGGCTCGAGATTGGTCCTGAGGCTAGGTATTCTGACTTGGGGTTCGGTATTGACTTTGACCTATGTTTGTGCCTAGGTGTGCGCTAAGGCTCGGGTGGGATCGTGCTCAAGGAGTCAGGTGATCTAAGCTATTGAAGGGAAAGGTAAGAAAACTATAACACCCGTAGGATAGGGCGTGGGCCCATAGTGTGATTGCGGGGCACGGCCCTATATTGCATGTTGCATGATGAGATGATGCCGGGCACGGCCCTATATTGCATTACATGTTAGGGTGCAGATTTAAATGAATTGTTATTTGTTTGAACGTTGTTTGATTTATATTATATATGATTATAGTGAAATGAACGGCTATGGCCGAGGGCGGCAAGGCCGAGAACGGCAGCGGGGCCAGAAGTAACACTTAGCACATGGGATGCTTATAGTCAGGGTAGGACCCAGAGGATACATGTGAGATCCTTACGGTGAGGACTGAGACCCCAGGCTGTGGTAAGGGTTCTGGGGCGGCATGGCCGTGTTTGCTTAGTCTAATGGTTGACTTGTTTATCTGTGGACTATCTGATATGATTAACTGTATATTTTGCATATGTTATGAACTGCATGAGTTTTCTTGCTGGGCTTCGGCTCACGGGTGCTCCGTGTTGCAGGTAAGGGGAAAGACTGAGTCAACCAACCATGAGTACGGAGAGCGTGAAGCGACGCGTACATGTTTGGCCTGCCCGACTGCTTTGGTTGGGGGTTTATTCGAAAATGGCTGTAATAGTCTATGATTTTTATAACTGATCAATTGTAAACTTATTTTTAGATGTAAATAGTTTTCAAACCTTATTTTTGGGATCCCAAATGTTTAATACTAGAAGTTTTATTGAAACAACGCGTTTTTCTAAGATTACAGCCTTAACTTTTAATTAGTCACACTTTTGTTTCAAAACCTCGGTTAGCGAGTTCTTTGCACACTGGTTTGTCTTAAAACTCACTTAGTAACAGCTCTAAGGAAGTAGGGCGTTACAATGCTGATCTCGATACCAGCTTCCTAGGCTATTTTTAGGAGGAGCTTGTGGCCAAATGGCAATTTCGGCTTGAAGCGGAGGATGCAGAAATGGCTAAGGAGGATGCTGAGAAGGCTAAGGAGGGCGTTCCATCCTCTTGAATCTCGATCCTGGGCTGTGTCCCTTTGAGACTTTTTGTAATAGTTTTTATTTCTTGCTTTTTATGCCCTTGGGGCTAAGACAATTTATAGCTCATAAAAGAGTTGTTTTCTTATGATATTTACAATACCATATTTGACTTTACTTTAGTATTTTTTCTTTACATCTCTTAAATCAAAATATTTTAAGCAATTTGTATTAAAAGTTTGTCCTTATGTCTGTTTATTCACACAAACACGTGGTGGATTTAAGCTCGAGTTTCAATACATTCATGCACAGTTTACTCGAAGTATCCTTGTCCGATCTTGTTATTTGTCAAGGTCGGAACTTATTTTTACCATGTACTAGAGAGTACTTATATGGCGTGTAAGGCAGGTAGTTTAGTTATATCTTGCTTTTTTAGTTACTTTTCCTCATCCTCGGGTAGCTCCCTAAGGTTATGAGGTCGAAACTATCTTTTTGCAAGATATTCCAGCCTCGATCTCAACTTAATTTAAGGTGGGTTTATCTATGTCCCATCTTTCTATCGATTAGTTTTAGCTGGTTTGTTCCAAATCTATTTAAGTTGTGTTTTTGGTTCGTAATCCATACACATATATTTTTTTGATCTAGATATATCTAGGTCGCGCATTTGGTTATATCCAAATTACCTTGGCTCGCGCATTTGGTTATATCCAAACACTTTATTTTTAATGTCCAAATTATCTTAACTCGCGTATTTGGTTATATCCAAACACTTTACTTTTAATAATCTGGTTATGTCCAAATTATCTTAACTCGCGTATTTAGTTATATCCAAACACTTACTTTTAATAATCTGGTTATGTCCAAATTATCTTAACTCTCGCATTTGGTTATATCCAAACACTTTAATTATTTTCGTGTATGCTATTTTTTATTTTTTTCAAGCTTACAGTATATATACCACTAATGCCCCCTTAATATCCTATGAGTGTGACCATAGGTTATTAAATTAAGAGAGTTTGCAAAAATTACAGCATACTGAAACGAAAATGAACTTTATTCAGAATTGATTCATTTATTAACAGAAGCTTAGTAAAGATAAACAAGCACGGTTACAGGTGACATCATTCCTACACTATTGATAGTAAGGTCGTAGATGTTCGCCATTCCATGCTTGTGGTACCAATTCCCCGTTTAATCTTGCCAATTTGTAGACGCCAGGTCGGATAACTAACTCGATTTGATAAGGCCCTTCCCAATTAGGCCCGAGCACGCCAGCGGCTGGGTCCCGCGTGGCTAGGAATACGCGCCTCAGCACCAAGTCTCCCAATCTGAATTTCCTGCTCTGAACCTTTTGATTGAAATATCGAGTAGCTCGCTGCTGGTATGCTGCATTTTTTAGCTGAGCCTCGTCCCGTCTTTCTTCAATCAGTTCCAGACTTACTTCGAGCTGGGATTGGTTTGAGGTTTGGTCACAAGCATGGCTACGAATAGTGGGTACTTCGACCTCAATTGGTATCATAGCCTCGCATCCATATGCTAGAGAAAATGAGGTATGTTCTGTTGAAGTGTGAGCTATGGTCCGATATCCCCACAAAACTTGTGGTAACTCCTCGGGCCATTTTCCCTTAGCTTTTTCCAATTTCTTCTTCATGGAATTCTTCAGGGTTTTATTCACAGCTTCGACTTGGCCATTCGCTTGGGGATGAGCCACAGAGGAGAAGCTTTTTATTATCCCATTTTTCTCACAAAAATTGGTAAATAGTTTACTATCGAACTGAGTATCGTTATCCTATACTATCTTCCTTGGCATTCCATATCGGCAGATTATATTTTTTTACCACAAAGTCAAAACCTTTCTTTGAGGTAATTGTTGCCAGAGGTTCAGCCTCAGTCCACTTCGTAAAATAATCTACCGCGACTACTGCGTATTTAACTCCACCTTTGCCAGTTGGCAACGAGCCTATGAGGAAAATTCCCCAGATCGCAAATGACCATGGGGAGGTCATCATAGTTAGCTTAGAAGGTGGAGCTCTGTTGATCCCAAAAGAGGGTGTTTGAATATTTAAACTCGCAAGTGCACGAATCGTTTCAGAATATAATGTTCATGTAAGTACGAGGTCGAACCCATGGGAGTTGACTAACATCAAAAGAAACTATTTCAAACAAAGCAAGAATATTCTAACTTAGTTCCAAATATTTGATGAGATTTTGTTTTAGAAAAATAAAAGGCAAGTAATAAAAAGATTTTAGATTAAATATAAAAATGGTTTTCAAATGAGATATGTAAAATAAGATTATTAAGATATTAGAATCCACAAAATGCAAGTTCAATAGTATTTATAAGTATATTGATTCCCAAGTTTAGATATAGTTGAAATAAATCACACTATACTTTTTTTCAATATACATTTTCTATTCAAGCACAAGTTACTTTAAAAAATGTAGGATTTTTCTTCACTTATATAAGATATAATTTCTAAGCATTAGTTGTGTTACAACCTAATGAAACTACAAAAAATCAAAGAGATTATGTTTAGGAAAAATATGATATTTATGCTCTAAGAATTAGATGTGAACAATTTAATAAAAAACATTTAATCAAAGAATATCATATTTTTGCATAATGAATAACTAAGTGTAATATGCTTTAACAATAAATAATAGATGAAAAATGCATATCTTTGATAGAAAAATCCATAAACAATATTGCACAAATGGGAAATCAACATACAACAAAAAATACTATCTAGTTACATTTTGCTTCATCATCATCTTAATAATCTTGAAAAAAGATGAGAAGCTCATAACTAGATTGAAATAAAAATTACAAAATAACATACTTGACATGCTCTTCAAAAGATGAAAATGGTAGAGAGAAAATAGTGAAAATAAGAGAGAAAAATATGAAGTGTAGAAGAGGTTGAAGAGATGAAGAAGAGCTGCCCAAATGGTCTTACAAGACTCTATTTATAGGAAAAATATGGAGATTAAATTAATCAAATTAAATTAAATAAATTGATTAATTTAATTGTGTTGGGAAGTGGTAGGATAAATAGAGTAAGTGTAAGAGTATTGGAAAGATGAAATGTTTGGTTGGGTAAAAGATTAGTGAAAAGCTAGGGTAAAAAAAATGAATTAGGAATGTTTATTTAGGTAAGAAAAATAGGGAAGAATAAATTGATATTTGAGTGAAAAATATTGGGAATAAAAACATTATTTTTTTGTGGTCTTATTTTTGTGGCTGTGGCAGGGTTGACTTGGGCCGTTTGGACTATGGTGGGCCGTGGGGTGTGATTTCGGTTGGAGGCAATGGGCAGCCAGGCGGATGGGAGGATTTTTTGCTGGGGGAATTCAGCTATTTGGAGCATAAAGGGCAGGAACTTCATTGATGCAGCTGGGTGCTTGCTTGGTTGATAGCTAGCTGAAGTGTGAGTGCATGGGTGATGCTGAATTGAAGAGGAACCGTGGGCCTGGGGTGAGATTGAGCCTTGAGCAAGTGTCTTGAAGGAAGAGGTCGTGTGGTGATGATGCTATATGCTCAAGCTGATGGAGAGACACGGCTGGCGTTGGAGACAGGTGGCGGCAGGAGACATGGCCTTTGGTGGCTGGCTGAGCAGGAGGCTGCTGAAGGTGGGCCTCAGGTTGGGCTCCTGGAGGCTGGCCCAATGGCTGGTGGAAGGGAATGGCTTTTGGGCCTTTGAAAATTGCCAAAATCTATTTGTCTTTCTCACAAAATTAGCACTTTTCTTTTCTTTTCTCTTCTTTATTTCCAAGCATAAAAATTTCAAAGTTCCCTACAAAATAAATATAAAACAAATCATAATAAAATATTTTCAACTATAAAATAAATCAATTTAATTTTTTGAAAATATTAATTATAACTTAATTTATATTTCACATTTAAGTTCAATAATACAACATTTTTTTTACCACTAAACACAACAATAATTCAAATAATTAAACTACACTATATTATAACAAAATAACTATAAAAACACACAAAAATATATAAAATCAAAATAAGATTAATAAATTCAAAATTACTTAAAAACTTAATAAATCAATTATAAACTCAAGAATTAAGCAACAATTAGCACATAAAAAGTGGTAAAATAACTCTATTTTGTAGAGTTATCAAGCTCGTGGGATTGTGGCGAACCGTTGACACTTATCGCATTTCTTGACGTAATCAAATGAGTCTGCTTTGATAGTGGGCCAGAAGTATCCTTGGCGTATAATTTTCTTTGATAAGCTATGCCCCCCAGTGTGGTCCCCACAGAATCCTTCATGTATCTCTTCTAGGATCTTTTTGGCCTTGGGTGGAGTCACACATCGGAGTAGTGGCATAGAGTATCCTCTCCGATATAGTCTTCCTTCCACAGTAGTGTGTCTGGGGATCTGATACATCAGTTTTTGAGCCTTGTTACGTTCTACTGGGAGAATACCGATTTCAAGGTACTCAACTATTGGGGTCATCCAGGTTGGCTCAGAGTTGATCATGCAGACATCTTCCTGTTCCAACCTACTAATATTGGGTGTCAACAGACGCCTGATTAGCACAACATTCAGCTCGTCGACCTCGGTAGATGTAGCGAGCCTGGCTTGGGCGTCTGCATTCGAATTTTTCTCTCAGGGAACCTGATCTATTGTCTAGAACTCGAAATGTTCGAGTGTTGTTTTGGCTTTTTCTAAGTATGCAGCCATATTTGTTCCGCGAGCCTGGTATTCCCCTAAAATTTGGTTGACCACCAATTGCGAGTCACTATAACAGTGAATCGCTTTAGCCTTGAGTTCCTTGGCTATTCGAAGTCCAGCCAATAGATCTTTGTATTCAGCCTCGTTGTTAGATGCTTCGAAGTCAAATCTCAAGACGGAGTGAAATTGGCTTCCAGTTGGAATGATCAATATGATTCCTGCCCCCGATCCATTTTCGTTGGAAGACCCATCGACATACAGTTTCCACAGCTCGCGAGTTGGGGTTATAACTTTGTCATCAGTCATTCCAGCACATTCTACTAAGAAGTTTGCCAGAGCCTGTCCTCTTATGGTCGTCCTCGGATGATAAGTGATCTCGAATTGTCCAAGCTCAACAGCCCCTTTTAACAATCGGCCCGAGGCTTCTGGCTTTGATAAGACTTGTCGTATTGGTTGGTCAGTCAGCACATGGATGGGGTGTGCTTGAAAATAAGGTCGGAGCTTTCAAGATGAGTGAATTAGGTTGAGGGAAATTTTCTCCATTAAGGGATATCTCGATTCTGCCCCCAGTAACCTTTTACTGACATAGTATACTGGCTTTTGTACCTTCTGGTCTTCTCGGATGAGTACACGCCTAGCAGATATAGCCCTAGTCAAGCAGGAAAACTCAATATGCTCATGAACAGTAATAACATGTCATCAAATCATAAGGCACACGCCTAGCAGATATAGCCCTAGTCAAGCAGGCAAACAAATCCACGTAATGGTGGGTATCCAGGATAAGGAATCCTGCCCTCCTGATGGGATGACTATCAAGCCAATCACAATCAAATAAATGAATTATCACTGGTGGTTCCGGTAACTATACCAGGCTGATAGCCCTGAATAAAAGAGTGGCAGTGGTACAAGTCACTAAGGTGGGTTCCATTCCCTTTATAAATAAGTGATCATTTCACTAGCTTAAACATGATAGGTGCATGATGATTAGTCACCAACATAACCTTCCTCATGATCCTAGAGTCATAACTATGGAACACTGTTCCCTAGCCATGTGACAAGCAGTCACCTAGGCCTTAGGCCCTGGCTCTGAGTAACTAGTCCTAGACTAGCCAAGCGCTTATAATTTTCATCGACCTTTGGGTCGGTCCAGCATTAATACCCCATATGAGTCATTCAACACTGATATCGATTAGATCTAATCTTCATTCGGCCCTGCGTCCTCAACGCTTATGCCGTTTCTGACTCTCAGGTCAGTGATACGCAGCTAGTGCCGATCTTGAACAGTTGGTGCCACACACAAGCAAGCAATGCTACCAAACATATATCATACGTAAAATATCCAAATATAGGGTATTCAACATGCTTACTTAACAGCTACCAGCATAATTAGGACCATGCATAAACACAGAGGCTCAAGCTCTGAACAATCTCATATTCAATACTCAAAGCATGCCCTAGTCACATGTTTCTCGTGTGACACATGCATCACATTTAATCACTTGTCATGCCTCAACAATAACCATGCATGTCACATTTAAGCATCCAACATGCATCAAGAATAACCATGCATGTCACATATACACAGGGTGCAATTTTCTTACCTCTGATTTGAGCGAGAATTAATATAAGAACGACCCTTGAGAACGATCAACCTTTAACCCTTTAGCGGTTACCTAGTCATAACCAAATATGGGACACCATCAATAAAATGAACACCAAAGGTTCCCAAACCAAGATCTAGCCTCCGGGACATCAATCCCCACTAATCCGGGTAGTAGGAACAATCCCGAGGCCTAAAACCAAGTTCCCAGGGCCAAAACACTCAAACGGGCTCAAACCTGACCAAGGGTTGCGGCCCTAACCCCTTGGGCCGCGACCCCCAGCCACTCCAGGAGCAAGGGCCGCTGCGCCCTACACCTAGGGCCGCGACACCCAGCAAGGCCAAAACCTCCCCAGCTGCTTCTTTGAGCTAGGGCCGTGACGCCCAAGAACAGGGCCGCGGCCCCCAACCCAGAACCAGCCATAAACTCGTTTTCCATCATCCCAAACACCCCAAAAACATACCTAAACACTTCCAAATCATCAAATCAAAGTTCCCAAGCTTCCTAATGATCCAAAACCATCAAATCCCGAGGCTCAAGCGAACCAAAAACTCAATGATTCACAAAGTCCAATTCTAAGCTTAAAACTTTAAAAACTTAAAACTTAAAACTTGAATTACCTCCAATTGAGTTGTTTCCAAGTAAAACCTTCGGTTAATAAGCTTCCAATATTTCCTAGGATCGCTATGCCTCGATCCTCGCTTGAATCTGATTCCTAGAACTCGAGATTTCTTCGAAAATGCTTCAAATGGTAAAATGAACTATCGGGAAGAGAAGAGAGGTGTTCTAACGTACGGTTCTATCTGACAAGTTACTTCAAGCTTAAGTAACCTCAAATAAAACCTAGTGCTCGGGGTCCCAAAAACACCCCCGAGGACATTATAGTCAAAACTCCCAGAATTTCCTCCTGATATCAATAACTCCCAATTTATCATCAAATAACATCCTCATAACTCAATATCCCAGCAAAAGACCCCCGTTATGACAAAACCGCTAATCAATAATATAAGATCGTCTCATGCCGAATAGCTCGAATATATCTCCATAATAATGGGATCTCATTCACAAATCACAATATGCACCCAAATATACAAATATGCCCTCAACAGGCCAAATTACCAAAACACCATAATAATCAAATGTGGACCTACATGCATGCATATAACATCATATTATAATATAATTCACATAAACATGAATATTATCAATTAATGGCATAATTAAACAATTATGGCCCTCCCAGCCTACTAATCCAGCCATTAAACCGCATTAGGGATTTTGGGACATTACAAACCTCTTTCTTCAGGGCTTTCTTCCTATCATCATCCAGGAGTCTTCATTTTTGTTGCTTTGGGGGGAAGCTCTTGTCAATGTTAAGGGCATGGCTTATCACATTCGGGCTTATCCCCACCATGTCCGAATGTGACCATGCGAAGACGTCCTGGTTTTTCCTTAGGAAGCAGATTAATTGCTACTTTGTTCCCTCCGATAGGTTTTTCCCTACCTTCACAGTTTTCAGGGGATCGATCTCTTCAAGCTTGATTTCTTTGAGTTCTTCTAACGGATTGAGATCAACCCTTTCTTCTACTCTTGGATCAATCTCTTCATCTATTTCGAAGACTGTCCCATCCTTATTTTGAATTACGACAAGTGTTTGTGCACTTGTCTGCTTCTTTCCTCTTATGGAAATGCTATAGCATTCCCTTCCGGCGAGCTGGTCCCCTTTCAGAGTCTTGATGCCACTAGAAGTCGGGAACTTGATGGCCAGATGCCTTACAAACATAACTGCCCCCAGCCCTACTAGGACGGGTCTCCCGAGCTGTACGTTGTAGGCCGATGGAAGATCCACTACTACAAACTCCATCATCTTGTTTATCGAGACTGTGAAGTCGCCCAAGGTTATGGGGAGTTCGATGGACCCCATACAAGCAATCCCTTCTCTTGAAAATTCATACAACGTCGTCGCACAAACCTTTAGGTCACGCAGCGCGAGTCCCATCTTTTCTAAGGTGGCCTTGTAGAGGATATTTACTGAGCTCCCGTTATCAACCATGACTTAGTGTACCCTCTTGTTCGCGAGCTGAAGGGTGATGACCAGCGGGTCGTTGTGAGGAAACTGTACATGAGACGCATCGTCCTCAGTAAAGGTTATGGGTTGAGATTCAACCCTTTGCTATTTTGGAGCTCTGGGTTCGGGTTCGTAAGGAGACCCGTCACCAATTTTGAGTTCATTCACATATCTTTTATGGGCGTTCCTGCCCAATCCTACGGTATGTGGTACTTATGACATCTTCTCCATCAATCGGAGGGGGTCGTTCATCCTCCCTTGCTCGGGAGTTATTATTCTGAGCAGGTGATGCTGTTGCTGCCCTCTGGCTGGTGGAAGCCTGATTGGGGTTTTGGTTCTTAACATATCGTCTGAAATATCCTCTCGAGATCAATCCTTCGATCTCGTCTTTTAATTGCCTGCATTCATCGATTGTATGTCTGATATCTCTATGAAATCTACAGTACTAACGCCCCATGTCACTATGGCTGCTTCCTGGAATGACGACTGGCCCTACAAACCAACATGAGTCTTTTCAGCGTGCTTTGTCCTCACTCGCATGCTTCCTGGGAAAACTTCCCAGGAGGTCACCCATCTTGAGATTACTCCAGGTCAAGCACGCTTAACTTTGGAGTTCTCAAGAGATGGGCTACTGAAAAGAATATGCATCTTGTTGGCATAGGTAGTACCCATCAATCCATTTAAGCCCTCTTCAACTGTGTAGTCCCATACCTACACAGTCTTAGAATCATCACACTTAACCTTCCCCAGGCGGTGTGGGATTGCACAGCTTTACCCGGTCTTTCCCCTTGCGGATCACGGGATTCTGACTGTCACAACAGTACTTGTTGGAGTCTCTTTTCGCCTTTTGGTTCCTCATGGGGTCGGGCCGTCTGAAAGGGACCTGGTTTTCATTAGCTAGGTAGATATTCTCCCGAGACTCATTGAGCTCGGTATACACTTTGTATACAGAGAAATATCTTTCCCCTTTCTTCTTCTTTCCCCCTTCTTCCTCGGGATTATTCCCTTCATTCTTCTTCCTTTTAGAAGGGTTGTCCCCAGGGGGTTTTGAGGTCATAGGATCCGCCAAGGTTGAGGCAGAGTTTATGTTTTTTGTTGTAGTTATGGGCTGAGAGGTCATATTCAATGTTGACCTCGCCTCTTCTACATTAACAAATCTCTGAGCTCGTCGATTGAACTCGGTTAGGGACCTTACGGGCTTCCTCTGCATATCCTCCCAGAGAAGACTTCCAGGCATTACTCCGGCTCGGACAACCATTAAATGGCCACTGTCATCAACGTCACGAGCTCGGGCGACTTCCAAATTAAACCTCGTGAGGTAACTTTTCAGTGATTCGTTCGGCTGCTGTTGAACATTGGTCAAGGCAGACACCTCGGGCCTAATGTAGACCATGGCCTTGAATTGTTTCTTGAAATCTCTTGATAATTGATCCCAAGAAGAAATCGAATGCATCTTATACTTCTCAAACTAGTTCTTTGCTAGTCCTATGAGTGAGGCAGGGAACAATATGCATCTGAGCTCGTAGCCCACATTACTGGCTCGCATGATTGTGTTGAACGTGCTTAAATGACTGTATGGATTCGAATTCCCATCAAATGGTGGGACATAAGGAATTCTGAATCCCTGAGGAAACGGGGTGCTAGAAATATGCGGGGTGAAGGGCTCGAGTTTTTCTCGAACTCTTCGTCCCGTTCCCTACCTCGTTCGTTTTGTAAGAGCCTGAACGCTCTTTCCAACTGTTCAATCCTTTCTTGGACTAGATCTACAGGGGCTCTAACTTGAAGTAGTGGGAACTGGTTATCGTTGATTACAACTCCACTTTCGCGCCTCGGTACAGGGTTCTTGCGCCCATTGTGATGATCCCTCAGATCTGGGTTAGATGGATTATCATTCCCTGGTTATGGTTTAGGTGTTCTCGTAAATCTGGGTGATTTCTTCGATTCCCAGTATTTCTACGTTCCTGGTCATACATACTGACTGATCTAGTGTCTCCCGAGCCTTCATTGACATGGCTCATTGTGTGGTTGTTTCGAGACGGGTTTCTTGCTGGTTGCCTCGTCTCAATAGTGTGAGACCGAGACATTTGGTTTCTCGTGGGTTGAGGACCCCTATGCTCTCTAGCAGTCTCCCCATTTTGACGCCTTCGCCCAACTTGCCTTTCCGTATTACCATGGGTCGGTTGTGTGTTCCTCCGAGTTGGTGAAGGATACCTTATTGGCGATGGTGGGTGCCTTATTGGTGATGGTGGCTGCCATCTATTATGGGGCCTAGAAGGTCTTGATTTCTCCCGATCAGGTTCTGTAATGTTCTGCGCGGTACCAGGATTTTGGGTCCGAGCCTCCGAGGGGGCTCGGTTATTCCCTACTTCGGCTAGTGCCTCCGCAGTTGGGTTGGTCGAACCTCCAGCCCAGTTACTTCTCCGGGTTCTCGGTGGAGTAGGTTGTTCTGCTGGCGGCGGAGGTCGCTCCGCTCTTCGGGTGGCAGTATTTTTGCGTGGCCGCCCTCGAGGCCTATGTGGCGAAACATGAACGTCCCGCGGAGGCGGAGCCTAATCCTCTGGCGAAGGTGGGGCCTGGGCCGCCTGCGCCTCAGTAGCTAGTCTGACTAGCTCTTCATTGTGCTTCTTGGCCTCTGCCAACTGCTTTCGCAGTTGACGATTTTCAAGCTCCACTATCGGGACATATCATTCAGGATTGTAGTACATGTCCTCGTCGTCCCTGGGGGCTGGTGGCCCCCGAGAATCGGATGAACCACTCCTCTCATTAGGGTTCGAGTTCACCATGGGCTGCTTTCCAGGGCGTCGGGGGTAGTCAGCTTCATCTAAAATTTCCTCCTCGGGAACATTGGGATCATTTGCTGCCATTGTTGATTTGGGAGGTTCTTTGACTGAATAGACTCATGCACGTACTGTTTAACAGCTCTCAATGAAAGCACCAAACTGTTGACGTCGTTTTTCGTCAACTTAAATAGTAGAGCAATTAAACAATAAAATATTGGAACAAATGAATAAAGAAGAAAACAACAGAGTTTTTATGTGGTTCAGCAGTTAACTCTGCCTAGTCCACGAGTCTATTTTATTAAGACTTGGGAGTTTTTTGGAAACTTTTCAGAGATAAGTTGCCCAGAGTGTTCTCCCCAGAAATCCGAAAAAATGTCATTTACAAATGGTGTTTCCTTCTCTAGTTATAGGGAAGGATGTAGAATTCACTCCCACATATTTCGGGAAGATATTCTGTAAATCAATTAACATAATGCCATTAAATGCATTATCTCCTACATATACGAAAACGTCCCATGAAGATCGGAAACGGATAATAGATTAAATGATATCCCTTAAATATTGGGGTTGTACAACAATAAACATGTTCACACGTAATGGGTTATCCCAGATGATTCATCAAATCTTCGAGATCAACAATTGGCATTGAGTGTCGAGACTATGAGTCAATTACGAGCTTGCCACCCAACTTCGCGCTATGCCCGGGACATGTAGATGCTGACGAAGCTGCTACATCCGAGCTTGTACTTCCCGAGCTCGAGCTATCTCACCTGAAGGCAATCGGTGAAAAATGTAGTCAAGTGTCATACCGTTGCGAGCTCAGAACATATTCGAGGCTACACACCCTCGAGCTTTCAAGGTCGGTAATTACAGCAAAGCGATCTGACTGAAGGATCATACGACGACCATGCATATTTTGAGCTCACACTTGACGAGCCCAACTTTCAGGGTCATAACTCCTTATCTTGAAATCTGGGTATAACACTTTTATATATATATACTAATTAAAAATAGCGTGCAATTCACGTTTGCTTAGTTTTAAAGTTATAAACATGCTTATTCAAATACGTATTTATTTTTATTATTTTTAATTATCATATAAATTTGAAATAAATAAATAATATTATAAAAAAAATAAAAATATGTTTGATATAATGTATGACACAAATGTATTAAAAAATTAGGACAAAACATTGTTTGTAATTTTAATAAAAACCAATTCATTTTTTTTCCAATATATAATAGAATAAATTACAGCTCTATAGTACATATAAATATTTATATCAATAATCTCTACATATATGACATCTAAACACAACATTGAAATAGATATATATTTACATGGATACATGACATATATATAAATTACAATAATATTTAAAAAGAAATTAATAATAGAAAAAGTCATAGTGTAGAGTAGTATATATGCATTAACTATTTTTAGTTTCTAATGTAACTCGCAATGTTCTTTGGTGAATTCGATAAAGAAAAATAACTTCAGTCACTTGATAAAAAATAAAGTATTACACAAATTTATAAAATAAAAAAATGATATGTATGACTTTATTATTTTTAAATAAATATGATTTAATTATTTAAATAATCATAAAATATCTTTAAAATATCATATTTTAATTAATTAATTTTTGTTTAAGTTTATGTTTGTTCTAGTTTTTAAATTTGGCAGTGACAACAAGTGATTATATATTATATGTTTAATATAATATTAATATTATACATAGAATTTAAATTTAAGTTTGTTGCTAGTTTTTTTTTGAAAAAAAAGAAGTTCGTTTCTAGTTGATAGTAAATTATATTATGTTATATGTTTAATATGATATTATTCTAATACGTGAAGTTTAATTAAATTTTATTTAAATTATAAAATGTATGATTTTTATTATTTTTGAATAATTGTCAATATAAAATTTCTCAAAAATATTTTATTTAATTATTTATTTATATATAGATATATATTTCGTTAAAATTAAAAAAAAAACCGTTAATTAAAACAAAAAATTTATGTTATTTACACATTTTTTATATTGAAGAGATATATACACATATTTTTCCCGGTAGATAAGTACAAATGTTGCTTGGAGTTATTTAAGATCAATATTCATAAATGGCTAAAGCATTTCTACTGTACCAATTGATAATTATCTCCAATTATGACGTTCTTGTTATAACACCTTTTAATCAAAGGTTCTCATTGCATTGCATGGCATGATAATATTGAAATAATACTATTAATTAAATTCATGTCTTATAAAAATACGAAAGAGAAATATTAATATTTATTTTGTTATATGATATTAATTCATCTTCATACGTTGAATCATACTTGTTAAGATGTGAAGTTTGTGGACCTTATTATCATTGGCATCAAGAATTTATGTGCTTTTAAAGTTATCCAATTCATTCAACTAACTCTTCTTTTTTGTTTTTAATAATCTTAGTAAGATGAAGATATAGCCATTCAAATAGGATCAGGCTTATCTCTTCATGAAGTGTAATTAAGTTTATAACTACTTTTTTTTTTCTTTCTTTCACGTGAGTTGTATCTATCTTAAAAAATAACAATATATAAATAGGTAAAATCTCAGATAATATTGACACGATAATCTCAAACGCAAAACAAGGTTTTGTGGATTGAATCAAATAGGCATGGTCAAATTTTTGACAAGAAAAAACAAACGAGGTGTTAAATATATTAATCCTCACATCCAAGGTGGTCCGACCACCTTAATTTCTTTGCTTAATTTTATTTATAAAATTTATTAATTATTTTTAATAAATTTATATTATTATTATATAAATTTTAAATAAACAAATAATAATATTATATATATATAAGAATTAAATTAAAATACTATTATATATATAAATAGCATAAATATATTAAAAGAAAAATTAAACTAAAACAAATTTTTTTAAATATATATAAAATAATAATCTTTATAAACATAAATGATATTTTTTTTAATAAAAATTAAAATGAAGTATTATGTATTATTATTATTATAATGATATTTTATAATATTTAAATTTATATTAATATAAATATTAAATATCTAGTTTTATATTATATATTATAATAATAATATTTTATCAATTGAATTTGAATTTGTATTAATATATTTATTATATTTGTAATCTTATGTCAAATATTATTATATATTTTATAATATTTAAATTTAAATTTATATTAATATAATTAATAAATATCTATTTTTAATAGTTATATTCCGCTAAATATTTTAATATTATATTAAATATTTAGAATATCCCATTAAAGTTAACAAAATAAATCATTAAAACAAAAAAATTTCGTTATCTACACATTTTTTATACATAAGAGATCTAACTTTATACATTTTTATTAATGTGTGACATATATGTTATAGAAAAATTAGTTTTTTATGATATTTTTTTAAAATTACAATTTTTTTTATGTCTTCCTTTAAAATTTACACATTTAATTTTATATTTTTGCCCCTTCTCAAATGTTTATATATATGCCTCACCTAGACATTAATTCTAAGGATTTTTTTTTTCATAAATACACATTTATATATATATATTTACATTTTTACGACTCCTAAAGTTTTTTTTTCAATTTTACTAATCCAAATTTTTAAAAATACGATTTTAAAGTTTCATAATTATAAAAATATGATCTCAACTAGACATCAACTCCATGGTAATACAGTGTTGAGAAAAAAATAACATAAACTCAACTAGACAACAACCACACAACAAAACAAGTAAATCAACTAAACATCAACATGTTGCATCAACAAAAAAATAAATTAAAAAACAACAACAAAACAACATTGAAAAACTTAAAACTGTGTTGTAAAATATGTCAAAAAATAAACTAAAAATATATATAAGAACATATGAACATAAACCCAAAATAAACTAAAAAAAACATTGAAAAACTTATCACTGCATCGTAAAATATATCAAGAAAAACTAAAAATTTACTAAAAAAGAAATCAACTCAACCCAAAATATGCTTAAAAAAAACTAAACATATACCAAAAATTAACTCACACAACAACAATAAAGAAACTAAAAAAATTATATTTACAAAAAATACACTAAAAGTACAAAATCAACTAGATGTCAACCTAAAAATATACCTATAAACAACTACACATATACCAAAAATAAACTAAAAATCAACAATAAAAAAATCACACAAAAAAACACACATAATTTAATTAATCTACATAAAAAAAACAAAAATCAACACATCATGCAACACTCTGAATAGTCAAGACCATTACATTGTATATTTTAAATAGTGTTGGACTTGTTAGTCAAGTCATTTGGATATAAATGTGTTGATGCCGTTTTTCGTCAACAGTGAAATAAGAGCACAAAAACAATAATCAGTTATGGCCAATAAAAATATGATAACACAAATGAGATTTTTTACGTGGTTCAGCAGTTAACTCTGCCTAGTCCACGAGTCCTTGTTATTAAACTTAAGATGATCTCTGAAAATTCAAGGATGAATTCCCCAGAGTTTTCTCTCAAGGTTACAAAAGTTCGGTCCCTTACAATGGTACATGACCTCTCTATTTATAGAGGAGGTTTTAGAATACTATCCCACATATTTCGGGAAGTTATTCTTTATATGCAAATAAATTTAATGGCATTCAAAGCCTATAATCCTATATACAAGGAAACGTCCCCTGAAGATCAGGGGACGTATAACTGAACAATTAATATCCCTTGATTATAGGGGATTTATAGCAATCAATGTAGACCGCGTCTTTCATTGATGATTCACAAAGATATTCAAAATTATTATCTTATATCGCCAAGGCCCTATTCACCCGGGTCTCTTGTTGACTTTCGAGCTATAGCATCTTCCCAAGACCACATGACTTCGAGCTCATACGTGTGTCAGGCTCGGAGCCCTAATCTGAGGCCATCCCGAGAACAGACGTACTTCGGGGTCTATCTTTCGAGCTCGTGAGGATCTCGAGGCTACCATTTTCGAAGTCGTTTCTACTTCACAGGCTCGATGCCTAGACTTTGGACATCTTCCAGATGTTATGAGTCCATTCATCATGAATCCAGCTTTCGAGGTCACAATTCTCATGGCTCGAAATCTGGGTGTAACAAAATGTGTTACTAAGGTTAATTAACAAATTAGGGTTAGAAGATTTTGATCGTAGAAATAACTGTTTTAATTAAAAAGTTTGAGTCTGTACATGGGATCCCAAAAACAAGTGTTTACAAGGCATATACAACTTCAAAATAATTACAGGGTAAGCCAGCCTAAGTGGCAAAATTAAGTTGGCTCTAGTCCCTGTTGATCCCTCGGCCGCGGCGGTCGAGCAACTGCAAATATACACACCGCCCCTAAATCTCTCCAACTCATGGCTGGTCCAACTTTCCCTTTCCCTTACCTGCACCACATAGCACCCATGAGCTAAGACTCAACAAGAAAACTTAAACCACAAACACAAATGAACAACATTATATAAACAATAGACTCAAATCATTCAACTCAAATAATAACAATACATAAGCAAAGAGCTAGGTAGTAATAACCTGCTCAATCCAACACATAATTCAATCTCATCATTCAATACAGTTAGTTAAGTGCAAATGACACTTTTGTTTATTTTAGTGACATTCATGCCCAGCGCCCTTAGGCCGAGTCCTCTGGTCATATAGTTGACCCCGGCACGCTTAGGCTGGACTGTGTTCCTCACACTTAGCGTCAGCCCCGGCTCCCTTAGGCCCGACATTCAGATCAAACGTAAGCAAACGAATAGATTGCATAACACGCAATCAGTTGCAGCATAAACAAGCATGCATAACCAGATATTCTCATATACAGATATAATCATAATCCCATATATAATCATTATCATATTCATTAAAAGGGGTCTGAGTCCCGATCACGACCAGGGTGCAGCTTTCTTACCTCGAGTCCCGATCTGAAAGTATAAGGCTGTTGACCCTCGTTTTGGTCAACGACATGGAGTCAAGTAAACGACAGGAAAATAGTACGATGCTTGAACAAACAATCTAATGGAAAGTAAAGAACACAAGGAATTATAGTGGTTCGGCCCCAGTGATTGGTAATGACCTACACCCACTTGATACTATTATTAATATTGAGCTTCAAAGGTGTGATCAAAGAACTAGGGTTCCTGAGTTTCACAGACCTTAGAAGGAGGAAACAATACAAACGATGGATAATAGTAATGCAATTCGGAAAAAGATCAAAAGATCCCCCCCTTGAGCTATTTCTTGTATATTTATAGGCTCAAGGAGGGTTACATGAGTCAATTAGTCATATCTTTCCTTAATAAACGGATCTTCAGGTTATAATGAGGAGATATTCTCAGATATCATTACAACTGTAAAACTTGAACTTCGCATATGGAAATATCTCTGGTCGATAGGTGGGCAGCATCTCTTCCACGTGTCGAAAATTCTTGCCACGTCATCAACAGCTATTTTTTGGATAAAAATTTGCTCCCCAAGTTTATTTAGTGCGACCAGCAATAAGTAAACTTAGGAAATTAACTTTTCGTATGCCCCATGAAATCTGTTAAAGTCCCTCGTGTGTTCTCGAAAACTGTGATCTAATCACGTCCAATCATGCCTTTTCAGTTTCCAAGTAATCCCTCTGACGGCTATTACACTCCCCTATGCCTTGAAAAAGGTAACTCATGATTGCCCCTTTTCAACATATCTCAGCCATTATAAACAATCCCCAAATTTACCTTTTAACTTTTTACTAGCCATTTTCTTGCCAAGAACCTTCAAGAACTCCATCTCAGAGCTCAAAAGTTTCGAAGATCTTCCGTCGCTATTCTAAGGATCCTCCATTCGCACATCTAAAGTCACTTCATTTCAGAACCTCCAACCTTCATCTAGGTAAATTTCTTCAACTTTTAAGCCCTTTGACATGCCATGCATACTGCTATACGACTGTTTTGAGTTCTGAAATTTTTTGTGTTCTTGGGTAGAAATGCATGAGGATTGTGGGAATGTTGATTGATTCTTGATAGGGTAGTGTAGTTTTGCTCTGTAGGAGTTAGGAGCCAGTTTGATAGTCAAGATCGTAAGTTTAGGGCATAAAATTGAAGTAAAAATTCGATTTTTAGGCTAGCTGAAAAATTGGGTTTTTCTCGCCCCTTCGGAGTTGAAAAAGCTTTTTTCCAAAAACTTTTTATTTTTGCTTTTTGATCTGTTTTTCAAACAGCTCGCATAGAAATTAGTGTTTCCGTTAGAATGTTGTTGGTCATAGACGCGAGTAACGTTATTCCAACTTTTAACATAACCTCCCAGGTTGTGCGTCTTATCTCCTCCTTTCTTTGTTCGCAGTTTACATGCAAGATCTGTGGGGAGGAGAAAGACCTATAGATGACGACCTATTGGCTCAATTGCTCGAGGACGAAGATCAATCATCGTCACTGATTCCTGACATCCCATTCTTTCGTGTCAATCCAAACACTTCACCTATCCCTGCTCAAAGTATGGCTCGTGCCAAGACCAAAGGCCAGAAAAAGAAAACCCCCACTCCTTCACATCAGCCTGCTCCTTGGGCTGAAACTCCCTCAACCAGTGGTCGAGACGAAAATGCTCCTGGCCCCAACATCCAAAGGCACGCTCGACCCCGACATGCCATTCAGCCAGACATGGAGTGGCATTTAGTTCCTGAGAGCAGAGTGACGATCAGGATGATTGCCAATTATATCAGGAAGTACGGTCTCACGGGGGTGACCTTAGTCAGACCTAACCAAGACCAAAGGGCGAACCTGTAACGTCCTGCATTTTCGGGTACCTTTAAACGACTCGGGTCGGGATTTTTCCTCCGGGTTAAGAATATTATTTTAAATAATATTATATTTTGTTTGTAAGTATTCCATGAGTTATTGCTAGCCAAAAAAAAATGAATTTTGTGATTTTAAAAGTCAAGATAAGACTTTCGGTCCTGGACTGACACAAAAACCCTGATCGGGTAAAAATCTCTGAAAATAAAACGAAAAATCATGGCAATTATATTTTGGGCATAAAATACATTCATAAAAGTTAAAGTTTGGTCAAAAATAATAAACCTAAAGGAAAATGGAAATTTTAGGGCATTTTGTGTTAAATGCCTAATTTTACCGAAATGAGGAATTTTATTCCATGAATGGACCTTAGGTTAAATTTTATTATGTGATTAATTAAATTAAATGTGAGAGACATTTAATTTAATTAATTAATGTTAAGTTTGGTGATTAAAACTTAATAAGAGTGAAAAATGTGTCAAAAGCCAATTTGGACTTTTCTTCTTATGAAACCTTTATTAAAAAAAAAAAAATGAAATGATCATATATGTAGCAAAAAGTGGCCGGCCATGTGGTGTTTTAGAGTAGTGTGAACCCAAATTTTATAAAATTTAAATGCCATTTAATTAAGAGGTCAAGTGGGCAAGTGGGTAGAAAAGCACTCAAGTACCTTGTGATATTTTGAAGAGTATTGTGAGCAATTCCCACACTAAGAACCGATCACTCTCCATCTCTCATTCACTATCATCTTTTTTTGAAGACCTCTCAAAGTGTTCTCTCCATTTTTTTCAAGCCCAAGAACACCAAGGAAACTTTGAGGCTAAGTCTTGGTCTAGGAAGTATTTTCCCTAAGGTAAACCTTCACTAATCTAGGCTTTTGTAAAGTTGTAAGCTTAGAGTTTCAAATAGCTAATTAACTATGTTGTTGGGGGAAGTTGGTTAGGGTTTTTGAAAGGTTTTGGAGGAGCCAAAGCTAATAGGAAGGTCCAAACCTTAAGCAAGAACACCAAAGAGGTAAAAAGTTTACTTTTGATGATTTTGTTGTAGGGTTTTTAGTTTTAAGCATTATTTTGTATATCTAATGCTTAGAGTTTCTTGTTGATGATGTAATAAGGTTATGGTAGTTGTTTAATAATTTTTATGATGCATGTGTATTGATTTTTGAAAATGGGAACCAAAACCCCCAAGGGTTTTGTAGGATACCCTAAAACAAAACATGTTTTGAGCTGTGACTTCCAAGGGTTCAAGCAGCCACTGTATATTGTTTTTGTAACATTAAATTGAACTGTGATGTTGTTGAGATTTAGAACATAAAATTGAGCTTTTGAAACACTAAAAAATGTTTAGAAATGAGTAAGTTATGCTATTTCAAAGATTAGGTAAAAAACTGTTTTTTCGTATTCTTATTTTCGGAACCAAGTTTGGACAGCCACTGTATTGGGAAAATAAACCCAGTTTTTTCTAAAATTTTGTGGACATATTACTGGCATAACCTATTATTCCACTGTAAAATTTGGTAAGAAAATATTGAACGGTTTGAAGGTTATTAACTGTCAAAGTTTGGGAAAAATAAGGACTTGAAAATAAGGTCATTTTTACCTCATTGTTGGAAAATGATTTCACCAATAAAAAATGCTCATTTTGACCTAAGATTTTTCAAAGACCTAAATGGCATAACAAAAATGGAATTGAGAAATTTTGGTAACAATTGGGTAAGTAAATTTCAAGTTATGAACTAACGAAGTATGTAGTTAAAAATGTGAAAAATAGGTTTTTCACACTTAGTGTAAAAATGAGATTTTGGAACATAAGGTAAAAAGTAAAATTTTGTTTATTTCAAGATATAAATTGGTAAGTCTTGAAATCATATTTTCACTAAAATTACCCCTTTGAGTTTAAATGAATTATTTTTCTAGTAAGTAAAATTGATTAATTGCTTTTGGAAAATTAATTAGTCAAGATGAGAAATTTATAACGGTTTTCCTAATTAAGACAAATTAGGCAATTTTCTTAAAACGGTTTTTAGATATTAAAACCTTAAGAAAAATAAAAGGAAAATTTAAAGAGTTTATTTTCTTTAAAAATAATTAAGGAATTTATTTGTATTTTCTGGATATAATACCGGCTAAAATCTTACATATTTTAACCGACTAGTCGAAAGTGCGGGTTAATAGCGATACCTTGAAAGAGTAAGATTTTTAGCGGGTTGTGGGGAAATACCATTGTGATACCCGAGCCTAGGTATCGAGACCTTAGGATAGGTCTCCCCGAGACTTAGGGTTTAGTCTCGAATATTTTGTATAACTTTCCTTAATAGGTTTAAAACCAAATAAGGATTGTAAATCCTTACAAATGACTTTTATTAAAATGACCAAACTGCCCAAAATAATAATAATGAATTATGAGTGCCATAATTAATCCGAGTATACTGTAGGGATAACTACAGTATTGGCTAAGTGTAACTGGACTGAACGTTGGAGGGTGAAAACCTGCTGAGCACTAAGGACTCCAAGTAAGTCAACTTATATTGTATGGCTGCAACATGAAATGATTATTGTCTTGTATGTTAGTATAGGGATACATGCACATATATAGGCTGTCATAGAAAGTTGCTTAGAGACGTTAGTCTAGTGAGTGCTGATTTAGAAAATATGAACGGTAGAAGTCCGTCATATCCTAGACGGTTGATCCCCGTCACACTGCTTGATTTTATTTATGTCCGGTTCATTACCGCGACGAGTGGCCATGAGATGAGGATAAGCTGGTTAAACCTAGGGGCGCCAAGATAAATGGGACCTAGGGGCCCTCATGCTTACTTAATCATTGGACGGTTAGAATCCGAGCAAGTGCTCTGATAAGTTATTCCCGGATAGCAGCCGTGAATATTGGCCATTCCGTGAGAGTGCCTAGAGATACTAGGGGTTGCCAAGTTTGAGTGACGTTGAACACCCTAGGGGCAGCTGCTCACCAGCACCACTGATTAACATAGAAGTCTCCGTAAAACCGTGTAAATTGGATTACACTCTTGAATAAGTAGCGATGCCCTAGGTAACACGATAGTTACCCTTGATGAGAATATTTATTGGCTAGATCTTAGTGTGGAGACTCGGTTCTCTTTTACAGATTAGCAATTATGTTGGAGGGCGCGTTACGCATGAATTGTTAGAAATTGTCGAGCGTTGGTCTCGAATTATGTTGTGATATAATATATCTGCTTGCTCTGGGATTTTCTGAGTGCAGGGATATAATTGTTGATAAGATATAGTTGTGATATAATATATCTGCTTGCTCTGGGATTTTCTGAGTGCAGGGATATAATTGTTGATATGATATAGTTGTGATATAATATATTTGCTTGCTCTGGGATTTTCTGAGTGCAGGGATATAATTGTTGATAAGATATAGTTGTGATATAATATATCTGCTTGTTCTGGAATTTTCTGAGTGCAGGATTTTTATCTAGATGTGAATTAATTTATCCTTGGTTATCAGGCATGACCATAAGTTTGCCAGGACGCTTTAGCGTTCTTGAAATTGATTGTGTAGGGTCCGGATGGGTCCGGATCCCTATTTCTCTATCTGCTTTGTTTGGAAGTTGATCTTACTAAGCGTTTTCGCTTACCTAGTTGTTTCATGTTGTAGGTAAGAACAAGGGCAAGGCAGAGCAGTGAGCGCTGGAGTCTTCCTTGCAAATGTACATGTGGACCGACCATTTGGGAACCCTTTTTATTTTTGGAAATGTTGTGTAATTTTCCTAAATTAGGCTCACTCTAATCTTTATAAAACGTGTTTGTAACTAAATGTTATGTATGGCCATACGACTTTTTAAAAAGTTTTTTTTTCTATGGGTTTTTGAGACATTTTGTTAAATGAAAACATTTATATTTCCGCATTATCAAGTCTTGAAAATCCGGGTCGTTACAGAACCTGCCCAGAGGTGCCTTCAGCGCCTGGTCGAGGTTTCACATCGAGACAGGGGCTACCTTGCCTCTTCACTCATTCTTTCAAGGGGTGGCCAACTATTTCGGAGTTGCCCCTTTTCAGATAACCCCAAACGGATATAGGATGCTCGCTGCACTCTATATCTTGTACATCCATAAGAAATGGCCCGTGCCAACACCTAATGAGGTCAACTACTCGTTCGACCTCAAGTCTAACCCCAACCAAGAAGGCACGAGGTTTTTTCACTTCTGTCATCAGGAAACCGGGCGCACCTTCCTGACTGACACCACCCATATATCAAATGTGGGGAGGTACTACCAGGAGTACTTCCTCACAACTGACATGATCGCAGACAACTTGGCCTTCGCTCAAGGAGGTAAAACCTTTGTATCACTGGCTGTTACTTCTTCACTTAGTGTTCTCCTTCACCATCTCTTAAAATTTTAATGTCTTCCAAGCCCATGGCTGCGACCAGACCCAACTCCGGACATGGAGTTGAGATCGGCGCTCCTAGCCAGCATGACTGACGTAGAAAAGAGCGCCAAGCATCTGGTTACAGAGGCTAACCTTAGGTTGGTTGGCCTCTTGGCCCCTCATCAGGGCACGAGGGAGCCAACAGCAGGGAGTGCCATTGTCGAGGAGGAACCTGAGCAGCAACCTCTAGCATCAGCTCCACGAATGAGATCGACTGGGGTCACGATCAGGGAACCTGTTGGCACTCCTCCAGCAGAGAGGCCCTTGGCCCCCTTGGGGAAAGGAAAAAAGAAGGCCACTGAGCCTGTCGAACACTCGGATGAGTCTTCGGATGATAATGGTATAGTTATTTCGCTTTTAGATAGCTGGCCAATTCCCTGTCACCTATTCGATGGGGATGGTAATTTTAAATATGCTCCAAATTTAGGTCCAAACTTCTTCATGCCAGAGAGTGAGTATAAGACTAGTAGAGTCTATAGTATAGCGACCAGTAATAATAGCTCAGGTATTTGACTTTGCAATCTTTCTTTATTTATTTTCCTGATGTCATATACTTATTCATTTATGCTATCTCACTATTCGATATTTTGCTTCTTTTTCATACATGGACTCCATAAATGTGTTCGATATTTACAGCACTCCTGAGGTTGCCGCAGCTCCCCTGAGCAAAAAGAAGACAAGCAAGAGGCACCATGAGGAAAGTAGCAAAACGCCTCAGGTGAAGAAGCCTCGCAATGCAGGCCCTCCACCACCACAACTCCATCCTCTCCCCGCGAGCAGCAGATTCCTTCTGCTCCAGCCAGATCAACTCCACCTTTCGCGGCCCCGACCGACCAAACTCAACAGGCCAATCTTGGTTCAACTGGGGGCGACATAACTGGTCGCGCCTTTAAATTGGTCAAGGAGAGGGTCGCTAAGATTGTGAAGCACGACCGCTACCAAGAGGCAATGGCTACAACAGAGGCGATGGATGTTGACCTGATCCTGAACCGCGCCTTGAACGAGTTCACCAGTGTAAGTCATATTTTTCTGTGAAAACAAGTCTTCTTTATTTTAGTTAGTCTAACTTCTACTCCGACTGCAGGCCATGCTGATACTCACTGCCGACCGTATCCGCTCGGGTGCTGTCACCGAGAAGGCCAGAACTTTGGAGCAACGACACGAGGATGAACTTAAAGCTGCCGAGGAAAAATACATTGAACAGCTGGCAGTGGTGCTTGAGGAAAAGGCTAAACTGGCTAAGGAGTTGGAGGAGAAGCAGAGGTCTCTGGACAAAGATCGTGAGCAGAGGGACCAATTTAAGGAGTCTAACCGCTTCAATTTCTGTGCGGCCCAACAGCTCGAGGCGGACTTGGTTGCGAGCAGGCACGAGAATACTACCCTGGAGGGCCGGATTGAGGAGTTGTAGAAAGGCAACGCCAGCAACTTGGAAAGGTATAAGAGTGCCACTCTTCGATGCTTCTATGAATTCTGGAAGTATAACTAAGGTGCCAACTTCAACTACCTTCCTGAGAATGCGATAGACGCCAAGCTTGCTCACTGCGCTGCTCAGCTGGCCGAGGAAGAAAGGTCAAGGGTTCCTGCTTCCCCTGAAATCTCGCTGACCGCTGGGATGGATGGGGCAGACAACGAGGCTGCAGGCGTTGTCGAACAAGGCCCTCCTTAAGATCCTCCGGCTGCTTAATCTTTTTATATTTTATCTTTTTAACTACACGACCTACGGGTCGTGATGTAAAGACAATATATTTTCTGTTGCTTCACGGGTAGCTTTTACTTTTATTTAAACAATTACATCCGAGCAGCAACTGCTCGCGGTGTAAAAGGATTCGTTTTGATATTATAATATATTTGCATATTATTATAACATCTGTTTGCATGACCGAACTTAGCATAGCACTTTGGTTTGATTTAACAAAATAAATTTTTTTTGAAAAATACTCTAAGTGCCCTAGCATGCTTTCACTTATTTTGCTCATGTGTTTACATACCTTTTAACTATATGCTTTGCTTACTTGTACCTTATATGCCCCCAAGTGATCGAGGAGCTTTAGGTCCTTGGTCACTTGCCTTGACCAGAACCTGTTTGAACATTACTGCTCATAGCAATATGATTAGAATTATAATACAACAAAACAACACACGTAATGAGCAAATACTTGTAATAAATACAATAGTTGGCAAGAAATGACTTGCTGAGCACAGTTCCTTTTATTTCTCATAATAGATGGACTAAACATGTCTGTACGAGTGATCAATAAGATCTTACACTTTTTCAAAACTTGTAAAAAGTAAAATTTATACAAGCCAATTCTTTAAGAAGAATTGTTCATTGGTAATACTTGCGCAGGTGTTCTCCATTCCAATAACGAGGAACGAGATATCCGTTTAAGCGTGCAAGTTTATAAGTGCCTGGGTGAAGGACCTCATCAATCTGGTATGGCCTTTCCCAATTTGGCCCGAGTACTCCAGCAGCTTGGTCACGGGTGTTTAGGAAAACTCTTTGGAGTACAAGGTCTCCAACACTGAATTTTCTTTCTCGCACTTTAGAGTTGAAATACCGGGCGACCTTTTGCTGGTATGCAGCTACTCGGAGCTGAGCTTGTTCACGTTTCTCATCAATTGAGTTGAGGGACTCCATCAATAGCTGGCTGTTAGAGTCTTGGTCGTATGTTAATCTGCGGTGCGAGGGTGGATCTAACTCGACAGGCAACATAGCTTCATACCTGTACGCCAAGGAAAACGGGGTATGACATGTTGCTGTTTGGTGGGAATTTCTGTACGACCAAATAACTTCAGGCAACTGCTCTGGCCATGCTCCCTTAGCTTCTTCAAGCCTTTTCTTCAGGGTATCTGTTTACCGAGATTTTCGGAAACCACACTAATAGATATTAGCTCAGAATAAAGATATAGAATGTAGAAGATTAATACAGGATTTTTACGTGGTTGGGGCGTTAATAAGCCTTAGTCCACGAGTCAGTTGTATTAGAGCTTGGAAAGTCTTTTTACAATGGATTTTTTCTCTTTGTTTTGACAGAGTAACTGTATACAAGTCAAAAAGAGATCCTTCTTCCAGTGTTCTATTGCCTGTATTTATGGGCTCATGGGAACACCGGGTCTGGGCCAGGTATGGCCCGGGCCCATCAGAGATATGGATACTCTTGGCTTCTCTGGTGGAAGCCCAATATAAAAGATAAAACATACATAAATTCAAGACTAATTAAGGCCCAATAAGGTGGCCCAAGAACAATATTTCGTCCGACAAAACGGTTCTTTTGGCCTGGGAACTTCGAGTTACAAGGCAGATTCAGGGGACAAGATCAGTCATAGTACTTGGCAATGCAGATCTGAAACAGTGGCCTGAAATCCCGAGGTGGCCTTTTCCACAGGTAAAAAGTAGGGAAAACCCCTACGCGGAGTGGGGCGGCTTCAGGGTCCCGGACGCTTTTCCTTACCAACCGGGGACGACCTAATCCGGGTTTGTTTACCTTTGTCCCTCTTCGTTTACCGCAGGCCTGGACCGTTTACGTATACTTCAATGCGATCCTGAGCTCTGTACGTCTCCCGGACAATTTTCCTGGATCACCATCCCGGATAGCGTCTGGGCCCCAGGATCACACTGGGGTCGTGCCCCTTGGACATTCTTATACCAAGCAGGCCTGGCCCGGGCCCACGTTCGAACGCCCAGTCCATGGGCCTCGACTGCCGTTTCGGGCCCACGTCAGGAAATGGGGATGACATTTACCCCCCAAGCCTTTGCCTGGGGCCGCCAGGTGGAGGCTTGCCTTGCTCCCGGACGATCCACGGTTGCCTTCCCAGTTCCTGATTGGAATCGTGGGTCCGTGATAGAGGGCAGTGACGTTGGCCGTATGCTGGGCCCGGACCATTTACCAGTGTCCGGGTACGTTTACCTTTGTCCCGCTCCGTGATAGGGGTACACGTGTCACCAGGCGACTGCTGCATGGATGGGTCTCGACCTTGAAGGGTCGCCTAGCCATCTCAAGGGTCGCTAGGCCTAGGCTAGTGTGTCAGCACATATCACGAAGCATCCCATCTGCACGGGGGTCCATCATTAATACTTTTGGGTTGAGGTGGACCGTAGGATGGGGCAACCTTTGGCATCCGCCTCTCCTGGGCCGTTAGATCTAAGATGGCGAGGATCCAGCCTGAGAGGGCTCATAAATACCCCTGCATGATTCTGGACCGTCCGATGGGGAGACACCTGTCCGTTGGATCAGGGGCCAGGATTTGGGCCTTTATAAATACCCCACAGATGCTCATTTGACATTTTTACACTCTCAAGCCATCTTAAGAATCGATCAGCTTTGCCTAAGCTTTGCATGTCAAATATCACTGACGACATCCACCACCGTCTGTTAACTCTACGCCGTCGTCTATTTCCAACGCCCCCAGCGTCTGTCCATCCGCCTGAGAGCACGCCCTGGGAGTGTCCTATCGACGAGCTGTTGAACCGGCTTCACCACTTCAAAAACGAAGTTCTGCCGTTCTTATCGTCGGACAACCACCATCTTCTATGGCCAACAACTCACAGTAAGTCCTTCTGAACTTCTTGATGAATATATGAACTTGGGATGTTCTTTTAATTTGCTTGTTTAGGCTGCTAGAATCTAAGTACATTTAGGAGTTGTTAGGAAGGCCGCCTGGTTCGGGCTGCTCCGTATCCGGATGCTTCCCGGACAGATGGCGGAGCCTTAGTAGCTCTTCTTCCATTCCCGATCGGGGTCTCGTGGTTCCTTGGTGATCCCGGACCTGATCCGAAGGGGCTCCAAGCAGTCCTTAGGAGACCCCCCATACCTTAACTGACTTCCTTGGGTTTAGGTATTGACTGCTTGACTTTCTTTCTTTGTTCCCAGATCATCAACTATGGCAACGGGCGTCACTCTCCATTCCGAGGAAGAAGTCAACAGGGCCCCGATCGTCATCTCTGGGTCCCAGACACCCAAGGGTAACAGGTGGGAAATGGACGTGGCACCCAACCTGTTATGGAATTACCGGATGATGTACCTCTTGGAGAAGCATCTGGGCATAGAATCCACCCCCGGACTCTTCCACAACCGCATGGCCAGGATCGAGGAGTGGGCACACACGTCCGTAGAGGGATTCGGGCCTAGAGCGCCGGCCACATCAGCGTGGGAGCCACGCTCCCGCTCCACGACTACTTCATGCGATTCCTGACGTATGTGGGGATCGCGCTGTTCCAACTCCTGCCGCAAGCGTACCGGCTACTCGTGGGATGGCGAGTGTTCTGCATCGCGAAGGAGATCGCGGAGCCGACCCCTACGGAAGTCTTACATTTCTACAAGTTGGAGCTGCAGGTCAACGTCAAGGGCAAGACCTTGGACGAATTCTACAAACTGAAGCCACGAAGTAGATACCCCGCTCCCACTAGCTCCTGGAAGCATCCCCCGGACGTCCATCATTACTGGTTTATGACGTCCAGGTTTTTTGTGGAGAAGAACCCTACACTGCTGCTGGATTTCCAGCGAGTGGGTAAGTGCTTCTTCGATCCTTTTTCTCGTTTTTATTCTCTTTTTCTTCGTTTCTCATCATGTTCCTCCGGGTGACAGGACCTTTCGCTCAAACTCCCCTCACCCAGTTCATCATGGAACGGAGGAAGTTCTACTCCAGGTTGAGCGCAGAGGACCTGGACGTAGGCGGCTACGTCAACACGGACAACCTCCGATTGGTCGGGATGCTCACGGCCATCCAAACCATCATCATCCCAAACCTTCGGGGCATTGCCTGCAAGAAGAACGTCGTCATCCGAGAGCAATTGGCCTTGGACCACATTGCAGAAATGGAGAAAGCGGTTCGAGCTGACGCGGCCCAGCACAAGAAGGACCAGGCCCAGATGGAGGCGGCCACTTCGGAGGAGCCAGAGGAGCTCTTCAAAGACGCCCTACCAAACACTGGGACTCCCGGAGCTAGCGTATCAGGGCGAGGTAACTCCCCTTTAATCTTGACTTATGCTCCCCAAGTCGGGAACTTAGCTAGGGATAAGCTAGTAATCCAATGCCCTGCGTTCGGAGCCGACGAGGAGACGAGACCTTCGACTCCTGTCCCCGTAGGCTCAAAGGTTCTTATGTTCTTTTCCGTGTTCCTTCAGTACGGGAATTTTCTGAACCCGGACGACATGGGGGATTGAGTCCATTCCTTCGCTTTAGAGGAGGTTAGTCGCGCCCGGGGCATAGATAAGGGTTCGTCCTGGGTCATTATTAGTTCTAATATTTTTTTTTTTTTTTTGCCATACTAATTCCCTTTTCTGTGCTTTCACAGGAGACTCTAGTATGTCTACTCCCGCCAGTAAAATGAGGCGGCTCCTCAAGGACAGGGCAGCCAGGAAAGCTGCCCAGAAGGTGAACGAGGCGACAGGCCCGGAGTCCAGCCTCAACAAGGAAGTGTCAGGGACGGAGCTTCGTCCCGGTGGGGGGGCCCTTGCCGTGGTCCCCATTCAAGCCATGGAGCCGGCTGCAGTCTTCGGCCCTACCCAACACCCGGTGATTGACTTGGAGACGGGTGCAGCGGCCAGCTGAAGCTCTGGGAAAAGGGGCCCGGATGCTGGCGCCGAGGAGGCTAACACCGAGAAGAGGCCCCGGATGAGGCGGGCTGGCTCGGCCGATGAGTCGCACGGTGAGAGTCGGCTCGCCGCGAAGGAGGTCCCGGCCCTGCCTGTTCTCCCCATACGTCCGACTCTTCTCGAGGAGGGGGAGTCCGCTGCGTGGGATGAGCAGTCCCGGTTGATCAACCGAACCTGGGAAAACGGTCGACGCTGGACGGACAAAACGTATAGGGCCCTGACGATCCGCCGTCAGGTAGAATTCACGGAGCGTCCGGCAGCGTTCAACGCTCCTCAGCCAATCGTGGATCGGCTAGCCGTCGAGACGGGCTTCCGTCCTAAGCTCGGGCAGGACACGACCCCCCTGGCAGCTGACTTGCTGGACTAGGTGGGGAACACCATGTCCAATCTCTAGCTCAAACGGTACGCCATGATTGCCAACTCGGACCTGTTGTTCATCTCCCAGGCGCTCCGCCACCAGGCCACTGTAGTAAGTTCTACTTATCTTTTTCTTTTCCCTTCTTGTTGATAAGGTTGATCTGTTGATAAGGTAACTTTTCTTTGGTACAGGTTGATCTGTTGTCCCATCGGAGTGCCGACTTGGTGGCCGAGTTGGCTATGAAGATGGAGACGGCCAAGCTGGAGGTGGAGGCAGCCGTGAATAAGAGGGAGGCCGCCAAGGGGGCCCTTGGCCGGGAGATGGCCCGTGCCCGGGCGGATCGTGAGGAGTTCGACCGCGCCAAGGCCTGACTGGAAGAGGCTTTGTCCCGGAAGGGGAAAGAGGCTGATGAGAGGGCAACACTCTTGGAGGTGGACGTGGCCCAGTCCGTCCAGGACAAGGAGGAGATCCAGACCCTGAAGGCCCGGGTCTGCAAACTGGGCGATTATTTTCTCGAGGAGAAGGCGGCGCATGAAGCATCCCGCCGTGAGAAGGAGGAGGCAGAGGGCATGCTGGAGGTCACCTTCGAGGAGGCCATTTACATGGCCTGGTGCAAGGACAAGAGTATGAGCCTCCTGGTCTTCCTCGATCCGGAGTCAAAGCGGGTCGAGTTCGAGGCCAAGGAGAAGGAAGACGCGGAGCTCCTGGCGGATGAAGTCTAGGCCCGGATCCTGGCCTTGTCTTTTTTTTTTCTTTGTCATTTTGACTTGTTCGGACGCGTATGCGTTCAAAACACTGTTATTTTCTCTGGTTTTTATATATGTATTTCTTTTCGTTATTCCGAGAAGAAATTTCATCTTATTTCCGCGCCTAATTGATTCTGAGGGTTTGATCCCGGTTCCAACGGCCTGGATTAGATCAACTGACTAGCTTGCCGAGTTTTCAGACCTAACCGCCAAGTTTTTAATCCCGGCTCCAATGGCCAGGGCCAACGGGGCTGTGTTTATTTTGGAACCTTGTTCTCCCTTTCAGTTGTAGGCCACGACTTTGCCCTGGGGCGTATCGGATGCTTCTCTCTCCCGAACATCACTCGTCCGGAGCGGGACGAGCCTTGGGCTCGGTCCTTTCTAATTTTATACCCTCAGACATCACTCGTCCGGGGTGGACCGGCCTTGGGCTCGGTCCTTTTAACTTTATATCCCCGGACATCGTTCGTCCGGGGTGGACCGGCCTTAGGCTCGATCCTTTTAACTTTATATCCCTAGACATCGTTTGTCCGGGGTGGACCGGCCTTAGGCTCGATCCTTTTAACTTTTGCCCCCGAACATGGCTCGTCCGGGGTGGACTGGCCTTAGGCTCGGTCCTCTTTAACTTATATCCCCTGGACATCGTTAGTTCGGGGCGGGACTAGCCTTGGGCTTGGTCCTCTTAAATTTGTACCCCCGGACATCGCTCGTCCGGGGTAGGACCGGCCTTGGGCTTGGTCCTCTTAACTTTATACCCCCGAACATCGTTCGTCCGGGGTGGGACCGGCCTTGGGCTCGGTCCTCTTCACTTTATACCCCCGGACATTGTTAGTCCGGGGCGGGACAAGCCTTGGGCTTGGTCCTCTTTAATTTGTACCCCCGGACGTCGCTCGTCTGGGGTGGGACCGGCCTTGGGCTCAGTTCTCTTAACTTTATACCCTCGGACATCGTTCGTCCGGGGTGGGACCGGCCTTGGGCCCGGTCCTCTTAACTTTATACCCTCGGACATCGTTCGTCCGGGGTGGATCAGCCTTAGGCTCGATCCTTTTAACTTTATACCCCCGAACATCGTTCGTCCAGGGTGGGACCGGCCCTGGGCCCGGTCCTCTTAGCTTTATGCCCCCAGACATCATTTGTTCGGGGTGGATCGGCCTAGCCTTGGTGCCACAGGGTTCGTATCACCCGGACCTCGTTGGTCCGAACCAGGACTAGCCTGAGCTTGCGCCCCGCCGGGTATTCGCTTATACCCGGGATACCCCCGCAAGTGAGCGAAGACTGGTCTGGGGTCACTTGGGAAAGATTCTCATTGTTTTATAATATTTCTTTATGACGTTTTGTACACGCCATTTTTATTATTAAAAAGGGGTCTCCCTGAGGTGTACATCGTTTGCAATGAAAATATTAAATTGGAACGCGCTCTCCCGACTACTGATAGTATTTACGGAGATGCTCCACATTCCAGGCTTGCAGGACTTCCGAGCCATCGAGCCGCTTTAAGCGGTATGTCCCGGGGCACACTTCGTGTTGGATCTCATGCGGCCCCTCCCAATTCGGGCCCAGAACCCCCACTTCCGAATCTTGAGTAGCAGGGAAGACTCTCCGCAAGACTAAGTCACCGGCTTCGAACTTTCGGCTCTTCACTTTCGAGTTGAAGTGCCGCATTATCTTGCCTTGGTACATCTTCAGTTGTACCTGCGATTCCTCTTGGATATCCTCGATGAGATTTAGTGATTCTTGGAGTAAGGCGTGGTTCTGGGTGGGGTCATATGTGTCTCGTCGGTGAGACGGGATGGTCATTTCGATGGGGATGACAGCTTCGCATCCATAGACCATGGAGTAAGGAGTGTGGCCTGTTGATTTCCTCTCAGTTGTCCGGTAAGCCCACAGTACGCAGGGCAGTTCCTCGGGCCATTTTATTTTGCAGGCCTGGAGCTTTTTCTTCAGCGTCCCTTTTAGGATTTTGTTCATGGCTTCTGCCTGCCCGTTTCTTGGGGCCTGTCGACCGCAGAAAAGCTCTTGACGATACCGTGTCTTTCGCAAAAATCCGTGAAGTGGGCACTGTCGAACTACTTTCCGTTGTCAGATACAATTTTGTAGGGGAGGCCATAACGACACACTATGTTGTTGATGACGAAATCCAATGCCTTCTTGGAAGTGATGGTGTTCATGGGCTCCGCCTCAACCCACTTGGTGTAGTAGTCCACGGCCACGATGGCATATTTTACCCCTCCCTTCCCGGTTGGGAGCGATCCTACAAGATCGATCCCCCACACCGCGAAGGGCCAGGGACTAGTCATCAAGGTTATTTCTATCGGGGGGGCCCGCGGAACCTTTGCGTACCTCTGGCACTGTTCACACTTGTGGACGTAATCGATACAATCTTTCTTCATGGTCGGCCAGAAGTATCCTTGGCGCAGGATCTTCTTGGATAGACTGGGCCCGGCTGTGTGATCTCCGCAAAAGCCTTCGTGCACTTCATGCATGATGGCGCTTATTTCAGTCCCGGACACACACCTGAGGTAGGGCATGGACAACCCCCGGCGATAGAGTTTCCCATCCATCATGACACATCGGTGGACTTAGTATTGGAGCTTCCTGGCTGCGGCCCTGTCGGCTGGAACCTCCCCAGCTGTCAGGTAGCGGATAAGCGGTCCCATCCACGACGTGGAGTGATCGACGGTGTGGACCGTGGGGGCCCTGATGCTTAGGACAGGGAGGTGGTTGACGGGGACTAGCCCAGCCATTTCTGCTTCAGCGTCGGTGGCCAGCTTTGCTAGCGTGTTTGCGAAAACATTTTGTTCCCTGGGGATCTGGCGGATGGAGTGCTTTGTGAACGCCTGTAGCATCTCTGTCGTCTAGGTCACATAAGCCGCCATTTTCTCTCCTTTAGTTTGATATTCCCCCGAGATCTGCCGGACAACCAGCTGGGAATCGCTGTAGATTTCCAGATTTGCTGCTCCTACCTCCCGGGCGAAACGCAGCCCGGCCAGGACAGCTTCGTGCACCGCTTCGTTGTTCGATGCCTTGAACTGGAAACGAAGGGTGTTTTGTAACTGGTGTCCCTATGGTGACACTAAGATGATCCCGACCCCGGCCCCGTTCTCATTCGAGGCCCCGTCCACGAAGACCTTCCAGACGGGCGTCGCGGGGACCTCGGGATCACTGTCTTCCTGAGACATCCCAGAACACTCAACGATGAAATCGGCCAGGGCTTGCCCCTTGATGGACACTCTAGGGACGTAGGATATCGAACTGACTTAGCTCCATGGCCCACTTCAAGAGTCTTCTCGATGACTCGGGCTTTTGTAACACTTGCTGTAGGGGGTGGTTGGTCAGGACCTTTATGGCGTGGGCCTGGAAGTAAGGCCGGAGCTTCCGGGATGCCATCAGCAGGCAAAAGGTCAGCTTCTCGATCAATGGATACCGAGACTCAGCGTCCAACAATCGCTTACTTACATAATACACCGGGAGCTGCGTCCTCTCCTCTTCCCGTACCAGCGCTGCGCTGATTGCGTGCTCTGTCACTGCCAGATAGAGGTACAGAGGTTCCCCATCCACCAGTTTCGCCAGGATCGGAGCTTGGGCTAGGTGTTCTTTCAGTTTACAAAAAGCTTCTTCGCACTCAACTGACCATTCGAAACGCCTGCTTCCCCAAAGGACGTTGAAGAACGGGATGCACTTGTTCGTGGCTTTGGAAACGAAACGGCTCAAGGCGGCTATCCGCCCCGTCAGGCTTTGTACGTCCTTATGCTTCCAGGGGGAGGCCATATCAATCAGTGCCTTGATCTTATCTGGATTGGCCTCTATTCCCCAGAAACTTACTATGAAGCCCAGGAACTTCCCGGAGGCCACGCCAAAAGTGCACTTTTTGGGATTCAACTTCATCCCGTACTTCTGAATGACTGCGAAAGCTTCAGCCAGGTCATTCGTATGTTTCCCAGAAGTCTTGGACTTGACCAGCATGTCATCGATGTAGACTTCCATGTTTCGCCCTAGCTGGGCCCGGAACATTCGATTGACAAGCCTTTGATAGGTTGCCCCGGCGTTTTTCAGTCCGAAGGGAATGACTATGTAGCAGTATATCCCCTTATCGGTCTGGAAACTGGTGTGCTCCTAATCTGCCACATGCATAGAGATCTGATTGTAGTCGGAGTAAGCATCCATGAAGCATAAGGTCTCGTACCCAGACGTAGCATCCACCATTTGGTCGATCCGGGGCAGCGGGAAACAGTTCTTCGGACAGGCTTTGTTGAGATCCGTGAAGTCGATGCACGTTCTCCATGTCTCGTTTGGTTTCGGCACCAAGAAGGGATTGGCCAGCCACACGGGATACACAGCCTCGCATATGAAGTTGATATAAGACAGCTTCTCAACTTCCAGCTTAAGGGCCTCGGCCCTCTCCGTCCCCAGAGGCCTGCGTTTCTGGAGGACCGGTGTCGCGTTTGGGTCAATACTTAATGCGTGGCAGATGATGTTACGGTCGATCCCAGTCATGTCTGAGTGAGACTAGGCCAGGATATCCTGGTTTTCTTTGACTTGGGCGATGATGGCGGCCCAAACATCTGCCGGTAGACTTTTTCCAACTTGGATGATCCGGGTTGGATCGGTGGCGCTGATGCACACCTCCTCTATCTCGTCCATTGGTTCCAGGACGCGGTCATCCCCTATCCTCGAGTCCAGGTCATCCTCTTCCCGGATGACCCTCTCAGCTGGCGGGGGAAGAATCGGGTCAGCGAAGTCCTCAACGGGTTCTTCCCGGACCATATATATTGGTCGGGCCGACACGTGGTAGCACTCCTGGGCGCTCTTCTGGTCTCCCTGGATAGTCCCCACCCCTCCGTTGTCGCATGGGAACTTCATGCAAAGATGACAGATGGAGGTGATGGCTCCGAGCTTGAATTATGCGGGCCGGCCAAAGATGACGTTGTAAGCGGTGGGGCAGTCCACCACTACAAAGGTGCAGAACTTGAACGAGTGCTGCAATTCACTTCCCAGCGTAACGGGCAACTGGATCTTTCCCATGGGGAGAAGTGCGTCTCTGTTGAAGCCGTAAATCTGGGTAGGGCATGATGCCAGATCCGCTTCAGTCAAGCCAATGGCGGTGAAAGCGGGCTTGAACAAGAGGTTGACGGAGCTCTCGTCATCCACCAACACGCGGGACACCAACTTGTTGGTGATTTGAGCATCTATGACCAGCGGGTCGTGGTGTGGAAAATGGACATTGCGGGCGTCGTCCTCCGTGAAGGTGATGGGGAGGTTCATCAATTTAGGGCGCTAAGCCGGGGCCTGAACAAGGGCGCATACCTCCTAATCGTGGTCTAGCTCGCTTAGGTATCTCTTTTGGTCGTTCCTGGACAGTCCTCCCAGGTGAGGTCCGCCCGAGATGGTGGCCACATGTCCATCAACTCGAGGGGGTGTGGCCCCGGAGGGGTATGCATAGGGACCCACGGTGCAGGCCCCTCAGGGAACCTGTGCGACGGGGGCCCCCTAAGGGGCCTGCACCGTGGGTCCCTGTGCATACCCTCCCTGAGGCGGGTACGCTCGGGGCGTTCCCGGGACCGTGGGTTGTCCGGGGCCAGCTAACAGGCCTGGGACTCCCACGGGCATCCAAACCCACTGGTGGAGGTGCCCTAGCTTGATGAGATTTTCGATCTCATCCTTGAGCTACCAACATTCTTCGGTGGTGTGGCCCACATCCTTATGATAGGCGCACCTTTTGTTGGTATCCCTCGGATTCCTTCCCCCCTTGAACATGGGGCTAGGCTTCCGGTAGTGAAATGCCCTTTCTGTGGCCAGGTAGATGTTCTCCCTGGTGTCCACCAGATTGGTGTATTATGAATATTGGGGCTCGTAGCCCCTCTTTCCCTTCTTGACCGACTCGGGCCGGTTCTGGCCTTTGCCAGATCGCTTCCCCCAGGAGGGGTTCACGCTCGCTTCAGTCACTCCTGCCTATGACTGATGGGCCCCGACAGGGGCGACGCTATGTCCTGTCGGCGCGACTCCATACCCGGAGAAGTGGGTGGATTGGGCCGGGGCATACCCCGAAGTTGCAGGGCCATACACCGTAAGGGTGTAGCTGATTCCAGGCGCAACGGCCAGTCCCGGGGCGACGGGGGGCGCGGCATAGGACTGCACCGGGAACTGCGCCCCGTATCTCGGGAACGCCTGGGAGCTGGGCGGTGGAGCCGGAGGCCACCCGAAAGCCTGAATCTGAGCTTCTTCCTAGTTGATGAATCCTTGGGCCCTCCTGATGAATTCTTCCAGGGTAGCGGCCTTGCTACGCTGCATGTCATCCTAGAGGGGGGACCCGGCCCGGATCCCAGACTGCAGTGCCACCAAGCGCTATCTGTCGTCCACTTTCGTCTTGGAGGCTTCTTCAGTGAAGCGCTGGATGTAGGCCCTCAAGGTCTCCGTGGGGAGCTGTTTGATATTTGCGAGGGCGCTGATCTACATGTCCATCCTCATGGCGGCCACGAACTGCTTACGAAACACTGACTGCAGCTTGGACCAGGATTGGATGTATCCCGGCTTAAGTCTCTTCCACCACTCTTCGGCGGGACCACCCAAAGTGATCAAGAAACAGAGGCACTTGCCATCGTCACTGACGTGGGCCACTGTCATGAGCTGGTTGTATCAGGACAGATGGTCCCTGGGATCGGTGTTTCTAGTATAGGCGGTGAGGCTCGACATCTTGAACCCCTTGGGGAGTACAGCGTCTAGGATGTGCCTCGTCCAGGGCTCTTTATCCTCCTCATCGGAGTCAGTGTTCGCGCCTTCCTGCTTGCGGACTAAGCGGTCCGTGGCCTTTTTCAAAGCGGTCAGCTGCTCCATGAGTTTCCTGGCCGTGCCATCATCCAGGGGGATTCTTTCATTCCTCATGTCGTTGATGTTGCTTCTGAGGTCGCCACCTCAAGGGAGGATCTTTTCCTTACGGGCCCGCTCTTTCCGAGCGTTCAGTCTGTCGCATAAGTCTATCCGGGACGTATCATCCCCTGAACTGAGGACATGATGCTCCTCGCTGCGAGGTCGCCAGGGCATGCCGGGGCTGTACGTTCTGCGGTCGCGTCCCCTGCGGATCGATCAGGTGGCCTCATCCTGGGACGGGGCGCACCTTCTCTTTCCTAGGGAGCGGGCGGGAACGGGTCCCAGCCTTTGCGACGGGGGTGGTCTTTTCTCGGGTCCTTCCACCGGCCTTCTTTTTCTCCCTGTCCGGGTTTCCTGGAGTTGGCTCAGGAAACTGTTCCGGGGGAGGGGCCTGCCTTGCTTCTTTGGGGGCCCCGGCTCGGGCTTGCGGAGCGGGCTGCTACCCTCCTGGGAGTGGGCTAGTTGTAGGATTGGTTGCCGAACCCTGCGCAGCTATGAACGCCTGCAGGGCTTGGAGGGAATCTTGCATCCATCGATGCGCCTCCGCTTACTCAGTGATCCTGGCCTCTTGGTCCAGGACTTGCTGCCTCAGTCTGGTCACCTCCAAGTCCTACTGGTTAGGCTCTCCTTCGGGGATCTCGGGATCCGCAACTTTGTCGTGGTACTCCCCCTCATTTTCCTCTTCATAATATTCCTCCTCGTTCTCCTCTTCGTATTCTGTCCCACCCTCGTAGTCTTGTGACTCGTCACGGTGAGATGTTTGAGGAGGCGCGTTCTCGGGAAAATCCTGAGGGGGATGTTGTGTAGGTAGCGGGTCTCCATTGCCCTGCTCTGGATTGCTAGGGTCGAAGGTTGTGTGTCGTGTGTTCACCATTGTAGTAAAGGCTTGGCGTTAGCACTAGCTTTCTTCAGCTCTCAATGAAAGCACCAAAATGTTTACCGAGATTTTCGGAAACCACACTAATAGATATTAGCTAAGGATAAAGATATAGAATGTAGAAGATTAATACAGGATTTTTACGTGGTTGGGGCGTTAATAAGCCTTAGTCCACGAGTCAGTTGTATTAGAGCTTGGAAAATATTTTTACAATGGAGTTTTTCTCTTTGTTTTGACAGAGTAACTGTATACAAGTCGAAAAGAGATCCTTCTTCCAGTGCCTGTATTTATAGGCTCATGGGAACACTGGGTCTGGGCCGGGTATGGCCCGGGCCCATCAGAGATATGGATACTCTTGGCTTCTCTGGTGGAAGCCCAATATAAAAGATAAAACATACATAAATTCAAGACTAATTAAGGCCCAATAAGGTGGCCCAAGAACTATATTTCGCCCGAAAAAACGGTGCTTTTTGCCTGAGAACTTCGAGTTACGAGGCAGATTCAGGGGACAAGATCAGTTAGAGTACTTGGCAGTGCAGATCTGAAACAGCGGCGTGCAATCCCGAGGTGGCCTTTTCCGCAGGTGAAAAGTAAGGACATCCCCCACGCGGAGTGGGGCGGCTTCAGGGTCCCGAACGCTTTTCCTTACCAACCGGGGACGCCTAATCCGGGTTTGTTTACCTTTGTCCCTCTTCATTTATCGCAGGCCCAGACCGTTTACGTATACTTCAACGCGATCCTGAGCTCTGTACGTCTCCCGGACAATTTTCCTGGATCACCATCCCGGACAGCGTCCGGGCCCCAGGATCGCACTGGGGCCGTGCCCCTTGGACATTCCTGTACCAAGCGGGCCTGGCCTGGGCCCACATTCGAACGCCTAATCTATGGGCCTCAACCTCCGTCCCAGGCCCACGTCAGGAAATGGGGATAACAGTATCCTTCAGCATTTTGTTAACTGCTTCGGCTTGCCCATTCGCTTGGGGATGAGCGACTGAAGAAAAGCTTTTGATAATATCATGTCGTTTGCAGAAGTCTGTAAATAGATCACTGTCAAACTGGGTGCCGTTATCCGAGACTATCTTCCTTGGTAATCCATAGCGACAAATGATGTTCTTGACTACGAAGTCAAGCACTTTCTTGGTTGTTATGGTTGCGAGTGGCTTAGCCTCGGCCCATTTGGTGAAGTATTCGATGGCAACCACTGCATACTTTACTCCACCTTTCCCTGTAGGCAAAGATCCGATTAGATCTATTCCCCAAACCGCGAAGGGCCATGGACTCTACATTTGCTTTAATTCATTGGGAGCTGCTCGTGGGATTTTAGAAAATCTCTGACACTTGTCACATCTCCGCACGAACTCCATTGAGTCTTCATTCATGGTTTGCCAGAAGATAGCCATGCCTTAGGATCTTTTTTGACAGACTTTGCCCCCCAGCGTGATCCTCGCAAAAACCTTCGTGCACCTCTTTCATCAATTCTTTGGCTTTTTCCTTGGTAATACATCTAAGAAGTGGCAGTGAGTATCCTTTTCGGTACAGGATCCCATCGACCATGATATACCTAGCAGCTTGACGCTGAAGGGTCCTGTCTTTGTGTTTGTCTGTCGGTAGTACGCTGCTTGACAGATACTCTACATATGGTGCCATCCATGTATCCGCCATCTGGATGACCAGAGTGGGATCTGCTGCTTAAATGCTTGGTGCCGATAGGCACTCGACTGGCACTATGTTCAGAGTATCAACATCCTTTGCACTTTCCAAATTTTCCAAAGCGTCCGTGTTGGAATTATGATCGCGAGGTACTTGCTGAAGAGTGTATCTGTCGAACTGGGCAACAGATCCTTTGCTTTGTTCAGATAGGTGACCATCTTCAAACCTCGCGCCTGGTACTCTCCCAAGACTTGATTCACCACCAGTTGTGAATCGCTATAGATGTCAAGCACTTTTATGTTCATATCCTTGGCTAACCGCAATCCAGCGAGTAGTGCTTCATATTCGGCTTCATTGCTAGAAGCAGTGAAGTCAAATATGATTGCACAGTGAACTCGATGCCCTTCCGGCGTTATCAATATCACTCCTGCTCCTGCGTGGGATTCGTGAGATGAACTGTCTGTAAACAATTTCCACGAGGGTGTTTGGATTTGACATTCAGGCTCGCTGGGTTCTTCAGTCTGCTCACCGCCCGCGAGCTCTGTGAATTCGGCGATGAAGTCAGCCAAGGCTTGTCCTTTTATTGATGCTCGTGGCAAGTAAGATATGTCGAACTGCCCTAGTTCGACTGCCCACTTTAGTAATCTTTCTGCAGCCTCTGGCTTTTGCAGGACTTGTCAAAGAGGCTGGTCGGTTAAGACCATAATTGGATGAGCTTGGAAGTAAGGCCGCAGCTTCCTAGAGGCCAAAACCAAACAATAGGCTAACCTTTCGATGGGGGGATACCTCAACTCTGCTCCGATCAGCCTTTTGCTTACATAATAGACAGCCTTCTACACACCTTCTTCTTCTCTTACTAGAACAGCACTAGCAGCGTAATCTGTGATTGTCAGGTAGATGAAAAAAGTTTCTTTATCGACCAGCTTTGACAGGATGGGTGGTTGCGCCATATGCGTTTGTAGTGCTTGAAAGGCATGTTCGCACTCATCTGTCCATTCAAATTTCTTATTGCCTCAGAGTAAATTGAAAAATGGGACGCATTTGTCTGTCAATTTTGAAATGAATCTACTGAGAGCAGCAATCCTCCCGGTCAGGCTTTGGACATCCTTAATCTTCACTGGCGACTTCATCTCGATCAGGGCCTTTATTTTCTTGGGATTAGCTTCAATTCCTCTTGAGTTAACTATAAATCCCATGAACTTTCTCGATCCTACTCCGAAGGAGCATTTAAGGGGATTTAACTTCATCCTATATTTATTCAGGACGTTGAAGCATTCCTGAAAATCCCTTACATGCCCTTCTGCTTTCTTCGACTTAACCAACATGTTGTCGACGTAAACATCCATGTTTGTGCCTATCAGCTCCTTAAACATATGGTTGACGAGTCTCTGGTATGTTGCACTAGCATTTTTCAAACTAAAGGGCATCACCTTGTAACAGTAGAGCTCTGTATCAGTTCGAAAGCTAGTGTGATCCTCATCAGGGGGATGCATACCGATTTGATTATACATGGAGTATGCATCCATGAATGAGAGGATCTCATGCCCTGCAGGGGCATCGACCAGCTGGTCGATCCTCGAGAGTGGGAAACAGTCTTTGCGGCAGGCTTTATTTAGGTCTGTAAAATCCATGCACGTACGCCACTTGCCATTCAGCTTGGGCACTAGTACGGGATTAGAGACCCACGATGGATAAAACGCCACTCTGATGAACCCATTCTCCTTCAGCTTCTCGACTTCCTCCTTCAAGGCCTTTGATCTATCTTTGTCGAGAAGCCTTCTTTTTTGTTGCACTGGTGGAAAGCTTTTGTCGATGTTCAGGACATGGCTGATGACTGCATGATCTATCCCGACCATGCCTTTGTGGGACCAGGCAAAGACATCCTGGTTCCTCCTTAAGAACTCCACCAATGCTTGTTTTGTTGTTGTCTCTAAGTTTTTACCGACTTTCACAACTCTGGTCGGATTTTCCTCATCGAGTTGGACCTCTTCAAGGTCCTCGATGGGTCCCACTTATTCTTCAAAATCCCCAAAGCGAGGATCTAAGTCCCTATCCTCACTTTGGGCAACGCCCTGTTTGGTGAGATTATCACCTGAGCAGGCTTGAACATCAGTTTCCATTTGCAACTCCTTCCCGGTGGCATCTCTCGATACACCCTTCTTTGCCTTGGTGATCAAGGCATTGTAGCACTCCCTCGCCTCCCTCTGGTTTCCCAACACGCATCCTACCCTTGCGTCCATTGGGAATTTCATAGCGAGGTGCCCTATAGAAGTGACGGCTCGCAGGTCGACCAAAATTGGTCTCCCTATCATAGCGTTGTACGCTGAAGGACAATTAACCACTATAAAAGTAGTGAGTAATGTCCTGTTAGCAGGTGCAGTGCCTGCTGTGACTGGGAGTCTAATCGACCCTATTGGAGCGAGCCCTTCTCCGGAAAAACCATAAATGGTTTGGTTGCACGGCTCCAGGTCCTTCACGGACAACTTCATCCTTTCTAGCGAGGACTTATATAGGATGTTGACCAAACTTCCTATATCGACCAACACCCTTTTCACCATCATGTTCGCGATCTGTACGTCCACGACCAGCAGATCAGAGTGTGGGAATCGCACGTGCTAGGCATCGTTGTCAGAGAAGGTGATCAATTCCTCCTTTGTTCGATCCTTTTTTGGTGCTCGATCCTCGACACTCATCATCTCAATGTCCCGGTCGTAGCGTAGGGTTCAAGCATATCGTTCCCTCGCTTTCCCACTATCTCCCGCAAGATGTGGGCCTCCGCAGATGGTGAGTAGGGTACCTGCCACGGAAGCTGGCTGTAAAGGGGGCGAGTGTTGGCGTGCAGGCACTGACTCGTTGCCACCTTGAGCCTCTCACTGAGAACCTCCCGCGGCTCGTACATATCTTCTTAAATGTCCCTGTCTTATCAGGAACTCAATTTCGTCCTTCAACTGGTTACACTCATTAGTGTCGTGCCCGTAGTCGTTATGAAAATGACAGAACTTTGTTGAATCTCTCTTGGAGATATCTTTCCTTATTGGTGCGGGTCGTTTGTAGGGCACGCTTGAGCTGGTCGCCTAGTAGACCTCGGCTCGGCTTTCAACAAGGGCAGTGTAATTGGTGATTCTCGGTTCATACCGATTACCTTGGGGGCACTTACTCTCGGAGGTTGAGGGTTCGTTGTTTGCCCACTTTCCACCATTCTTACCATTGCCATTCTCGTTGCCTTTTCTGTTGCCATTGGGCTTCGATCCGTTGGTGGCTTTGGCGGGTTCTTCCTTGGGCCCCTTGTCTTTTGCTAGCAATTTCCCTTCATTGGCAATCACGTCCTCGAGCTTGATGTACCGATCAGCTCGATCTAAAAACTCTTGGGTACTTTTAACCCCATGCTTTATGAGGCTACTCCAGAGGGGAGAATGGCGCCTAACCCCAGCAGTCAGGGCCATCATTTTGCCTTCATCGCCCACAGTCTTGGCTCCAGCTGTAGCTCGCATGAAGCGTTGAACGTATTCCTTCAGGGGCTCTCCCTCTTTCTGGCGTATCTCGACCAGTTGGTTTGCCTCAATGGGGTGCACACGACTTGCATAAAACTGTCCGTAGAACTCTTTTATGAACATCTCCCAGGAGACTATACTCGCAGGAGGGAACTTAAAGAACCACTCCTGGGCGGCATCAGAAAGTGTCGCTAGGAAGATCCTGCAGCGAGCATCTTCAGAGACTTTCTGAATTTCCATTTGTATCTCAAACTTGTTGAAATGAGATACTGGGTCTCCATACCCATCGAAGTTTGGCAGAGTTGGCATCTTGAACTTACTGGGGGTTTCTGCCACAGAAATCCTCTGTATGAAAGGGGTGCCTCTCCTCCGATCGTACTCAATGTGTGATGTTCGCCCCCCGACCAGCTGCTGCACAGCCTGGTTCAGGGCATCAATTTGAGCCTGAACGGCTTCTTGGATTGTTGGGGCCTCTGGTGCCGGGGGAATGTACTCATCATGCCTTTCTCACGTGGTCGTTGAGTACATCCCTCAAATCATCGTTTCTTCGCCGCTGCTCACTAGCTTCGAGCCGACAAAAGACGTTATTCTGCTTGGGCTGCCCCCCAGCATTATGACCTGCTGGTCGGTCTTCTCTAGGTGGGGGGCTCCTGCCTCCACCTCTCTCTTCGTTCCTCCGACCAGCATTTCCTCTGCCTGAGTTGGCTTCATTGTAGCCGTGGCCATCTCTAAACCATGGCTGGCTAAGGTGCGACCGACTATTCCCTCTGTTGCCTCCTTGGGCTAGTGTTTTCCGAGGGGTAAGGGGGAGGCCTGCGTTGGTCGGTGGGTCCCCATAAATTGTCATGTTGTGGGGGGCCCCTGACCGTAGAGCCTGTCTCTGAGTTCCTTCTGTTGGCAGAAGGACGTTGCCCCCTGCTCGGTGGATGAGGCTCTTTACCCCATGGGCGTCTAGGGCTGCGGGGCTGTTGCGCGGCCCTAATCTACCTCGGGTGCGGGGGATTGCCTCGACCAGCCTGAGATGGAGGCTGTGTCTCAGGATCCCTAGGTGGGACATCATCCTGAGGCATAGGTGGCTGCTCCGACCTCTGAGGGCTTATTGGCTGGAGCGGAGGACTAGGATTGGGACCCCTTTGAGGTGGCCTGTTTGGTGGCTGATCTGGCTGGGAGGCTGGCGCAACCTGATTCCTAGCCAGCTAGATGGCTGCTTCAAGGGCTGCCATGGCATCCCTTTGTCGACGGTCCATCTCCGCCTGCCGCTCGCTCAGCTCCTGGCGCTGGCGCTCTATCTCCCTTTGTTGCGACGCCATTATCTCGGCAGCATTCTCTTGATTGGCCCTCAGATTGGCCAACTCATCTTGCAACAACCCCAGTGCTGTCTTCAGGGTCTCAGAATCCAACTCCTCCTCATCAAACTCCAAATGAGGTTCGTCTTCAACCACATTTGGGGGAGGAGGCTGGGATGGTGCAGCGGCAGCAGCCTGTCCAATCTTCTTGGTATTTTTTGCCATTCGATTTTTTTTCAAGCTCTCAATGAAAGCACCAGAATGTTGACCCTCATTTTGGTCAACGACACGGAGTCAAGTAAACGATAGGAAAATAGTATGATGCTTGAACAAACAATCTAATGGAAAGTAAAGAACACAAGGAATTATAGCAGTTCGACCCCAGTGATTGGTAATGACCTACGTCCACTTGATACTATTATTAATATTGAACTTCAAATGTGTGATCAAAGAACTAGGGTTCCTGAGTTTCACAGACCTTAGAAGGAGGAAACAATACAAACGATGGATAATAGTAATGCAATTCAGGAAAAGATCAAAAGATCCCCCCTTGAGCTATTTCTTGTATATTTATAGGATCAAGGATGGTTACATGAGTCAATTAGTCATATCTTTCCTTAATAAACGGATCTTCAGGTTATAATGAGGAGATATTCTCGGATATCATTACAACTGTACAAATTTATACATAAATACACGGAGTATACGACCCGGCTGGTCGTATATAAAACTTGAACTTCGCATATGGAAATATCTCTGGTCGATAGGCGAGCAACATTTTGGCCACGTGTCGAAAATTCTTGCCACGTCATCAACAGCTATTTTTTGGATAAACAAAGGCGATCCCGAGCACGAACCCTATTCCCGAGCCTTAGCAGTATAACCTAGTCACTACGCAATAGTGGATAACCATCAAAACCTAAACCAATTTAAAAGCTTCAAAATAATATACTAGCCTTTGAGACCTCGAATTTCACCAAACCAGGTAGTAGAATCCTTCCCGAGCTCTTAAGTTTGAGTTCCCGAGCTAAAAAAAATTATTTTGGCTATTTTCCTCAATTAGAGCCGCGGCTCAGGCCCAAGGGCCGCGACGCGCTACAAGTCAGAGAGCTCGGGGCTCTCTCCTGAGAGACATGGGTCGCAGCGCGTCGTGACTGTTTATCACCAAATAACTACTCGTTACCCGGTGAATCCCGAATACACACTATGTTCCCAAAATGCATCTAGGCTCACCCCAAGCAAGGTATTTAACCCCGTCGTGACTATTTCACTAATCTGCTCACTAGGATCACCTCGAGCCGAATATCACAAATATATCCACATAATAATGTGGTCTCAATCATTTAACACATATAATCACATTTATACCCTCAACAGGTCAAAATTACAAATATGCCATTATTGACAAGAATAGGCCCCATGCATATTTAATACACATAAACATACCTATATATTCATATTACAATATAAATCATGTATGTCACTTAGTCACACATATATTCAATTAATTTCACACGTAATTCCAATTATGTCCTCCCGACATACTAACCAAGGCTCTAAGCCTTTTTAGCAATTCGGGACGTTGCACATCACATACTTAATATAAACTAAAATTATATATATATACTCAATTATAAATCAATAAAATAAAATCCAAAAATATATATAAGCAAAGTATACTCAAAATATAGCTCTAAAAAAGTAAATATATACGCAAAATAAACTAATAAAATATTTAAAAATCAACTTGAAAACATATAAAAAAAACAGTGAAATATACTTGGAAAAAACTCTTATATGCCAACAAAAAAAGATGGCATGAAAATATATTGATACAATAATATAATAAGTTGATTAGCCACTAGGCACTTTTGAACCACTTTATATTAATATAATTATATTTCTATATGATTTATATACAAACTAAGAGTGAGTGTGAGTATTTTTTATTCTCTTAGTTGGTGGTTGTTGGGAATTGTTTCTTTTTTTCACCCTTATCTCAAATGCATTTTAACCTCAATAACAAAAACAAAAATAAATATATAAACATATTTATATATATAATATAAATGAAACTAATAAAATTGAGAGAAGCCATTGATGATGCTACTTCAATGTGTATACAAATATGGAAGGAAGCTAAATAATGGAAGAGGTTGGAGGTTTGTTATATAAACATATATAAATGAAACTTCTAAGTAAATAAAAAGATATTGACAAAGCTTCTTCATAGGGCTTAGTCTTGGGTATGCAAGAGAACGTACGATTAGAATGACCGACATCATTGCCTCTGCTAGAGAAGACGAAACCATGGATGCATTCAATTGCTTTCCAGTACAATCACGTTGATGAAGCTTGATAAAGCCTGAAGCTATTGATGTCGATGACGTCGAGTACAACTTGTATAAATGTAAAAATAAACTCAGTACCGTAAAAATGTTAAATTCTCCGTGTGGCATTATTATTTTTTATTTATATATAAATAATGCCCTGGTTACCCCAGAACAGTTATGGTGAACGGTGAACCAGAAATTTGACCCGTTACTCGAGTCCTTTGGTTAAAAACGTGCATCTAAGTATTATTAACAGGCTAAGGTGGAAAACCAATAAAAATGAAAGAATATATTTTATTAAATACATAAAATTGTTCATGGGCCCATCAAAACATTCACAAGTTATTTACAACTCAAAATAGTCATTACAGTTTCAAATTTACAAACTCGCCGACCTAAGCGGCAAAAATAGGGTAAACCCCCTAATTCCTCTGAGAACTCATTGGCCGTGGTGGTCAAGCGGCCGCATATGTACACATCACCACCTAAGCTCTCCACTCAAGGTTGGGTGAGATTTTCTTTCCCTTTACTTGCACCACATAGCACCCATGAGCCAAGGCCCAGTAAGAAAACACAATATAGTATGATATAATATCAACAATGATCATAATAATCATTCAGGACTTTCAGTCCAAAACAGGTAATTAACAGTTGTAAAAGTCACTAAGGTGGGTATAGCTCCCTTTAGCCTTGTGACGATAGGGTCATCGGGGCTTAACAGATAAGTGAACCTTTCACTAGCTTAAACAGGACAGGTGCATAATGACTAATCACCAACATAACCTTCCTCATGACTCTAGAGTCATAATTATGAAACATCGTTCCCTAGCCATGTGACAATCGGTCACCTAGGCCTTTGGCCCTAGCTCTGAGTAACTAGTCAAGCGCTTATAAGTTTCATCGACCTTAGGGTCGGTCCAGCATTAATGCCTTAAAGTCATTCAATGATGATATCAATTAGATCTAATCTTCATTCAGCCCTGCGTTCAGGATGCTTATGTCGTTTCTGACTCTTAGGTCAGTGTCCCTGACTAGTCAGTACCATATACAAGTAAACAATATTCGCTAGCATTTAATATGCAATCAATATCCACATTTATCAACCAACATGCCTCAATAACAATCATGCATGTCACATACACAGGGTGCAATTTTCTTACCTCTTATTCGAGCGAGAATGAATAAAAGAACGACCATTGAGAATGATCTGACTTTTAGTCCTTTAGGGGTCACCTAATCATAACCAATTATAGGATACCATCAATAAAATGAACATCAAAGGTTCCCAAACCAAGATCTAGCCTCCTGGACATCAATCCACACTAATCCGGGTAGTAGGAATGATCCCGAGGCCTAAAACCATGTTCCTGGGGCCAAAACACTCAAACGGCTCAAACCTGTCCAAGGGCTGCGGCCCTAACACCTTGGGCCGCGGCCCTCAGCCACTCTAGGAGCAAGGGCCGCGACGCCCTACACCTAGGGCCATGGTGCCCAGCAAAGGCAAAATCACTCCACCTGCTTCTTCGAGCTAGGGTCGCGTCACCCAAGAACAGGGCTGCGGCCCCTTACCCAGAGCCATCCCCAAAGACGTTTTTCATCATTCCAAACCCTCCAAACACATACCTAAACACCTCCAAATCATAAAATCAAAGTTCCCAAGCTTCCCAATGATCCAAAACCATCAAATCCCAAGGCTCAAACGAACCAAAAACTCAACGATTCACAAAAGCCAATTATAAGCTTAGAAACTCTAAAAACTCAAAACTTAAAACTTAGATTACCTTTTATTGGGTTGTTTCTCATCAAATACTTCGGTCAAGAAGCTTCTAATCTTTCCTAGGATCGCTATGCCTCGATCCTCGCTTGATTCCGACTCCTAGAACTTGAGATTTCTTCGAAAATGCCTCGAACGGTAAAAATGAACTAACAGGAAGAGAACGAGAGGTTTTCTAACGTACGTTCTATCTGACAAGCTACTTCAAGCTTAAGTAACTTCAAATAAAACCTAGTGCTCGGGGTCCCAAAAACACCCCCGGGGACATTATAGTCAAAACTCCCAGAATTTCCTCTTGATCTCAATAACTCCCAAGTTATCATCAAATAACATTCTCATAACTCAATATCCCAATAAAAGACCCCCGTTATGACAAAACCGCTAATCCATAATATAAGATCGTCTCATGCCGAATAGCTCGAATATATCTCCATAATAATTTAATCTCATTCACAAATCACAATATGCACCCAAATATACAAATATGTCATCAACGGGCCAAATTACCAAAACACCCTAATAATCAAATGTGGACCCACATGCATGCATATAACATCATATTATAATGTAATTCACATAAACATGCATATATTCATTTAATGGCATAATTAAACAGTTATGGCCCTCCCGGCCTACTAATCCAGCCATTAAACTGCATTAAGGATTTCGGGGAATTACACCTTTCTTCTCAGCAGAGCCGCCTCCACCACCACCACCAGCTCTTCTTCTCGCCTCGCTTCCCTCACTCACACCACCAACCAGCCCCCCTTCTCTTCTCTCTCACGCACGGTCAAGAGAAGAAAGACCCACCCACCCACCACATCCTCAGAGCACGCCAGCCGCGCAGGTTGCACGACAGCCACCACAACGCCACCACCAGCCAGCCTCGTCTCCTCCCTTCGCCGCCACAGTGTCACCACAGGCAGCCTCGTCTCCTCTCTATACATATATATATATATATATATATAAAAATATATCTCTCTCTCTATTACAGAAGCTATTGTCAAAGCTCTTAAGGCTTATAATGAAAATTCCCATGTTATACTGTTAATGACCAGATTAGCTATGAGATCTGATGGTTTATATTGTCTCGTCATTTACTCTTGAATATTTAAGTTTGTTAACTGTGCATTATTTGCTTCAGGTGCTAATACAATTTCTGCTATTGGGTTGATGTTTTGTTTAATTATTCTTTTTTTTTATATAATTATATGTATTTATAGATATACACTCACACACATGATTTATAGGAGCATGTATCTTTTCAATTTGGAATCCTCTTAATTTTAAGCTTATTGCATGAAACAGGATCAGTAAGAATTATTATCTTATGCAATAGAATTCGATCCTCTAATAAATATAAATAATTTCATTGATGTATGCAAAACAAAGACATTTACTGTTGCCGTGTGAAACAGATAGTCTATGATTGCATAACATAGGAATCTTTTGTATATGACTTTGTGTGGAAATGAACAGTTTTCACATTTGCAGACTTCTCATTTTGCTGTCTTAATATGACAGTTGTTGGCCTTTGTTTTTTGTCTCACAATCGTAATCTCCACATGAAAACAGTTCATAGGCCATGGCCCAATTTGTAAAAAAAAAATCAATTAAATATCAATTTTTAAAAACAAACTATACAAATTAAAAAAGTGTAAAAATAGTATTTTTGCAAAATTGGGCTTTTTGGCCCAAAACCCAGCAGGCCCAGCTCAACTCGAACCCAACCCGAAAAAATCCAAAACCTAAAAAAATTTGGATCGGTTTCAGTACTATTTTTCTTTACCCAAAACCCACAAAACCCGAATCTAATGAACCTAAAATCTAAAAATCCGACCCATGTGCACCCATAATCTGTAAACTACCCACTTGTTTTTTAAAACACATTTTATTAAGCTTTTGAAGGACTTAATTGCTTTGATGATTGATGCAACATGAAATCATATAAGTTAAACCACTAGTCACACTCACACTGTCAAGCTACACCAATCTTTACATATTCTTAGATGTGAATTCAATTAATATTTCTTGATAAAAATATGCAAATATCAAAGTCAACATTTAGTTTGAAAGTAACAGTCAAATCCAACAACTAATATCCATGTGTATAAGTAATAACTCTGGTCTCAAATATGCCAGGCCAATGTTTTTAATCTCTCATCAATTGGCTGTGGTTTCAAACATGCAAGGTTAAGGTATTGGTATTATTAGGTTTTAAAAAAAATGTAAGTTGAACATATATTAAAATAATCAGGACTCAATAATAAATTATACTAATTAATATATACCGTATTAATATGCATTAATTGGTATTAAGTACTAATGATATCTAATAATAATTTTCTTATAGAGTAATGATATGTGAATCTAAAATATGTACTCAAATATTATACATTGTGACGTGTCACTGTTTTTTAAAATAGTAAATTCTTGTTTTTATAAATGTGATTGGCTAGACTTAACTGTCAGATAACTGTGTGTAATGTTTTGGTATATATTTTGAGTGCAAATATCATTCATCTTTTCTTATAATACATTCATTTATACAATAGAGTGCAAAATTTACCCAAACATAATAGATGTGGAGTAAAAA